>NC_054830.1:23563181-23866212 GCF_018345385.1 Vulpes lagopus | reverse complement strand
GTATTACACTTTCCCTCTACATCTTACTTATTTATGCTGCCTGGAAAAACCCTGCAAGGTTAAGCAATCGTAAGTTTTTCTTACTAGAAAGGACCTTAGATTTTATTTAATATAAGCCCCTTGCTTTGCTGATGAGAGAAGTAGGGCCCAGCAAATGCACATGACTTGCCCAAGATTCCAGAGAGAGTTATTCACAGAGGGGAGACCAGAACCCAGGACTCTTGCATCCTGTCTGGTGACCTTTGTGTAGCCCACTGGTTCCATAAGATAGGTCTACCTTTAGTAGGGTTTGAACAATTAATCCATAAGCCCCAAGAGCCTGTGCTCTTTCGTCAGTGGATATTAGATTGGCAATTTAAGATAACATGAAATGATTCCTCACAATGAATGAAGCTTTATGCAAAATCTATGAACAAGGTATTCATTTTATCATCCTCTATCTTGCATGTCTTTAAAATTAGAATTACTAAAAAAAAAAAGCAGCAAATCAGTGGTGAAGAAAATTGTGAGAACAGACTATGTAGTTTAGGACTCTTAGATGCTAAATAAAGATCAGTTTAAGTTATTTATATCTTTGCCACTTTCCTCATCCACAGAGGGATGTCGCCTGTAAAGGAACTCAGGAAGTCTCTTGTCATGGAAAAGAAGTGTAAAAAAAAAAAAGGAAAAGAAGTGTAGATTGCTTAGATAGTTCAGCAATTAGAATACTAGCTACTGCTTTTCATTGAGCCATGAACTATTCCAAGACTAATGTCTTTGGTTGAGTTCCCAGAGAAACTGAGAGTGGGATTAACATGCAGGAGATCTGTTGGGTAGAAGGGCTCTCAGGAAGGGAAAGAAGCAGGACTGGGCACTGAAGAAGTAGAACTGGGGCATAGTTGTGAGGGAGGCTCAGCTGTTTCCATCAATATCCCATGGAGTTGGGGTGACCATTTGGAAGGAGATGACTCCAATTGAGATGAGAGCCTTTATTGCCCTCTCAACAAGTGAGTGGATGGATATGGGCAACCCCTGGGGAGGGCATAACCCTGGAAGGAGCATCCCCAGCAGCAACTGGGGAAGGAATGAATGCCTTAGTCCTGAAGGGGAATCTGGGCAGTACACCCCTTACTTCATCTCCAGTGAGTATCTGATATGCATGTGGTTCTCTCCTCTTTGATGATGATGGCAGATACATGCCTTTGATTTCAGGACTCTTGCCTACCCAGCTTCACACTTCTTTTCAAGACAAGCAGCTGTTAAAAACCAACCTTAGTTGGCCAACTTTCTCTGTATATATATATTGACTTGTTTAATCTTCCCAAGAAATGAATGAGGTAGCTACCATCTTTGAAACCATTGTACAGTTGAGAAGATTGAGACTTGGTGATGTTAAACAAGAAAAAGTGCTGGCATTCTTTCTCAGGCCTCAGTCTTGAGTGGGGCACCCCTCTCTTCTGTGCAGACTGTTTCTTTATATGCTTATTAGCCCCGTAACTATTGTAACAGTGAAGACGATGGTCAGGCTACTCCAAAAATAGAAAAACTCAGTAGCATAAATTTGGGTAAAGAGGCTTCACATGAATTTTTTGGGGTGATGGATAAAATTCTTTTAACTAATGAGATAGACTGAAATGCTTCTTCAAGTCATGCAAGGGTCTTCCCTGAGTTCTGAAGTAGTCCCACTGATATTTTTTGAGGACTTCTGTGCATTAAGTACTGTGCTACCTGCTGGGATTTAACATTTGGAAGGACAAGATTTCTTCACCCTTGAATATCTCAAGATCTTTTCTTCTGACTAAAGATGTCCTGTGGCATCTGACTTGCAGCAGCTTATACAAGTGAGCCAGATCATGTGTTCCTTGGCTGCTGCTTGCTCTGGAATAGAAGACCATTGGAAAGAGGTAACCATGAGAGTGTGTCTATAGCTGGAGCCTTAGCTCTGGCAAGCTGGAACAGAAGCTTCCAGAAGGCTATCTGAATCACAGTTCTGTCCTAGGATACAAAGATCTGAGTGAGTGAGGGATGAGAGTACCAAGGCAGTTGCTGATTTAGGTTCTAGTCTAGGCTTAATCACTAATTAGCCATGTGACCTTGGGAAAATCATTTTTTCTCCCTCTCTGAGCCTGTTTTCTCATCTACAAAACAAGAGGCTTGTATTGGGGTAAGGTCCCTTTTAACTCTGAAATCCTGGCAACCTGAGACTAACTGAAGTGTACATGCATGTGGTGATTAAAGGTGCCACCAAAGAGGACAACTCATGGGCACTTGGGGATGCTGCTGCCCAACTGAAGCATCCAAGTCAGTGGCAAGGACATCCTCCAGTTGGGAATCCATGGGTCTCCTTCAGTACCAGCCCTGTAATATGTTATTTGGCTTTAAATATCATTTATTCTAAACTCTTTCTGTTCTTTATCTGAAGTGCCATGCCTGCCATTTTGAGAAGACTTTTGTAGGGCAGCCTGGGTGACTTAGCGGTTTAGCACCGCCTTCAGCCCAGTGTGTGATCCTGGAGACCTCGGATCAAGTCCCACATCGGGCTCCCTACATAGAGTTGCTTCTCCCTCTGCCTGTGTGTCTGCCTCTCCCTCTCATGTGTCTCTCATGAATAAATAGATAAAATTTGAAAAAAAAAAAAAAAGAGAAGATTTTTGTAGTGTGCACTAAAACATTGTGTTTTCTTTCTTCAGAGTATTATAATAACACACCCACCAGTTGCTACTTTTTAAGTATAAGATAAAGATTAAAACGGTGACAGCCTGGACACAAGATACACAATGCAAAAACTCTTCAGAATTGGGTTACAGCCTTCTTCTCAAGAGCAGGAGCTATGTGGCCTTTAAATGTAATTGTTGATGAAATAGACTATTATTTTAATAAGCCACTATGTCAACTATGTCCCCTCAACTATGTGGGTCACAATGAACTGTGGGAAAATGGAAAGAGACTAATTTGACAAAAACTGGGTTGATATTATCTAGACTTGTATTTCCCAAAGCATGTTTATCGATGTGAAGGTCTATGAGATACTGTTTGAAGAAAGGGTTCCATTTGTCAAATGATTTTGGAAAATAATACATCCTGTATTCTACATTTGGAAAGCCATCCATATTAGTATAGTAAAAACCCTGAGAGGTTCTGTAGTCGAGTTTAATGTTCTTTAATCCAAAATTTGGAGAAAATCATTTAACAAAAAGATTTTTTTCTCCAGAGCATCTATTAAATTGCAAAGAGTTAGTATTGAAATTGGGTAAATACTGATCTAGACAATTCACAGTGCTGATAACTGAGATATGCAATCAGCTCTTTGATTACAGTTTGAAATTGAAAAAACTCTGCAGTGATACTTTATTAAGCATAGAATTATCCTTACTGAATAAGAATTCACCTGGGCATATTGCAATGGCTTTATGCCTGCCACTTGATTAAAAAGCAGTTTTATTAGAATGACTGGCCAAGAAAATTATATGTCTGATACACCTTTTAAAAATTTTGCCTCATTAAAACAGTTGATGTGAAGCAAACTTGAAAAATGTTTGTGACAGGCATAGGGATATTTCCTTCTATCACTTCTTGACTTTGGTATCTACATTGACTTCTGATTATAAGCTCACATTTTGCTATTCCCCAAATCCAAATTAGATGAAGAATGTTTCAGAGGAAGATATGGAAAGTATTCCAGCCTTAAAATATAAAATTGCATTTTGTTAGGTATTTATTGTCAATTCTCATTTGGACAGTTTGCCCTCTTCCTGCTAAAGCCGTTCTTTGCCAGTGTGGACTATAGTGCCTTAGGTTCCTGCCATGCTGTCGAAATCAATTATACGGGTTGAAAATGAAGCACAGAGTGTCCCTGTGTCATTACCAACAGGCTTGTTTTCATTTTGGTTGTACTTTTTTGGCTGTGAAAGGATCTTTATGAGAAATTAGAGAACCGCAAATTTGAACACGTTAACAGTTAAACAATATAACTTTGAATGTGTATGTATGTCTCCTGGATGCCTGAGACTGATCATAAATGGGCCTATAAATCTGAATGAACTGCACCTCTCTTAACCTGGCTAATGATTACTTTACCCTTTTAGTAATCTTTCAAGGTTATTTTGCCCCTTACTCTAAATGGGGGATTAAGGCCATACTAGACTGTGGCTTGGTCACCTGGATAAAGTTTCACTTCACAGGAATTGCCACATGTACACTGCAGTCCAATGTTTGAGACTGGGTTATAGTTAGAAGTGCATCTTTGGGGCTAGGAAGTCTGGGAGGTATATAATAGACAATAGGAGTACCCTCTTCAGTTTGTAACAGGTTTCGTAATGTTTTTAATTCTTCAGACTTGTTTTATCCCCACAAAAAAAATAAGGTCATATGTATCTCTATATTTTAAATGCTTATGAAAGAAAAGTTTCATCTATATATTCATTCATTCTACAGCCATTTGTGTCAGGCTTTGTGCTAACCTCTTGAATACCAAAGGTCAGATTCTTGCTTCTCCCTTACCCTGTCTAATGTACAGACAAAACCATAAAGACATAATCATAATGTAAGACATACTAGGAAATGGAGGGATATAGCCCAAAGAGATATTTTTTTAAAAATATAGGTTGGAATAGGCAGCAGCACAAGTTCAGAAGATGAACATAAGCAAAGGCAGCCTGAGTTTTTCCACCTAAGCCACCTCCTGCAAATGTTTTTAGGCTGCAGGCTGGGCCCTTTCCCTGGTTCTGATGAGCCCTTTCTTCCATCATTTATGAGTCAGGAAATATCATTGTATATATCCAAATATAAGTACCCTAATTATATAGCCTGTGCGATGTGAGAAAAGTTTCTGGATCTTAGGTGATGATAGCACCCACCTCCTAGTGCCTATGGTCATTTAGGAAACAGCACTCAGTACAGATTACATGTCGGCCAGTGCCACGATGATGCTGATGAGACTGTTAATGTCATGTTGTTGTTTAATGTTTGTACTTGTCAGGGCTCCCTAGAGACCTCCCCATAGCCTGCAGTGCCCTGTACAATTGGCCCTGGTTTTCTTTGGGACCCCATCTCCTCCCACTGTCTCCCTCACTGGCTGTACCAGCATACCAGTCTCCAAGCCTGCCCCACCTTTGGATCTTGGAGCTTGCTTTGCCCTTGACTAGAATGCTTTCTTCAGATGTTTGTATAACTTATTCCTTTACTTTATGCAAGTCTCTACCCAATCTCATAGAGGCTTCTCTGCATGTTCTTTCTAATTAATTGTTCTTTTAATTTGTTATGTCCTAGCCTTACTTTATATTTCTTCATCATGCATGGCATAGCCTAAACATAATAGTTTTTGTGTACTTGTCTCCTAGTTGTCTTTCCATGAGCACATGGACCTTTGTCCATCTCCCTCCCTAGGATATAAGATTCTCTAATGTCTCTAGAACAAGGGTTGATCTTTGGTAGGCATTTAATAAATATTTTTGACTAATTGAATAAATGAATCATGATGAATAAGCAGATTGAAAAATAAGTTCCCATAGCATTTCTATGGCTTGGGAGCTGCTGCTTGGCACAGAGAGAGAAGGACTGGGGAGCTGGGTCCTGGAGGAAAGAGGATTGCCCACCTGTTCAGCAGTGCATGCTGGGGATTTGGAGAGAGCAGGGGGAGTGTGTTCCAACTGAGATTATGGGTGGTGACCGCCTTGGAAGTGAGGGCCTGCTGTTTCAGCGCCAATAGGTAATAAGATAATAATAATTTTTAAAATTATTAATAACTGTGAGATAAATGGCTGAATAGTCAGACAGTAGAGATGTATCATCTAGACCTTGTCATGAGGTTTCATTGAACAGGGTATTCTTGCAAGAGGCATTCTTGTTGGCACTTGAAGATGTGCATCTTTAGAGCTCTGTCCTGGTTATTTTTTCTTCCTTGCTTCAGCTGCAGGGGAGAGCCATCATCACTGGAAGCTTCTTGGAGTGGGTGCCCTGAGAGCAAGGTAGATAGTAGCATAGTGAGGGGCCAGAGGAAACCCCATTCTACCCTGCCCTCAGAGCGATTACCTTGTGTGGCACCTTATATGCCCACATTTAGGAAATATACTCACAGACTAGAAACATCTTGAAAAAGGTAGCAAAATTAGCAGCAGAACCTTAAAGGAGGATTTTCTTCCTATTTTAGTTCTTCAGTGAAGCCATACTATCTATTGTGAGTGTTCAGGTCTTTGATCCGATAACTGTTAGAAGAGTGGAGAATTTTCTCATTAGGAATGTGTTTGTTTATTGTTTAACTGACAGATGGGTGGAGTCTCTGGGTCATTCATATAACTATGCAGTGGGCATCTACATGTGCCAGGCACCATGTAGGGAGCACTGAGCCAGTATGAGTATGATGGCTACATCATTGCCACCACCTTAAATAGGCTAATTTTGACACTGTCATTTCCAAATGCATGTTTCCTTCTCAGCCATCACCCAGTGGAACTCATGTACATTTCCCTGCGTGGAGACATTACTCAAAAGCTTCCTGGAGCTCTCCTGGCCATTTAAAAAGCTACACAGGAGACCTTACTCTTTTGTAATCACAACACAAATTTCTTTCCTAAAACTAGAGTTTCCTTTTCTGATCAGCAGCCTTATTCCCCAGACTTGGGTCTAAAAGACATGTGACTATTAAGTTATGCTGCTGGCAAGATACTTTGTCACAAAAATGTGCCAGACTTCGGAAACTATTCCAAAGGCTAGTTTCCCAAATTGTCTTGGAGAAAAGCCTGGCTCTTTGGAGTAAGTAACAGCCTCCAAGGTGACTCCTTAGAATAGGGATGATGTACATGGAGATGGAAAAGTTCTGACATATTTTGTCAACTGACCTTTTTTTTCCACAGACCACATTTTAAAGTTTTGAAATGAAGCAAGCTAGTTTTTAGGCATCATATAAATAATACACTGATTGAGTTTCCAACTTCTCAGATGACTGCTTCTATGCAATGAAAGATGCAAAATCATTTACAACTACACAAAAACTTTATATTGCCATAATCATGGATTATGCCATAATCGTGGATGACATTGACTTCTTGGAGGCCCAAATTACCTATAAAATTCTCTGGGTTCTTTCTGTTTTTCTTTCTTATTCTAGATTTTTTTTTTCCTTTCCCACTTTCCATTTCATGGGGGAAGCTGCATATCAATGGCCATCATTTTTTATTCTTTAATCTTTAGTTTCACAGACTTGTAATCCATCCCCTCTCCTTCCACTTTATGGGTGTGATATTGAGATTTCTTAATCTTACTGTGCCTCAGTTTTCTCTTTAAAAAGGGGATTCTTGACTACCTCACACATTTGCATGAACCAGTGACATCTCCATGTAAGATCATTACCTCAGTTCTTTGTGCATGGAATATGCCAGGAAGTGACAGACACAATTACTTTTGCCATCATCACCAATACCATAGTTAGCATTGACAAAATAAATAGTTATTTTCCAATATGATTGTTGAGGCTGTTGTTAATTTTAGGTTTTCTGTTAAACTCTCAATTCCTTGAGTTATACTTTATTAAAGATTTGCATGCCTGTTCTGGTAGTATACCATTGATTGGGAGAAAAATCTCAGATTTATGTCTTCATATACTTTTTCCAAGCATCGTAAATTTTTAAAACTTTTCTTAATGTTTGGCAGCAGGCCATATCCTCATTGTTTGAACACACATGCACATATGGTATATATGCATGTCTATAGATATGTATACACACACATGTATATCCATTCCCAAATTATTTTATTTTCTATTTGAAATATCGCAGCCTTCATAATTCTGCTTACTGGCATTAGATGACTATATTTTCCACCTCTAAATTAAATACCGAAAGAATTTGACGCATAGGCACCAAAGTGGTAGCCTTTAAAAAGCCACTAACTTCACACAGACAGATACTTGAGACAGAAAAATCTTTGCTTCTTTGTACTCCCTTGGTGTCTGGCTTCACCTGGTTGAGTGAAGTGAACTGTGGGTAGGTTGAGCTAAATATGGCCTTGCATACCCACACGCAGGAGGTGGGCAAGGGGTTCCCGTAAATCGAGAGGCTGGACGCTGTCTCCAGACTGGAGACCATGGGAGTGAGGAGACTAAGGAGGAAATGGCATGGCTCCTGTGGCCAAGTGGTTTACCTGCAGCTGGCTTGGGCCACAGAGCACCCTCCAAAAGTACTTTGATGGCTACTTGGCTAATTTGATTGATGCTATGGGGTGTGGGAGGGAGGCAGGACCCCTGAATAGTATTTATAATGCTTTGCACATACAGGCTGCAGAGGCAGCCACAAAACCAAGCTGAACATAAATTTTAACTATGAAGTAAATTCTAGAAATGCTCTGTATGCTTCCTTACTGGACTAAGTGCATGTTAGGTAGTATTATTCATTCTTCTCCCGTCTGAAGCATTTTGTTTGCCATCTTTACTTTTGCTTAAAGATCGCGATTAAAACATGACCTGACCAAAACCCATGTATACCTGTTTTACTGAGAAATTAAGATTCTTTTCTTTGGCTTTATCTTTGCACAGAGGGCAAGTTTTTTCCCTTCCCCACCTGAAGGTTGGCACTTGTGACTGGGCACCATTATTTTCTTTATTCTTCATAGTATAATAAGAGTAATTTTTTTTTCTGGCTAGGCCCATGTATTAAATACTTGCTTTTTCATGGTTCCTTGTGAAAATATGTGTGCATTTCAACATAGATTGCCTTATTCCAACTAGGTATTTATTGAAAAGAATTCCAGGATGGCTCAGCCATTAGGATGATCTATCCCTTTCAGAAGATTTTAGCACACTTGTGATCAGGAAATGAGGAATTGGACAATTGCTCTTATGAATGCTGAATGTGTTAGGAATATATATTAGGGGGTACCAGAAAGTGAAAGAAAGCTAATGGTATAATGAGAAATGTGTAACATTTAAGCTAAGACCTGAAGGAGGAGCAGGAGCCAGGCAGGCAAAATGCTGGGGGAAAGAGCATTGTAGGTAGAGGAAATAGCATGTGCAAAGGCCAAGAGGTAAGCATCAGTTGGCTTTTCAGAGGAAAAACACTACACATCATGTAGAATTATCAAGAAAAATCCTGTCTCCTAGGGTTATTGTAAAGATTAAATCTGATGAACTTCATTAAATAAATACTTAGTTCTAGGCACATAGTAAAATAGATACTGTAATAATAATATCATTATTGTCTCCATCTGCTTTAAAGTTCTTCTCTGTACATAGTAATTCTTAAAAATATTCTTTTGTTTTGTTTTGTTTTTGTTTTTTAATATTCTAACAGACATAAAAGAAAAGGAGCATTATATTTCTAGGAATGACTCAGGCCTTTATCCCCTAGGTTGTTCAATATCCAAGATTTTCTCAGCCTAGCTTTCTTTAGACATACTCTCTATCTTCAAACAGATCTACTTTGATTCATGAACGGAGATAAGCAGATGGAAGGTGGATAAGAAACATTTATTGTAGTGATGAGAACTCACAGGAACATGAAAAGAGACTTGTACGTTTCTTTACAGAAATCTAGGTGATTCTTAGTTTGTAGAGCCAAAGAGGATGAGAGTTGAAAAATGAAAGCAATAATTTTTATTAAGTATAATACAAATGGAGAAAACAGCTAAAAACACATGCATGTACAGCTAATGAATTTGTAACAGCTTTGAATCCACTCATGAAAGAACCTACAACTTTCTAGTGACCGCAGAAGCCCTCCAAGAGATCCTCTCAAACCAATTCATTTCTTCCCCTAACTGCTCTCTTACTTTCTATGGTAATCATTGCCTTACTTTCCTTTATGTTTTTTTCTTCCCCAATTGTGTGTCCCTATGTATTATTTATTAGATTTGTCCACTTTTGTTTGTCTATTTGAAAACAAGATTTAAAAGTTCCACATTGGAGGAAGTGGAGTAAAATAAAAGTGGCCATGTAGGGAAGACCCAAAATCAAGAGAAAAAAAGTAGGCAAAACTTCAACTCAATCAGGATTAGTGGTAAGAGGACAAGTCTAGGAGAAACTGGGGAGGCAGTGGAGGTGCCTGGGCAGGGCTGGATTAGAGCTCCTTCCCAGGAGAGTGTCTTCTGCCAGGTGAGGAGGTCTTACCATGGAGACTTGGAGACTGTACATAGCAGGATGGCAGCTCTGAGCAGAGAGTTTTAGGATAAGTTGTTTGTTTATACTAGTCTGGAGCTCCCCCTTTGGAAGAGCTACAGTCATTTGCCCAGAGCCTGAGGCTCAGGGGAGAGAGATCAACCATCAGTGAATAATTCAAGAAAGATGAGAATGGGAGCTTCCCTCTGCTGGCCAAGGAAGCAGGGCCCTGGACAAGGAGATGGGAAGAGAACCACAGGTTGACTCTCTATTACAGGAACAAAGGGATGGTGGAACTCCCTGAGGTCAGTCATTCCTTAATGATCTTCAAGAAGGGAGAGGAGTTGGGGGCGACAAGGCCTAGTACTGAGGAGCTACTTTGAGACTGTACTTAGCTTTCTAACTTCCCTATTAAGTGCCATTTTTGAAAGCCATGCTCAATCTCTTTATAGTTAGTAATGTAAACTCTGAAACAAAAACAAATGGGATTTTTATTTCCAGGAAGATCTGGGGAATAGTTTAGGAACATGGTCCTTGAGAGCCTGGTAAGAAAGGAACCAGCTGGGAAAGCTTATGATGAGACAAGTCTCCAAATTATCTGACAAAAAAATTATCTGACAGGGATCCAACTTGGAACTGAGTTGCCCTCCATTCCCTGGGGCTGTATTGGGGGGAATCTGGATTTTAACGCTGGCATTGCTATTAACAAACTACATAAACATTAAAAAAAAAATTTTATGGGCAGCCCGGGTGGCTCAGCGGTTTAGTACCGCCTGGCCCCAGGGCCTGATCCTGGAAACCCGGGATCGAGTCCCACGTCAGGCTCCTTGCATGGCGCCTGCTTCTCCCTCTGCCTGTGTCTCTGCTTCTCTCTCTCCTCTCTGTGTATTCTCAGAAATAAATAAATAAAATCTTTAAAAAATTTTTTTTAATTTAATTTTTAAAAAGATTTATTTATTTATTTTAGAGAGAGACAGTGAGAGCACAAGTGAGAAGGGCAGAAGGAGAGGGAGAGAGAATCTCAAGCAGGACTTCATGCTGAGTGTGGGCCTGAATCTTACAACCCTGAGATAGATCACTATGTGAGTCAAAACCAAGGGTCAGACATTTACCTGACTGCGCCATCCAGCTGCCCCTATAAACACTTAAAAAAAAAAAAAAAAGCATGGGGGGGGGGTGGGGGCAGCCCGGGTGGCTCAGTGGTTTCGCCCAGTGTGTGATCCTGGAGATCCAGGATCGAGTCCCACATCGGGCTCCCTGCATGGAGCCTGCTTCTCCCTCTGCCTGCGTCTCTGCCTCTCTCTCTCTCTCTCTCTCTCTCTCTCTCTCTCTCATAAATAAATCTTTTAAAAAAAAGAATGGGGAAGTTATCTGGAGTTAGTTACTTGAAAATATTTGTTGAGCTTTTCCTGAGTGCCAGGCACTGCACTTTTTGGAATCAATAAGATTAAAAAGACTCCCATCTTCGTAGAGCTGTCTTCTATGCATGAAGACTGAAATTAATGATAAGCTTGTTGAATGCAATGGAGAGAGGCATGTGGGAGGACTTACCATGAGCTGCACAACCCATGGTGATCTTGTCGACCTTCTCTATGTTTCAGATGTAGAGGTGGAAGGTAAGAGAGCGAAGGAGGATGCCTTATTGAAGGCAGTGTGATTAGCTAGTGATAAGAGTCAGAAATCAAACTTGAATTTTGCTTGTATTCACAGTATGGAACTGGAAGATCAGGAATCTATTGTGAGTAATTTATCTCAATCCCTGATAAATAATTTAAATCCTATATATACTCCGGTTTTCAGGGCTTTTGTTCTTGTTTTTATAAAATGTTCCATTAGGGGACTGTGGAAGCCAGACTCCTGGTTCTTGGTTTGAATTCAGACACAGGCTGTAGGCCTTGAATTATCCTCAGGGAACTGATCTTGCTAAGTCCCTGGACCTTTCACTGCTCATTTTTGTATTTTCTCACCCTACATGCCTTTTTGGATTTAGTTACCTAAGACTTGTGGTACCTTAAGTCCAGCAATTCCATATCATTTTTTGGTAATAATCTGACATCCATTCGATGATGTATATACAGAGATAACTTGAAAATATTTTTAAAGTTACAAGAATAATAATAATTTATAAACCTAAACAGTAAATGGATGCCCACCTACTCAAATATTTTTTCTGGCTGAGTAATTTGAAATATATACTTAGTAAAATTTCCTCCACTGTTTATACACACTGTCTAATGAAATACTACAGGACAGAAAGTATTCATCTGAGGTATGGTATGGCTGTAAAACACACAGACACACATGTGATATACATTTTATAGCTTTGTGTATTTTTCAGACAACACATTGAAGAAACATTGTAGAAATACTACTGTGTACAGTGAAACCTGATTTAATGTTAGCATGCTTTAGCCCTTCATCTCTGTTAGCCTTTTATTTATATGTGTGTAATTATGACTTCTAGTACTTGTTACCAGGATATTTCCAAACTTGGTTTTGTCCTTACATCTTTTTTTCCTTGGGGACTTTTTCCAGATTGCCTGTTTCCTGGGAGCATAACTCTCTCTGTGGTTGGAAAGATCATATTGGTATGTGGTATGGTCTGGCCTCACAGAGGTATGGTGTGGCCATCTGCCCCATGTCCAGATTAGAAATCTGAGAATTACGGTCTCTCAGAGTTCCTCCCTGATATCCACCTTGTCTTACATCTGATTGCTCACCAGGTCCTGCTGAGTTTAGTCTGTAAATATTTCTTGAATCTGTTCTCCTCTCCACCCCTGTTATTTCCTACCTTTGTTCTGATCTTCTCTTGCATGGATTATGCATTGGCTTCCTGACTGTCCCCTTTGCCTCTAGCCTCATTGTGTTCTGATTAACTCTCTACAGTTCCTCATCCCTAGCTAATACGTAGCCAATATCTTCAAAACCTTTGTCATCTTGTCTGCTTTTAATTGGGGCAGTTAAGGCCTTCCATTGTCTTGCCCAAGCCTAACCTTCAGCTTCATTTTGCATCAGAAGCTGCATCCACTTTTATTCTGGTAATACGGAACAGATCTACTTCTTATACACACTTAATCTGTGCATTCTCTTCCCTGAGCATTGGTCCCTGGACTCTTCATGTTTAGAATGCCCCTCCTCCCACTTACCATCCTCAACTACCTCCTGCTTATTCTTACATCCCTCTGCTTATTTGTCAACTTCTCTAAGAAGCTATATGTTGTTCCTGTAGACTGACTTAGGTCTTGATCTTTGTGCTTCCATAATTCCATTCTCAAGTCACAATTTTTCTTCCTATCCCTTCCCCTGCATTCTTGTTTTTCCCTACCAAGTATTTTTATCTCTTTCAGTCCCACCTTGTATTGAAGATAGACCATCAAATACTTGCTGAGACAGGATTTTTTCTTCCCTTTATTAGATGTTATCTTTCAGTCTGAAGACAGATTACCTGGAATGTATATCTTTATTTATCCTTGTATGGAAACATCATTTGGATTCCCACACTAAATATAAGAAACAGACCTTAAATGGCTTGCTCACAATTAGTGAACTACAATGACTGGCCTAGGAATGAGCTACCCTGGCTCTGACCTCGTCCATACTTATCCTGCTGTATCTGATTGTTACTGAGCAGAATTTGTTATAAGTGGCAATAACTTTGTATTAGCTTTGAACTTGCTTTGCACCAGTCTCCAGAGTTATCTGCAAAGGACATCACTTTTTGTATGACCCTTAGTAAGATAGTAGAGCCCATAACTAAAATGGCTCCTAGTCATGTCAAGCTTACACACAGAAACCGAAACCACATCCAGAGAGAATTCACTTTGGGTAGATTTGAATCCCTTATTCCAATACATCCAGCTTTTGTGGATGGGTAGAAATTGGGAAGTAGTTTCTCCCTTCTTTCCACTTCCTTCTTAATGCTGTGCTTTCCGTGTCAGTTGTTCTTCATTCAGCTATTTGTGGGGAGAGGGGGCAGTGCTCAGGTCAGGATAGAAATGGCTTTAAATTCTGAAGGTGGATAAAAGGAAAGGAGAAAGAGTCCCCTAATTACATCTGAACCAAAGATGAAATATCTAGAATACTGGTTTGCAAATTATGGCCACAGGCCAAGTCCCACCTACCACCTGTTTTTGTAAACAGTCTGCCCATTCATTTATGTACTGCCCATAATTGCTTTTATAGGGTAGAGTTGAATAGTTGCAACAGAAACTGCATGATCAACAAAGTCTAAAATATTTGCTATTTGTCCCTTTCAGAAGAAGTTTGCCAACCTTTGCTCTAGAAAACAATGAGGGCTTTCATAACAAAAGATTTGATTATACTGACAAACCCCTTTTTATTATCATGCTATAAGAATCTCTGTCTCTCTCTAGTCACTTGAGTTGCTTGTGTTGAGTTGCTTTTCTTGTACTTGGCCCTGTATGTTTCAGAATCTAGGAGAGTGAAAAGACATGGGCAGAGATTGGGGCAAACTTCTCTTCTTACATCTGCTATTTGGCATACTTAGCTTAATAGTAACCGGTTTTTAACGTGTAGGATTTTAGTTTGGGTAAAAATAACTAGATTGCCACATAGACCACTGTGGCAAATAGATTTCATTTTGACAGGCAGTTCTGATGAGGTAGCTGTCTGAACCCTGTGTTAGGAAGGTTTATAAAATTGTGCAAAGTAGTACTGTGATTGATTAGTGATGTCTGTTAGGATCTATGCATAGGGAGAAGGTGATTCATTTGTCTCAAGCTAGTGTTTTCTTCCTAATACCATGAATGACTGTGGTTCAGTATACCACAGCCTAGCCTCTGATCTGATGGCCACTAAAAGGAGAGTCTTTGCAACCCAGAACCATCATATTCATAGGCTAGTGTGGAGCTGCAAAGTGGCAGCTTGTTGATTCCTAAAAGTAATAGTTGACTGAAAAACATTCTGAGTTTATAATTATAACCTCTGAGTCAACTTTCTTTTATTGTGGCAAAATATAACATGAAATTTGCCATTTTAACCATTTTTAAGTTTACAGTTTTGTGACTTTAGCTAAGGATATTCACTTTGATGTGCATCCATCTCCAGAACTTTTTTATCTCCAGAACTGAAACTCTGCACCCATTAAACAATAATTTCTCATTTCCCTTTTCTCCCTTCCCCTGGCAACCACCATTCTATTTTCTGTCTCTATGATTTTGCTATTCTAAGTATCTCGTATGAGCAGAATCATATAATATTTCTCTTTTTGTGTCTGGCTTATTTCACTTAGCATAATGTCTTTAGTGTTCATCCATGTTGTAGTATGTGTCAGAATTTCCTTTCTCTTTAATGATGAATAAAATTCCATTGCATGTATGAGCATATTTTTCTTTATCTATTTGGTGTTCAATGGATATTAGGTTTTTTTACTTTTGGCTATTGTGAATAATGCTGTCATGAACAGTTTGAGTTTCTGCTTTTAATTCTTTCAGCATATCCCCAGAAGTGGAAGTTCTGGGTTGTATGGCAATTCAATAGACAATTTTTTAAGGAACTGACACACTTTTCTACAGGGACTACACCATTGTATATTCCCACCAACAATGCACAAAGATTCCAACATTTACAGTCAGTGGGCAGTGGTATCTCATTGTGGTGTTGATTTGCATTTCCCTAAGGCTAGTGATGTTGTACATCTTTTCATGTGCCTATTATATATTTTATTTGAAATGTCTATTCAAACTGAGTCTTTTTAGTTAGTTCACACTACTGGTTTCTTTAAAGAGTAGTGGGCAGAGTCAGTTTCAGCCAGGAATTTCCCTGTCTGAGGACTGAAAGATCTTGAAGACAACCTTGTAGGAGCTCTCGGTGACTATAATTACAAGCCAGAGAAGTCTGAGGAGAAAGAAACTCTAAGTAAAATGGGAATGTCTTGATGCCACTGTAGAATATAAGACAGAAAATAGGGTAGTGGGGGGTGTGTGGAGAAGAGCTGCTTAAATTTTTTTTTTTAATTTTAATTTTGTATCTTTTCTCCTTCCCAAGAGTGTGAGAAAGGGAAGAGGGTACAGAGAGAGATCCAAAGTGTGTTGCTTCCTCTTGACTTCTGTTTAAAATAAGTCTCTTTCAAGGTTCCAAAGCCTCAAAACCCACAAGTGACATTTTTAGGACAATTTTTTTTTCAGTGTGGAGGCCTTTGATTATCTTACCATAATTACTATGTTTACAGTGTTTTTCTCCCTGTTGGCTATATTTTAGTGAAGCAGAGTTTGAGTTGGTTTTGTTAGAAACATCACTCTGGGAGCGTTGAATTTACTTTACCTCCAGTAATAGAAATAATTTAAATAAAGCTTTAATGTGCTTAAAGTCCCTGATTTGAACTATATGGATCAGAAACATTCCAGAAACAGAAAATCTTAGTCCATTTGTTTAATTTGAAGACTAAATAAGGTGTGTTTGGGAAGGCTTGTGAATAAATGTTCTTTGTGTGAGCTAATGTATAGGATGAGACCATACCTTTGGATTGGTACTATCCAGTTGCTAGAATTTAGCAAGAAGATGGACAGAGATGTGTTTCTGATCTTATTTAACAAAGCCTTGCTTAAATGAGAGAAAATATTAAGTATATAAATAATATTTTCTGAAATATGTGATTAGCCAACAGTGAATTTGTTTTTTTTTTTTAGTGTCCCACCAAATACTATTGATGTTCCTCATTGCATGTAGTTCCTAGCAAACATGATTTTCCAGTTATTTCCATTTATGAGGAATAGTCTTCTCCATATATGGACTCCATAAATACTTAATCTCCTGTTAAACAAAAGCTAGTAGAAAAGTGGTATGCTAGTTCTTTTTCATTTCTATAGCTAAAGGCAAAATACAATTATTTACACTTTTCAGTCTTGATTTTCTTGATCTTAGATGCATTTGTGTTGTATTCATTTGGCCTTAGCATATCACTTTTAAAAAAAAAACATATTCAGGGGTGCCTGGGTGGTGCAACTGGTTAAAGCACTGACTCTTGGTTCCAGCTCAGGTCTGATCTGTGTCCTGAGATTGAGCTCTGTGTTGGCCTCCTTGTTCAGTATGCAGTCTGCTTGAGTTTCTCTCTTCCTCTGCCCCTTCCTCATCTGCTCTCTCTCTCTCTCTCAAATAAATAAATCTTTTTTTTTAAGATTTTATTTATTTATTCATGAGAGACACAGAGAGAGAGAGGCAGAGACACAGGTAGAGGGAGAAGCAGGCTCCACGCAGGGAGCCTGATGTGGGACTCGATCCCCCCCGTCTCCAGGATCACGCCCTGGGCAGAAGGCGGCACTAAACCACTGAGCCACCCAGGCTGCCCTCAAATAAATAAACCTTAAAAAAAAAAACAAACCCATATTCAGTTTTGATCAATCTGTTTGCAATAACAGAATTTTGGCCTGCCAGGTTGAGAATTTCTTAAGAGAGGCAACCTCCAAACTTTGCCTCTACAACTCGGCAGGACTGATATATGTGGCGATACAGCCTTTAGGGAAATGATTATGGTTTTCAGTGAAAATCAAGAAGCAATTCTCACAGCCAAGTTGAACTCTGCCTCCAACTTCTCCAAACACCATCTTAAGGATGACAGTGTTTATAAGAGTTGAAAAGATCACAACTAACTTTGGATGCAATTTTATTTACAAGAGCCCACAAGATTTCAAATTTCAAATTCATGTTGGTGGGTAATCAAGGTTCACATTGATTTAAATGAAGCACATAATCCCATCAGTTGAAGCAAATATGAATGATACAGTTAATAATTTATTACCCAGGCACACAAACATATTCACAGTTGGTTTTAACTTTAGTATACAAGTGGCTAATTGTGGGAGCAGTTTTAGGGTGTGCTCAGAGGTTTCTGCTTCACCAGCAGAGCTTAATGGTTAAAGTTCAGCCTCTGCTGTCAGACAGGCTGCTCTGTTTGAAGACTGGCTTCGTCACTTCCCAGGTGTGTGACCTTGGGCAAGTCAGTCACCTCTTTGCAACTCTGTTCTTCAGTTCTCAGATGGAAGTACTATCAATGCCTATCTCAGAGAACTGTTAGGAAGATTATATAACCTGCTGTACAAAATGGGAGTGTGAGAAGGGCCTTGCAAGTACTGAGCACTCAATAAATGTAGTGCTATTATTGTCATTATTACCAACATCATTAACCTCCTCTCTTCCTGTCCAGTTTTGTATGAGCATCTGCTCTTTGAGGTTATATTAGAAGCAGATAGAGAGGTACTAAAGGATTGAAACAGAACCCACTTTGGTGTTTGCCATTATCAACAGTACCATTTGGTCATTTCCTAGCATTTCTCTTTGGGTAAAAGTTAAAGAGTTTATCCATAGTATATATTCAGAGGAGAGATTCCTGGCTGTATCAGTCACCTATTACTGTGTCACAAAACACCCCAAACTTACTGGCTTAAAATAATGATTTACACAATTCTAAGGGGAGGCAGGCTAGTTCTGTTAGTTTTCCTCATCTGATTGCAATCAGATGATGGATGGAGTAGCTGAATAGTCTAGCATGGTCTCACTTGTATGTCTGGCCATCGGGGCTTTCTGTAGACTAAGGTACCTCAGATCTTCATTTGTCTTCTCATCCTCCGGTAGAACAGACACACTTCCTCACGTCATGGCATTCCTGAGGCACTGGAGTCTTTTTAAGCCCTAGGCTCTGGAGTGCACTCAGCATCACTTCCACCTCACTTGTTGGTCAAAGCAAGTCATAAAGCCAGCCCAGGTTAATAGGATAAAAGAAGTTGCAAACTGTACTCAGGTCTTTCTAATCTATTACATTGGGTCATAGGTTTCTTATACCTTTGACTTTCCTGGATTTCTTTCTAAAGAAACTTCCCAAGTTTCTTTCTAAAGTAGTTTTACCGGGGATCCCTGGGTGGCGCAGCGGTTTGGCGCCTGCCTTTGGCCCAGGGCACGATCCTGGAGACCCGGGATCGCATCCCACGTCGGGCTCCCGGTGCACGGAGCCTGCTTCTCCCTCTGCCTGTGTCTCTGGCTCTGTCTCTGCCTGTGTCTTTGGCTCTGTCTCTCCTTCTATCTCTCAAGAATAAATAAATAAAATCTTTAAAAAAAAATAAAGTAGTTTTACCAATTTATTCTCTAATTGGTACCAACTAATTGTTAAGAGGGAATATCTTTGGGCAGCCCCAGTGGCGCAGCAGTTTAGCACCGCCTGCAGCCCAGGGTGTGATCCTGGGGACCTGGGATCAAGTCCCATGTCCGGCTTCCTGCATAGAGCCTGCTTCTCCCTCTGCCTGTGTCTCTGCCTCTCTCTCTGTGTCGCTCATGAATAAATAAATAAAATCTTAAAAAAAAAAGGAGGGAATATCTTCGGAGAAACAGTGTGTATGACAAAATGGATGCTCAAAGGCTTCTCCCCAAATCTGGCTTTCCTTTATGTGGTAGTATCTGCTATATATTTTTTAAATATTTTATTTATTTATTCATAAGAGACACAGAGAGAGAAAGAGAGAGAGAGAGAGAGAGAGAGAGAGGCAGAGATACAGGCAGAGGGAGAAAGCAGGCTCCCCACGTGGAGCCTGATGTACATCAATCTCAGGACTCCAGGATTACACCGTGAGCTGAAGGCAGAAGCTCAACCACTGAGCCACCCAGGCATCCCTCTACTACGCATTTCAAAAAAACCTGAATCCTTTTCCTTCTGGACACACAGATAGGTTACATTTCCCACATTCCACTGTAGTTAGGGGTGTCCATATTGCTGAGTTTTGGTCACTGGAAGTGATTGTTGCCATTTTCAGATTTGGCATGTAAATTACTCTGGTACCAGAGTGTCCTTTACTCTACCTCCTTCCACAGATTGGTGGAAAGGGAGTGAATTTCATTTGGGGACATGTTGAATTTTGGGAGTTAGATGTAGTTCAGGAGAGGGGCCGGGGTTGCATGTGAAGATCTGTGAATCCTAGGATGTGACTGAAATTATAGAAGGGGATACAGAAGATCCAGTGGAACTGTGAGGGTCAGACTAAAAGATAGTGAAGCTATTATTTAACAACCTAAATGATTACTGAGAGTAAACATCACACCCTCCTATTCCCACTGTTGATTGGAATCTATTTGAACTAGAAATAAGCTTATAATAAGTCATTGAGATTTCAGAGTTTATCTGTTAGAGTGGCTGACATTTCCTTAAGCAGTGCATCCCAGGATAAGCAGAGAGTACTTTTTTTTTTTTTCTGTAGACTTTAGGTCTAGATGAGAATTAATCATCCAATGTCATCTCCAAAGATATAATTGGTACCTATATGCCAAATATGTATTCATATATATATATATATATATATATATATATATACACATATGTGTCTATGTATGTATAGACATATGAAAGCTTTATTGAGATATGATTCACATACCATCTAATTCACCCATTCAGAGTGTACCATTCAGTGATTTTTGATATATTTAGGGAGTTGTGCAACCATTATTGCAATCAATTTTAGAGCATTTTTATCACCCCCAATGGAAACCCTGTACCCTTTAAATAGTTACTCTGTATTTCCACTCCCCCAATACCCAGTCCTTGGTAGCCACTAATCTGTAATCTGTTTTCCCATGGGCTTACCTATTTTGGGCATTTGGTATAAGTGAATTTATATACTATTTGGCCTTTTGTGTCTGGCTTCTACTTAGGACAGTGTTTTCAAGGTTCATCCATGTTATAGCATATGTCAGTATTTCATTAATTTTTATGAATGGACACTATTTCATTGTATGGATATTTGGATATGCTACATTTTATTTTATTTTTTAAAATATTTTATTTAGGGATCCCTGGGTGGCTCAGCGGTTTAGTGTCTGCCCATGGTATGATCCTGGAGTCTCGGGATCGAGTCCCGCATCGGGCTCCCTGCATGGAGCCTGCTTCTCCCTCTGCCTGTGTCTCTGCCTCTCTCTCTCTCTCTCTCTCTCTCTCTCTCTCTCTCCTCTCTTTCTCTGTCTCTCATGAATAAATAAATAAAATATTTTTAAAAATATTTTATTTAAATTCAGTTTGCCAACATGTAGTATAACATGCAGTGCTTATCCCATCAAATGCCCTCCTTAGTACCTGTCACCCAGTACCCCATCCCCCCATCCACCTCCCCTTCTGCAACCCTTTTGTTTGTTTCCCAGAGTTAGGAGTCTCTCATGGTTTGTCTTCCTCTCTAATTTTTGATCTGTTCATTAGTCGATGACATTTGGGTTGTTTTCACAATTTGATTATTATGAATAATACTGCTGTGAACATTAATTACACAACTTTTCCTAGATGTCATTTTTTATCTTTCAAAAATCTTGATAGAAAGTGTATAAGAGCATATGACCAATTTAGTAGAAGAAAATTTATTTGAAAAGCAAACTGTTTTTAAAGCATTGACATCATGGAAGAAAAAAAATACAACAGTGTATCTTCATGCTGGAACTTTGGGAATGAGTAAACTAATGTAATAACTTTTATTCTACAGACTGTGAACCTAATCTTAAATATGTCCCCTCTAGAATATATTTTATTTTTATAATAATGGAATACTTAGAATGTAATAGAAGTCCAACCTATGGTTTTGCACTATAGTTCAGTGAAAAGTCTTAGTACTTTGGATTAAACTTTTGACTTATTTATTTAGCATATATATATTGAGTCCCTACTCTATCCAGGAACTAAGGAAGTGACTATAAGTAAGGAAGAAAAAACTCTGTCTCATTAATAAGAGATACATTTAAAAAATGAACAAGGGATGTAGAGATTGTAATATTTGCTATGTGTAGAGAGGGAGGAGGGCTACTTCTGAAGCTGAATGATGAGCAGAAAGCAACCTTGCATAGCACTGGGATGAGTGAACACCAGGCATCAGGAACAGCAATGCAAGGTCACGGAGATAGGAACAAACTCAGTATATCTAAGGAACAGAAAAAATACCAGAGGCATGGACTTTATAAAGGGCATAACTTTTGATGGTATTATACTATCTTACATATGATTATTAAGAAGTATTTTTTTGCTTTCAGATTCTAGAATTAGTGTAATTTGATGTCAGCTGGTGTCTTTGTGACAGTTTTTGCCCAATGTTCTGGAATCACATTCTGGATTCCTAGCGGTGTGAAAAATCACCTGTTACAAGTACCAGTCTAAAAATCTGTCAGCGAGGCAATAAACATTTGGAAACCCTAGAGTAAATCTTTCCAAAAACCTGGATTTTTGTGTAAAATGAGCCCAAAGTCAACCAGCATGCCAAGCATTTTATGGGAATAAATTGGGTGCTTTATGAAGTACACTCATTCTTCTAGGCCACTGGGACCAAAATACTCACCGCGCTGTTGCCACAGCGAGTGGTATGGGTTTGCAGTGGTTAGAGGATTTAGCACTTCTTTCAGAATTGCCTGGCTTGACCTTAAGGTAGAATTCATGCTCTGGGTCAGTGGCTGTGAGTGGGTTGGGATGTTCTTATGCAAATACTATGGATATGTTCTAAATATGTCTTACTTAGGAGACATGAACTATTCAGAAGAATTTTAGTGATAATTTCTTTTTATTCTATAAATTAAAAATGTCATGTTTTTTTTAAAGTAGTCAAATAATTTTTGAAATAACCTATAATGCTTAACTTTTTAGGAATTTACTTATTTAGCATTGTTACTATCTTCAATACAGCAATGAATGAGGAAGGAAACACAAAGCCTCTGGATAGGCCCAATAAATTAAAAATCAGTTCTTCCTAATAAAGTCATTAGAGCCTATTGTCTTCCCGCATACATGTATTTTTAATGAGGGTGGTTACCTTGTTTCCACCCCCTCAGCCAATCAGAAAATAGGTAAGATGTTACCTGTAACTAGGTACCTTGACATCAGTAAGAATAAGTGAAATCTTATTGCACATCCCTGTTAGCTCTAATATCCTATCTCTTATTAATCCAAACCAGTTCAACGTCACAATCAAAATTAGAGAAGTGGCAAAATTTAATAAAAGGCCTAAAATATTTAAATTTAGCAATTCATTTCCTAAAACCAAGATATATTATAAATTTATAAGTAAATGTTTTGCGTTTGATTTTATATCCTACATACCTCCACAACAGCCTTTTATGTACTGCTTTTATTTTTATTTTTTATTTTTATTTTTTTTTAAGATTTTATTTATTCATGAGAGACACAGAAAGAGAGGCAGAGACACAGGCAGAGGGAGAAGCAGGCTCCATGCAGAGATCCTGATGTTGGGATTTGATCCCGGTACTCTGGGATCACACCCTGGGCCAAAGGCAGGCCCTAAACCGCTGAGTCACCCAGGGATCCCCTCTACTGCTTTTAGACTTTTTTTTTTAAATTAGCTAAAATGACCCTTTCTGTCTATTCTCTGAGAATATCTTCTGTAAGCTGTTAAGAGCATCACAATCTTTGTTGGTATAGTAATGATTGCATTTTATGTAAACTTCCTAATTGCATTTTATTTTTATTTTAAAAAGTGCTAAAAATAATGGTAAAGAGCATGTGGTTTATATACTTGATATAGTTAAGACAAATATGGAAATTATTAATATCTTGAAAATGCCCTTCCTGAGACTTAATCAGTGACACTTTGAAGGTGAAGGCATGTTTGAAATATGGCACTACTGTGGCCTTTTCATAAAAAACTGGATCTGAAAAACAAAATGTCATTAGATATTTTAACAATTTTTGGTTCTAGCTTACCTGTTTTATTTTCATATGTGTTTCCAAAAATGAATCATGTTCCTAAACAGAAGATGGCAGGTACTGTTAGGGCTTAGAAGGAAGCACCTTCAGGAAGGAAGCATGTAACCTGGTTCCTTTCCTTTCTCCTCCCAGTAGTGGGTATCTATGTAGTTTTTGTGGGATAAACTTGAAGAGAGTCCTCAAAATCAACTTAACATGTAGCTGTTTCCTTTATGAGACTAGATTAGCATGTTTGTACATCTTCTGGTTGGCAAATGCTTCAGTCAATGAACAAACCATTTCTCCTGACCTGAGGTAAAGCTTAACAAGTCAGTTGAGCAGGGGAATTTGTGATCTTCTGCGACCTTATGTGTGAAGGGAAGAGCTATAGGGTGATGGCTTTCTAGAAGTAGTAAGAGATTCGGGTACATATCATCAGAAAGAGGATTTTGGCAAAGGTAGTTTCCACTCTAAAGAAAAAAGCTGATGGTATTCTCACATGTTAAAGATGGTATTCTCACATGTCCTCTAAAGTAAACATATTCATGGCCTCTGAGTTCTCTGATCTTCTATTCCATTCTTCACCAATAAAGAGTGTTAAGAATAATTTAGTATTCAAAGAGAAGAGACCCAGGCCGTGTCTCCCTTTCTCTCTAGATGAGACCTGAAACGGAAGGAGTTTGGGAGGCTAAAACTGTGGTTGGTAAGAAGCCTAGTCCATAAAAACCTAGGGCTGTGGTTGGTAAGAAGCTAGTCCATAAAAAGGACTCTCTATTGTCGACTAATTTCTGCATGTGTCTCAAAATTTCTTCTCATGCTGCATCTTCTCCCTATCATACAGTTAAAAAACTCCATGATAAAATATTAAGGGAATGTGTTTTCTTAATATATCACTTTTGGAGACTTTGCTCAGATGAGTATCCGGTCTTCTTGCTCTCCAGCTACTAGGTTCAATGGCCTGTGTCTTTAAAAAAACAATCAGGTGGGCAGCCCCGGTGGAGCAGTGGTTTAGCGCTGCCTGCAGCCCAGGGCATGATCCTGGAAACCCGGGTCGAGTCCCACATTGGGCTCCCTGCATGGTGCCTGCTTCTCCCTCTGCCTCTGTCTCTGCCTCTCTTTCTAGCTGTGTCTCTATGAATAAATAAATAAAATCTTAAAAAAAAAAAATCAGGTAACAGGAAATGGCAAGAGTGTTTTATTGGTTTCAGGAAGAGGGAAGGGAATTGGAAAGTCTTTTTTTTTTTTTTTTTTTTTAAGTTTTATTTTTTTTTTATTTATTTATGATAATCACAGAGAGAGAGAGAGGGAGAGAGAGAGGCAGAGACACAGGCAGAGGGAGAAGCAGGCTCCATGCACCGGGAGCCCGATGTAGGATTCGATCCCGGATCTCCAGGATCGTGCCCTGGGCCAAAGGCAGGCGCCAAACCGCTGCGCCACCCAGGGATCCCGAATTGGAAAGTCTTGAATCTACCTAAGGAAGATTCTTTTGAATCTCTGCCTTGAAGGGAAATAGTCCAGCAAAAAGGAAGGGGGGGGGATCCCTGGCTGGTGCAGCGGTTTGGCGCCTGCCTTTGGCCCAGGGCACGATACTGGAGACCTGGGATTGAATCCCATGTCGGGCTCCTGGTGCATGGAGCCTGCTTCTCCCTCTGCCTATGTCTCTGCCTCTCTCTCACTGTGTGCCTATCATAAATAAATAAAAATTAAAAAAAAAAAGGAAGGGGGTCATTATCTTGGTTTTGAAAAACTAGAATAGTCTTTGATTAGTGAAGTGATGACTAGGACCATTTAAAAGGACTAGACACTCAGAGTTGCCAATCACTTTGTTCTCCCCCATAGATGACAACTGTATGGGAAGATAGCATTGTGGGCATGAGCAAGGGAAGTGAGTTGAGGGAGTTTAATGCACAGTAGTGTCAAGTTAGAATCCTGTGTCCCCCTCATGCTGGATATGTATAGTCTTTCAGGAGGCTGATTTGTTGGTATGTATTCTAAACCTTAAAGATATGGAAGCCTTTTGACCTAGCAAATGCCCTTCCAGGGACTTACCTTAAGTAATAACTTGATCATGAGAGGAGAAAATGTTCAGAGATCATTTCTGCACAGTTATTTATATAATTTGAAAATTTGGAAACAACCTCAAGGCCCATTAGGAGGGGATTATGATAGATTACACTGTGGCCCCTAGAGAATGAACTAGACCAATATTTATGGGTAGGAAAATGGCAATGGTATTTTGTTAAGTTAGAAGGAAGGTCACAAAGCAGTATGCATAGTATGATTGACTTTTGTTAATGCCATAGGCATAGATGGCAAGAAGTTTGGAAAGCCACAAATATGGTCATCAGTAGTTTTCTGGTTCCTGGAGTTGTGTTTTGTTTTTATTTTGCTTTTTTTTTTCTCTCATATTTTCCCTTATTTCAGAATTTAAAATACGTAATTGTGTATTATTTGACAATTGAGATCAAAGTTGATAAAGCAATTTGGGGTTTGGATAATGAGAAAAAGAAAAAAATCCATGATTCATAGCTAAGGAAAACTACTTTCAATTCTCTGATATATTGTATTTTTCTAAACAACCTTCTCTGGCTGTATGCATGAATATTTATATATGTGTATATAATTTTGTTTTAGAAAACCAGAATGTCCCTTAATTAATTGAGAATTATAGATTTGACCATCGGGAGGGGTGGATTCTCATATAAAAAATAGATGTACACTCACACATGCACACTTATTAATACTCACTAGTAGGTATTTTTTAACAGGTGACTTTAATATTGTATTATTAATTGATAATTATTAGTACTTGTTAGTGGTAATAAAGATAAGACATTTGATCATTCTTCAACCTAAACGGTTTTTGCTTCTTTTTTTTTTTAAGATTTTATTTATTTATTCATGAGAGACACACAGAGAAAGAGACACAGGCAGAGGGAGAAGCAGGCTCCATGCAGGGAGCCTGACATGGGACTCGATCCTCCGTCTCCAGGATGGGGCCCTGGGCCGAAGGTGGCGCTAAACCGCTGAGCCACTTGGGCTGCCCTGGTTTTTGCTTCTTTCTTGCTTAATCTTTGAGTTATTTTTTGTCATGAAATGATTAAAACTATTTACTATCAACAAATATCTAATACTGTGTTTCCTATTAAAAAATACATTGATTTTTATGTCTGTTAGTGACCTTCATGGTCATCATTATCTTTCTTTCTAGCAAGTGCAATTATCAAATAACTTGGTGGGACTGAAATATTGGGCTCTAGGATATCTCCTCTGAGGTTGCTTGTCTCTCTTGTCCCCACTGGGTACTATCACTTTTCACTACGCACCACACATTATGCCAACCCTAATCTAGTATAAGCCAATTTATGCTAGTTCTTCAAAAAGGTTATCTGATCAGTTTCTAACACCACCAGTGAAAGACTTTATACAGTCTTCCAGATCAACTGGTTCCCCATCAGCATATCACTCCAGTTTAGTCAGGTGGTCTGTTTGCTTTCCTTAGATACCCATGCATCCCTTTAAATCCTGTGTCCTTGCTGGTAGAAGGTCCATTCTTTCTCCTGTCTGTGGCCAATATAGAACACCCACAATCAAATTGCTCCTTTGACCTTTCAAGTTTGAGGAGAACAAGGAAGACCATTCAGCTAGAATTACCTGAAAATTTGGTTGTATCTACATGAATGTGGCATTATGACTTATGGTATTTTCTACTTTCAATAATGGTGATTTTATTTTGTGGAAGCATTAGCAAAGAAATTCACCTCATTGAAGAAAAGGAATTTTTGTGTCTTAAATTTTTCCCTCCACAAATGGTAACCTGAAATCTCATTCATGCTCTGTGAAATTGAAGAAATTGGATATTTGGGAATGGAAATTGGTGGTCCTCCAAGCAATATGGGATCTAAAAGTGTTAAATCCTTTTATAAATAAACCTTGATTCAGACTGGAATGTCTTGGCTTGATCTTAAAGGTGATATTATAGGAGACATATAGCTGTTGACTAGCCTTAAAGATAATTATCTACACATTCCAGTCTTAGGCTGCCATCAGCAGGGCCTGCCTTGCGATGAAGTCAATGTTCTTTCCCTTACAGGAATATTACATTTAGACAGGCCTCTAACCCCAGGATGTTTGTAAGCCACACTCAGCTTGGGAACTGTGAATGCAAAAGAAATCCCTTAATAGTAGCAAATGTTATCTTTGAAGCTTTCTAGATTTCCATGCGTCCATGTCTCAGCAATTTGTATTTATTTCTAATTGGACCAAGTCCTGCTATCTTTGGGTTAAGAGATCAATATTTGTGATTTGCTTTGCTAAATTTGTAAGAAGAAATTAGCTTTCTTTTAGACCTGTTATGTTGTGTATTAAACTCAGCTATATCACTAGGGTATGTGCATGTGAGATTTTGGATGAAGTTGTGGAATGAAGTCTGTTGATATAGGTAATTTCCTAAGGACATGAGAGAAGGAGGGAGGAACAGTTGGAGGGAGAAGGAGGGAGGAACAGTTGGAGGGAGGAGAAAATTAAAAGCAAGTTTCTTACTAGACTGTGAATACCATGGGTGCAGGGACTGAATCCCTGATACCTGCCATAGTGCCACAGTAAATTCTGTTGAATTAATGAATGAACTTATAGAGAGCTTGAAACATGCTAAATGCTCTACCTTCAATTCTTACAACAGAAGCACAGTACTCTTGTGGTCATCAAAGACTCTAGAGCCTGACAGCCTGAGTTCAAATCCCAGCCCTGCCACTTACTAGCTGTGTGATTACAGGCAAATTACTTAACCTCTCTATGCCTCAATTTCTCTATAAAATGGGAATGATAGCTCAAAGGAGTGTCACAGTATATAAGTGGGATTATAAACAATTATTTATATGTAAGACCAAGCATCCAGGTTTTTGGAAACAAAATCTCTTATGTCACCTCTGTATCAAGAGGAGTACAAAACTTGTCAGGATTCAAACCCTCCTGGGCCACCCTCTCTGGAGCAGGAGAGGGAATCCTAGTCCCAAGGCTTTCTCGATGCATCCATCACTAAAGAACATTCCCATTTGGGTTATCCTGCTATGTAATTTCGACACCATCGTGTAAGGAACACAGGACCAAAGTATAGATTTGAAAGATTCCAGAAGGGAGGCGTTTGACAAAAGGGTGCTGGGACTGAGGGTACTGATCAGACTGACTCACTGGCCTGACTGCTGTCCCTGCAACTTCTCGCTATTGGATCTTGGGCCTATTTAGCCATTCTAGGCGCATAACATGGGAATAATAATGAACTTGCCTCATTCAATGAGATAATCCTGTTCAGTAAATACATCAGCACCCGGCCCAAAGCAGGTATTCAGTGAAGGTGATTGTGTTATTATTTGAGCTATTGCTTTATCCAGGGATTTGGTTGACACTTAAGGCCTCTGGTTCCCCCTGCATTGCTCAGGACAGCTTGTCCTCTATGGCTAGTAAAGGTGGTGCTTGGGCAGATTTTGAATCCTCATCCTCTTGATGGTGAGCTGGAGTCACATCCCTCACAGCCTCAATCACAGGAGCTGCCAATGGTGTTCCCCAGGTGAGGAGGTTGCAGTGATACCCCCAGTGATGCAGAGAGGGCCAGAAGGGAGCTTAGAGCTCATCTAAGGAGATCACCTTAAAAGAGGGAAGACTGTGGGATGCCTGGGTGGTTCAGCGGTTGAGTCTGCCTTTGGCTCAGGGCGTGATCCAGGAGTTCCAGGATTGAGTCCCACATTGGACTTCCTGCATGGAGCCTGCTTCTCCCTCTGCCTCTGTGTGTTTGTGTGTGTGTGTGTGTGTGTGTGTGTGTGTGTGTGTGTGTCATGAATAAATAAATAAAATCTTTTAAAAAAACAAACAAAACAAAACAAGAAAGAAGGCCGGGCCCAAAGAAGGGAAGATGGTGGCTTGATACAGTTTTCTGTTCTTCATTTCCAAGTTCTTCCTTCTACGTGTTTGTATTCTCAGCCCTACCATGTCAGTCCAGCCCATCCTTCTCCCTGTAAGCCTTCTTCACTGGCTTGTTTTCTCTGACACTTCTATTCCTCATCCTCTCCCTTGAAGTCTCTTGGAGCAGTATTCTTCTTTCTGAAAGCTTCCTAGCCTTCTCCCCTACTTCACCTCCACTCCCCCACCATAGCTCAGACCATCCTCTTGCTAGGACTCTCTTCACTATCCCTACTTGACAAAATTCTACCTATCCTTTAAAATAGAGAGTCAAAGTTGGTAGCCAGTGATCCAGATGTGGCCAAAAAATGTATTTCATGAATTCAGGTAGGTTTTGTTTTTAATTGAGGCACCATTTCACAAGAAAATTCAGATACTTTTTCTTCTTTGGGTAAGAGGATCTGGCCACTTAGTACCTACATTTTTGCTTGGTGGAAATTAGTGGCAGCTAAGGAGCATTTTCCCTGCCTGGCCAGCATCACTCCTTGTTAATAACTGCTCTGCTTTGCTGGTGTTTAGATTTGTGACTCCTGTTTTAAGATGTTCTCTAAATATTATCACTTCTGAGAAGCATCTCCTGCCCTTGTCTTGCTTTTCCAAATGTATCTTCTCCTTGTCTTATGTCTCTAAAACTCTGCTGCCTTTTCTATAGTGGATATGGAGTTCTGTCCTGCTTATTGTTGGTTCTAGAGAATAATACTTAGCATCTATCAAGTGCTTACTAAGGGCAGGGCACAGGGGCTGAGTGTTTCATGGACATCTTAATCTCCAGGCCTCATTACGACCTTGTGTGAAGTGTATTATTATCGCTGGTCTACAAAGGCAGAAGTCCAGAGAGTGTAAGTGGCTTACTCAAGGTCACACAGTGGGTGGCAGAGAAGGGATTCAGGCCATCAACTACCCAACCTTAGTGCTTGTGTTGCCCCGTGTTTTATACTGATGGATCTTTCCGAACACATTGAAAGCTGTGGGATATTTAGGAGTATAATTCTCTAGCTCTCCTACATTAAATGTTTCCAGAATACATACTTCATCAGAGGCACAGAACTCTGATCCATTTTCTCCAGTTAAACAAGTAAGCGATAATTATATTATGGGTCATGATAGTGTTTTGAGTATTCACAACCTGCCCTGTGCTGTGCTGGACATTTACCCTGCAACCTCATATAATCCCCATAACTGCCCTATGTGGCAGAATGTGTTTCTTTATGTTCAGTTAAAGAATTGGAGGTTCAGTGAGGTCAGGTACCTTGGCCAAAGATATATAGCATCAAGTGAACAGGATTTGAACTTGGATTTTTTTTTTTTTTAAGATAGGGAGAGTGGGGGCAGAGGGAGAGAGATTCTTAAGCAGGCTCCATGCCCAGCACAGAGCCTGATGTGGGGCTCGATCTCACAACCCTGAGATCATGACCTGAGCTGAAATAAAGAGTCAGATGCAAACTGACTGAGCCAGGCACCCCTTTGACTTTTCTTTTAACAGCAGCATAGTCCCAGTTCTGCTTATGTTTCTGTTGTCTGGCTGCACAGGGGATTGTCATGATCCTACTGAGATTAGGCTATATCTGTAGGGTTGTTATACACAAATAGGTGGGCCATACCCCTGAGTTTCTGATTCTATAGGTAGAGGCAGGGGGCAGGTAAAAAGATGCTATGAATATGCATTCTCACAAATTCCCAGATGAAGCTGCTGCTGCTGGTTGAGGAACCTTCTTTGCAAACCACTGGTTTGACTATCAGGTGTTACTGTTTTTACTAATTCTAATTTTGAGTTAGGTGATTATTTATTAAGTGCCAGCCATGTGCTAGACCCCAGCTGGGGATTATAGATATTTGGGTAAATTAGACATGAAGCAAAGAGCCTAGTGGGGGAAATGGGAAGATACATACAAAGAAATTCTTAAGTGTAGTAATTTATTGTGATACATGCTAGAAGAAACAAACTTGGAGCTGAGATGAGAAATACCAGGGACAGGTGGGAGGTAGGCAACTAACTAACTGTATCTCAGGAGATTCAGAAGGGCCTTTGGGAGGTGGTGACATTTATGTTGAGACCTGATAGGTGAGAAGATACCTGTCCTTTGAAGAGTTTGGAAGGGGTGGAGGAGAAACAAGGCATGGTAGAGGAGAAAGACCAGATTCTACAAGGCCCAGGGAAGGCCAGAGTGTCATGAAATGTCATTAAAGGGGGCAGACAAGGGCTAAATAAAACAGGGCCTTTGTCAGTCAGGGAATTGGGGTTTTATATGCAAGGCAATAGAAACCATACTGCCTCTTTTAAAACAGTATTTTGATTTTGGAAGTCTGTGCTTGTAGGTGTAAAAATTCCTTTGCTCAGTTATAGGGTTTGGGCTCTCTTCACCCATAGTATAAAAAAAAGGAAGTTGGTGATTCACCCTCACCAATCACTGAGGATAGGAACATGTGTCAGGGGACTGCTGGGAGGGGTAGATAGGACGCTATATGTGCACACACCCATACCCTCCAACACAGCTCTAAACTGAGCAAAAAGGTTGGTTGATTTGTCTCCTTTTTTTCACCTTTGGAAACTGGATCTGCTTTTCTGACATAAGAGAGGTAGAAAATACTCTTACCATGCTCACCTTTGTCTTTGAAGAGGTGAGCATTGTTGCCAAATGTTGTAAGTTAAATCCTAGCAAGAATGACTATAATCAAAGACTGAGTCACAAATTAAAATGGGAACTTGTATTATTAGCTGTCCTGCCTTTCCTTCTCTCTGAATCAAAGCAGAGGATGCCAGCAGGCCAGCTGTCTCCAACCACACCTCAGTGCTCCTGAGTGTCAAGGAGTTCACATCGCCATCTCGTTCAGAAATGTGTTCCCCCTCTTTCTTTGCCATAGAATGGAGTTATACTTCTTCAAATCATCCAGATGAGAACATATTCATGATGGTTTCTACAGAATTGGGAATTCCTCCTTTTTTTGATTAGGTCTGCTAGAGTTGTAAAAGGAAGCTTTCTGGATGTTAACTTTGTAGCAAAGAGGGGTAGAATGAGGTTGGCAAAGGAAGAAACAATTTTGATGTAATAAAAATAGGATTGCTCAGAGCTGAGATGAGAGCTTTCTTACTGTTTGGTATTCAGATGAAATTTAGTTTGGAAGTCACATCAGCGAATATTATATTTCTTCAGAACCTCGGCTGTGTTTTCCATCAGGGGGCATCTTTATTTCACTTAACTTGTGCAGCAAGCTGAAAAACCATAGATGATTTCAACTTTGTTTTTGTTTTTAAAAATCTACAGGTACTCCAGACATTCAAATATGTTTTTAGTGTCCATTCTGGAACCTTAAAGAAATGATTTTGGACAAGGCCAAACATTTTGTGGCACCTACTCCACACAGTCCCTTTCTTTTCTATGCTTACTTGCATTGGCACTTAATTTGTTACTGTATATTAGAACATTTCCCCGTCGCCTCTGAAACTGTCTCAGAGGCAAGGCTTTTAGAACCTGAATTTTTTTAACACGAAACAGGATTATGGATTAATCTCAGGCAGGGAAGTCCCTGGGGGCAATGTAACCTGACAAGTAAGACTCTGCTCTTGGCGAGCCCCTTGCAGGGTCACCCTCTGTTCCTGCCATTGACCTAGTGGACGAAAGAGTGGATGTGTGTGTGAGTCTAGGCATGACTTCGCTAAAGATCAACATTTGTACACACTGGAGTCACCTTTTATACATAGTGCTACTGACATTAACCAGAGAAGTGGGCCTGACAGCCCCAGCCTTAAAGCCAGCTCGAGAGTGGCCCGGCTGTGCATGCAACGGTTTATCTGAAGGGATTCAGCACATTACACAGCCTAATTGTGTTTCGTCCAAAAGGAACTATTGCCCAGATAGAGGCGCCTCTAAGGTTACTGAGTGTGACCCATCAAAATGGGGTATTCATTTCCATATATGTATAGTTGTTAGATATTTTAAATACCAAGGCTGTTTCCCCTCGTGAAGTCCAGATACAATGATTTCCTTATAGATAATTATAACAGTGTTAATTCTTGAAGAAGGGAGGAGAAATATTTTTAAACAAAATAATTTACATATTTGGAAAATCATAAAAGGGAGAAGTCCCAGCTGAAGCAATCAGACCCTTGAGTGACTATTTGGCATTGAAGCAAGGAATCCAGTGTTTTCACTTATGTTTGTCTTGAGACTACCTAATATCAGGGTTATGTTTGATTCAGGGTTATGTTTAATCATTTTATATGGGACTAGACTATTATCTTGGTAATGAAATGGTGATTTTTTTTTTTTAATCTGAAAAGAGCTACTTGGAGAAAGAATCACTTATTTTGAAAATAGAGTTCAAAGGTGTAAATTGTAGAATATATCTTATGGGGAAAACATAGACATCTACTTCCAAAGCATGATACAAGTACTTGGTGAAGCCTGGCATTTAATATGTGAGTATAAATTGTCCTGTTGACAGAGCACTTTCCGTCACAACTGTGAAGTTTTGAAGAACAAAGTGTCACCACATTTAGATTTGAGTAGTTTTTGTCTCTGCTCAGATTATCAGTGAATGCTCCCCTGTGTCAGGGTAATTGAGAAAAACAAAAATTGCTGCTTTTAAGCATGAAAATTATGCTTGGCAGGATATGTACTTTGGTTGTTTTTATAGAAATGGGCTGGATTTGACCCTTGCCATCCACCCACTGTCTGCCAGGCTCCTTTGGGACCAATACACAGCCCCTAGCAGGGGTTGAGGGACAATCTCCGGTGCAGAGCCAGGTGAGAAGCAGAGTAACTGGTCCTGGGAGCCTGGTGTCATAACCCCACTCTCATTAGTTCAGCTGGATGGCCAGAAAGTAAAGTCTCAGTCCCTAGAGTGCAGGGAGGATGTTGAGCAACACACTGATGACTGCTAGGATTGGAAGAGGGGCACAATTTAGCAGATCTGCTGTTGTGATCCAGTGGATACTTAATTCCACTTAGAGATGGAAGGAAAGTGGATAAACTCTCCATCCAGCCTGAAAGGACAGTTCTATTCCATCTGTCCATCAGCCTTGCTTACGTGGTGTCTCTCAAACTCATCCTCAGTCACTTTGTATGTGGAGAGAACTGGCTGTTTGGGTGGGCGTCTTTGTTCCAAGTCTTCTCTTTATGAAGCGGTTTTCCCAAAGTTAACCAATTAAGAATTGTTTTTTTCCATGTAGCAGTAATCGCTCTGAGAGGAGGGAGCCAAGTCGCTGTGGGGGATGCTGTGCCTCAGGGACACATTTGGGAGGATTTCCTTCTCCTGAAGCCACAGGGTCAACATAAAGCCCTATAAAATGTTTTAAATAAAGAAGAAATTGAAGCGGAAGATTTCATTCTGGCACTTCATGTCTGCTTTTTGCTTTCCTCCCACTGAGGAGCTAACCAAGCCAGAAGCCTGGAGGATGTATTTAGTTTGAGGATAATGAAGCTTTACTGTGATTTTTTAAACTTACCTGGATTATAATTATAAGGAAACCAGTACCTGCCTTTATGGGTTAGTCTGTGATGTGCTGATGGCTGTTGTTGAACACAGTATTTTAAACGGTGTGTGTGTGTGTGTGTGTGTATGCGTGTGTGTGTGTATGGTGGTTTATTGGTTTTATAAAAAGGGCACCGCAATTATGAAATTTTTATCACTTGACTCTTAATGAAGTCACTTTCTCATCCTGATTCAGTAGATGTCAAGCCATTGATTTGTATGCTGATGGTTTTGCATATAAGTCATTGTCCTAATGGACAACGGAAGGCATTTAGGGCGTGAGCATTCTCTGCTAACATCCTCATAGTTATGACATTTTGGAGAGGATTCTTCTTCAGGATGATGGGAATGGCCTCACTGACCTTATGTGAACATTTCTCATCTCTCCCAGTATTTGTTCTTGCTGTCCTTTTTGTAGCTGAAGTGGGCACCAAATATGTATGGCATGCGCTTAAAATTGTCTTAACTTTTAATATTTAGATAATTATAGATTCATATACAGTTTTAGGAATAATAGACATTTTGTATATCCTTTACCCAGTTTCTCCCAGTAGTAACGTGTTGCAAAACTGTAGTATAATACCACTACCAGGATGTTGATACTAATGCAAGTTAAAAACACTTCCAACACCAAAAGGATCCCTCATGCTGCCCTTCTATAACTGCATTCAGCTTCCCTTCCCATTCCTTAACCCTGGTAAGCATTAAACTATTCTCCATTTCTATAATTTTGTCATTTGAAGAACACTGTATAAATGGAATCATATAGAATGTGGCCTTTAGTGATTGGCTTCTTTCAGTTAGCATAATTTACTGGTAATTCTTCCAAATTGTTAGTTGTATTAATACTTTGTTCCTTCTTATTGCTGAGTAGTGTTCCACAGTATGGATGTACCACAGTTTAACTATTCACCAGTTAAAGGACCTCTACGTTGTTTTCGGTTCTTGGCTATTAATAATACAGCTCCTATGAACCTTCATATATAGGTTTTTGTATGAACATAAGTTTTTATTTCTCTGAAGTAAATAATGAAAAGAGTACAATTGCTAGGTCATATGGTAGTTGTATCCTAAATTTTATAAGAAACTGCAAAATTGTTTTTCAAAGTAGTACCACTTCACATTCCCACCAGCAATGTATGAGGAATCCAGTTTCTCTGTATCCTCACCAACACTGGATAGTGCCACTATTTTTTATTTTAGCCATTTAAATAAGTGTGTAGCATTATTCCATTGTGGTTTTAATTTGCAATTCTTTAATGGCTAAAGATGTAGAACACTTTTGTATGTCCTTATTTGCCATCTGTATGTTCACTTCAGCAAAATGTCTATTCATGTCTTTTATCTATTTTCAAATTGTATTAGAGATTTTACTGTTGAGTTTTGAGCCCTGTTTAGTATAGTTTAGTTCATGTTCTTTTTTTTTTTTTTTTTTTTTTTTTGTCTATGGATGTCGAATTATTCCAGCACTATTTGTTGAAAACACTATATGGGCAGCCCGGATGGCTCAGCAGTTTAGCACCCCTTCAGCCTAGGGCCTGATCCTAGAGTCCCAGGATCAAGTCCCACTTCAGACTCCCTGCATGGAGCCTGCTTCTCCCTCTGCCTGTCTCTCTGCCTCTCTCTCTCTCTCTCATGAATAAATAAAATAAAGAAAATCTTAAAAAAAAATAAAAAAGAAAACACTATCTTTATTCCACGGAATTGCTTTTGCTCCTCTGTGAAACACCACTTCAGCATTTTCATGAATGTCTGTTTCTGTTCTAGTGACGTATACATCTATCTCTCTGCCGATATCACCTGTCCTGGTTATTGTAACTATACAGTAGCTTTGATATCAGGTAGAGTGATTCTTTCCACTTTATTCTTCTTTATCAGGATTGTTTTAGCTATTCTAAAACCTGTGTCTTCCCATATATATTTTAGAATAAGCTTGTCTATGTCTTTAAAAAAAACTTGCTGTGGGATGCCTGGGTGGCTCAGCAGTTGAGCGTCTGCCTTCAGCTCAGGGTGTGATCCTGGGTCCAGGGATCCAGTCCCATATGGAGCTCCCTGAGAGGAGCCTGCTTCTCCCTCTGTCTATGTCCTTGCCTCTCTCTGTGTGTCTCTCATGAATAAATAAATACAATCTTTAAAAAACAAAAAAACTTGCTACGATTTTGATAGAAATTACATTAAACCTATCATCAATCCTAACCTAACATCAATCTTAGAAAAGTTGACATATGGAAGGGGAGGAGGGCGGGTGTTGGAGGGGAATGGGTGACGGGCACTGAGGTGGACACTTGACGGGATGAGCACTGGGTGTTTTTCTGTATGTTGGTAAATTGAACACCAATAAAAGTTAATTAAAAAAAAAAAGAAAAGTTGACATACTTAATTATTTAGTCTTCTAATCCATAGATGCTCTATTTATTTAAGTTTTCTTTGATTTCTTTCATTGGAATTTTATAATTTCCAACATACAGATCCTGTACTTTTTTTTTTTTTTTTTTTTTTTTTAATTTTTATTCATCCATGATAGGCACACAGTGAGAGAGAGAGAGAGGCAGAGACACAGGCAGAGGGAGAAGCAGGCTCCATGCACCGGGAGCCCGACGCGGGACTCGATCCCGGGTCTCCAGGATCGCGCCCTGGGCCAAAGGCAGGCGCCAAACCGCTGCACCACCCAGGGATCCCAGATCCTGTACTTTTGTTGTTGTTGTTGTTCTGTTAGTTTTTTAGAGAGAGAGATAAAGTGCATGTGCACACGAAGAGGGGAAAGGGGCAGAGGAAGAGGAAGAGAGAGAATCTTGAGCAGGTTTCACAGAGCCCAATGCAGGGCTTGATCTCACAACTGTGCGATCATGACCTGAACTGAAATCAAGAGTTGGATGCTTAACCGACTGAGCCCTCCAGGCACCCTCAGGTCCTGTACATGTTTTAAGTCAATACATAAATATTTTATTTTTTAGAGAACTATAATTGGCATTTAGTTTTTAATTTTTGTTTCTATAGTTTACTATTAACATATAGAAATGCAGTTGATCTATGTGTGTTGACCTTGTGTTCTATAACCTTGCTGAGCACATTTGTTAGTTATAGGCATTTTTTCTTTTAGATTCCTCAGGATTTTCTGCATAGGCAATTATTTCATTTACAAGTAATGACAGTTTTGTTGTTTTCTTTCTAATTGTTATATCTTTTATTTCTTTTTCTTGCCTTAGTGCAGTAGTTAGAACTCCAAGTATTATACTGAGTAAGAGGGGTGAGAGCAGATAACCTTGCCTTACTCCTGATCTTAGAGGAAAGCATTCAGTCTTTCACCATTAAGTATTATGGTAGCTGTGGATTATTTTTGGTAAATATTCTTTATCATGTTAAAGAAGTTTTCTGTCTTTGACACATACATTTTGAAATGCAATTTTATATTTTTACAGTGAGTAGGTGTGGCTTATGATATAGCTGAGTTTTGGAAAGGGAGATTATCCTTGGTGGGCTTGATCTAATTAGTAAGCCCTTAAAAGGGACCAGGCTATTCCTGAGGAAAAAGAATCAAGGCGTGAGAAAAATTTGATGCAAGATAGGTTTTTCTGTTGCTCACCTTGAAGATTTGAGTGGCTCATGTGACAGGGAATGCAAATAGTCTCTAGGAGCTAGGAGTAGTAAGGAAAAGGAGACCTCACATTTGAACTGCAGGGAACTGAATTCTATTACAACTGCATAAGCTTGGAAGAGGGCTCTGAGCTCTAGATTAGAATGCAGCCTGCCATATCTCAATTTCAACCTTGTGAGGCCCTGAGCGGAAAAACCAGTCACACTATGCTTCCTGCCAGGAATTCTGACCTACGGAACTTTCAGCTGTCAAGATGATGGCAATTTGTTACATAATAATAGAAAATTAATGCAAAAGTCAAGTAAGATATTTTGGAACAGTGGTGGAATCAAAGGGTATACTGAATACTCCAGTGATTCAAATGGGACCCAGTTCTAGTCCCTAAATTATATTCATCCATAAGCCTGTGGGTGCTGGTTGTATGCTAGATGCTATGTTCAAGCCTGGGAACACTGAGGAGAATGAGCCAAGGTTTTATTTGTTTGTTTTGTTTTTGTTTTTATTTTTTTACTCTTGAGAGCTCATGGCCCACATAATCTTAGGATAGCCCCCTCTAACAGTTATCCCATTATATTTTTACTCAACAATCAGACTCACATCCTGGTAAAGAGTAAGAGTAAGCCATCTATACTTCTTTGGTAAATCCCTTACCTTTTTTGAGCTTGAGTTACTCAGCAGTTAAATAAATGGCTTGCTTCTTTGGAAGTATGTAAGGATCAAATGGGTTATAGGAAACCATATTGATTGATATAATTATTACCTTTCTACAGTAGAGTTTCTTCTCTTCTTTTCTCCCTCTTGGCATCTCTCCCATAATTATTTACTGACCATATACTGTGTGTTTCAGAAGATGCTGGGTCCAGTGGGAGGATCAAGGATGCATTAGACTCCCTGTGATCAAGGACCAAGATGTCATACAGGGAAGCCCGTACCTATTTTGCTCAAGGCTGATGAAACCATGATGCAAGTGTCTTTAGAGCCTTAGGAAAGGGTTTGGAGTCAGGCTTGATTTGGACTAATTGAAATTTGTCATAATCAACAGGTATCTCCTGCAGAGCCAAGACTGTAGGAGAACTCAGAGTAAAAAAGGCCTCCTTCTTTCATCCTTCCTCCTTGGAAATGCCTCAGAACCATTCCTTACATCACATGAAAGTATGCCTATTTGAGAAAACTGCCCCAATTTGTTGAATAGGAATGAATAGACAGTAATAGAGGTGGCTTAGTGGCATGAACAAATGGTTCTGATTTTTTTAAGACCTGACAGATAATTTTGAGTGATGTAGAAATAAAATAATAGCAAAACCAGAAAATGTTACACAAGCATAAAACAAACAAGCAAACAACCATACTGGACTTCCAAAACCCATAGGAACTTTATTAAGGAATAGTAATGAAATGAGCAGCATTCAAGTGCATTGTGGGGTAGAGTGAGGTGGCAAGAATGACTGTTGACAGCTCTGGAGTCACCAACACTCAAGCACTCCCTGGTGAATGGGGATTATAATCAGCATAAATCTAAGTGACTGTCAGGAGCAAAGTAGCCTTGCCCGGAAGTGTGGCCTGAGTTAAGATTATTTTGGCTGAGGGTAGCTGCCACTGTAACTGCCACCAGAGGGCTCCGCCCTGCTCTGGACTTCTGCTTTATAACTCTTTTTTGGAAGCTGGTTTACCAGCAACCAGTTGTTCCATGGGAGCAGAATAAGTCCTATGCAGACCTTCCTTGGTCACAGTGTTTTAGAGATTGTTCTTTTTTTAACTTAATAATTCATATTTGCAGCAAAAGTACAAAGAAGAATGTAATAGATTACCTGAAATCTCTATGCCTAGAAACAAACTCGTCATTAATATTTGGATGTGTTTCCTTCCAGTCATTTTGTTTTCTGTGACTATACATTTAAAAACCTACATATAGTTGGAATTGTATTTACCATTTACTAACTTGCTTTTCTTTCTTGGGATTTCATGAACTTCTTTCCCTTATATTCAGTCTTCCTACTTAATGTTTAATATCTGTCCAACATCTCAACAATTGGATGCCTCTAATTTCTTATCTAATTTCTTTTCAACATTTATACACACACACATATTTTAATTTATTTAACTCATTTATTTGGAAGGTGAGTGTACATATGTATGTATTTATGTATTCATTTGTATTTATGCGTGTGTATACTTATATACACACATACATGCAAAGTTTTAATTCTGACTTTTATAAACAAAACTATGATGAACATATTTATTATATACTCGAGTAATTTCCTCAGGAAGCATACCTTATGATATCCTTAGGATAATTTACTAAAATAGGATCATGGATCAAATGGTAATTCATGAACTGTAGTGGATTTAAAGGAATTTAAAAGTTTTCCTCACATATTCAAAACAGATAAAATTTCCACAAAGATTGAAATAATTTCTTTTTTTTAGGGATGCCTGGGTGGCTTAGCAGTTGAGTGTCTACCTTCAGCTCAGGGAGTGATCTCAGGCCAGGGGATTGAGTACCTCATCAGGCTCCCTGGGAGAAGCGGGCTTCTCCCTCTATGTCTCTGTCTCTCTCTCTGTGTCTCTTATGAATAAATAAGTAAATAAAATCTCTAAGAAAGTAAATAATTTCTTTTTTATTTTAAGATTTAATTTGTTATTCGAGAGAGCAAGCAGGCAGTGGAGGTAGGGGAGAGAAGGGTAGAGGAAGAGGGAGAAAGAATCCTAAGAGGACTCCACACTGAGCATGAAGCCTGCATGGGGCTAAATTTGATGATCATGAGATCACCACCTGAGCCAAAACCAGGAGTCAGGCACTTAACTGACTGTATCACCCAGGTACCCCAAAGATTGAAATAATATCTAAACATCACTGGACAATAAAGTTGTAAAACTTAGATGCTCTGGCTCTTTCCAGTACAGTAGCCACTAAATTTGGCTATTTAAATTTAAATTTAAATTTAGATCAAACTACTTTACAGATTCAGTTCCTCAGTTGTACCACCAACGTTTCCAGTGCTCTGTAGTCACATGTAGTTAGTGATATGTGTATTGGACGATGCAAGTGAAAACTTTGCCATCGTCATAGGAAGTTCTTTTGTATAATGCTGCTCTAATATCTTCAACAAGTTCCTTCATGTTGTATTTGAAATTCAGCTAAGTTAGACTAAAATATGAACAATACATATTTGAGAGTGATTCATTTGGTTTGTTACAGATTCCCTAGTAAAAAATTTCACCATTCCATTGAAGACATAAAATACTGTGTCTCTCTGAAAATGGAGAAAGAAAATGGAAATTGTAACTTTATCTTGCTTACTCATCCTCTATGAGGTTGAAAGCTAAGCACCAGTGTTTAAACTAACATCACTGTTGATAATGATTACAGGTTACTATGTGCTTGCTATGTGCCAGTGTGTAACTACTGCAAGTCAGGTATTCTTCACAAGGAGGTCAGGAGGTATGGTTGTTATCAATAGTTTATAGAGAAAGGAACTGATGTAAATAGAGGTCAAGAATCTTTTACAGAGTCACATAGCCAGCACATGCCTGGATCCTGATTGGGAGCTAAGTCTTCTGGCTTCAAGATCCATAGTCTTACCACTAGCTACACTGCTTCCAAGAACGTCTGAGACTGTTAGGGAGAAAACCAGCTCTTTGCTATGCTGAACAACTGTGCACATTTAAAGTAAAGAATGCTTCCCTATTGTTCAAGAAGCACCTACACAGCTTTTTTTCTCATGGAGGTTCCACTTGGTCTAATCTGGAATGAAGAATGCTCAGGGCATGGTGGAGAAACTTTTATTCATTTGTATTCCAACACTTTGATTTAGCAGAATCTAAGTCAGATGTATCTTACACATTTCTTCTCTATCTTCGATTATGGTCTGAAGTTTTGCTAATAAGCCTGGGGAGAAAAGAAGGAAAAAGGAGAAGTTAAAATGCAGTCAAAATCAAAGAGTTTGAGCCCAAACACACTCACTTGATGTGGGTATTGGTTTAATGCTGAAATATTAGAGGTGACACATTTAAGCAAATCTCCTAGATGCTTAAACTTTAGTGAGGAGGGAACAAATCCCAAATCACAGTACTGAGGGTGGTTAGGTCCAGGCAGAAAGCAGTCTGGGCATTTTCAGTTTCAACCTTTTCCAAAAGGTGTCACTCTAAGGCAGCAGTGGGGAGGTGGGAAGGAGGTGGAGATAGAAATGTCAGATAAGAGTAATTGGAAAAATAAGATTAGTAGCCCTCATTTTAACAGATTCTTCGCCATAAGCATCACTGTCTGAGAAGTTCTTGCTTTTGAGTAGGGAGGGTTTTGGTGTTTATCTTCACCTTCTGATCTCTGGGTGACCTCCTCTGTGCCCAGAGCGGAGCTGGGCCAGGTCCCAGCTATTCCCACAGGGCCAATTCACATTCCGTTGTGGCTATATCTTGGGATATGGGGATTCCATTGGCTCTGTGTTCTGGTACAAACTGAAAACTACCATCCTCTTGCACTTAGGACAAGTGAAGACAGAAAACCAGGATGAATGGTGAAGGCTAAGGCAGAAGGGCCCATGTATTTTTAAAACGTAGTTTAAAAAACTTTAAAAATTCCAAATCATTAACACAAAATAGACACTAACTCAATACTGACATATAATTTAGGAAAAAAATTGTTTTATCAAAATATTTGAAGATCAGTTCTTGCCAAGCAAGCCTCATGAAAAGCACAGGACGTTGCCACGTGTCAGGAAGAGACACACAAACTCAGAGTGGGGCTCTTGGCAGATAACTGAGAGAGAAGCTGGTTTTCAAATATTTAGTTAAACAACACAAATGTATGTGTAAGTTTAAGTCGACACATGTTAATGATTTAAGGTCTTAAACAGGTTTTTTATTTTATTGTTTTAAGGCTCCGCTGTTCACTCTAAAAGTTCCAACAGTTTCTCCAGAGCTGGGTGTAAGCACTAGACTCTTTAGAAATTCATTTAACGGCTTCATTATTCTTCAAGTGTATGGAGTTATGAATTATTCAAATGCAATTGAATAGTCCTGGTAATTTAACCATTTTATAAGACAGTTTTTATGATCTGCCACATGGAATGACTAATAAAATCAGAAATGGCACATAATCATTTGAGTGTTTTTTAAACTGGTGTGGCCTAACAGACATCTAGCTTAAAGAAACCATTAATTATTATGTTCTTCATTTGTAAAAAGAAGTTGACCGTATTTTAAAATGTAAGCTTTCTAGAAGTAATATCGGAATTCAATTTTGACATATTTGGGGACCTTGTCAGAGTTTAAGACTTAAGATGTTCCATTTTAAAATATACAAGATCCTTGAAGTTACCGTGAATTCTGTTTTCATTGAGGGTGGCATTTTAGGAATTAAACAGTTTTCTAAATTATTTTCCCCAAGAAATATTATTGTCTGGTGAATCACCAATAGATGTGCCTCTGAAAGAAGCAAATGCCATATTAAATCAAGACAAATATGTCATTTTCCTGCTGGACTTCTCAAAAGTGGTTATTGACTCAATCATTGTGATTCTCTAAGTAGCAATTCCCTAATGCACAGGACCACAGGTCCCCATAGCCTGGGTTACCAGCATCATTTTTTTCCTTCCTCTTCAATAAGCCACTCCCACTTGACTGATTTAGGGAGGTGGACCATGAGGCCTAGAGCAGGACTGGCTCTTGTTTCACTCTTGCTCATCACTCAGTACTTTTCTTTAATAGCTTTTTTGGGGAAAAAAAGATTAATTAATTAACTAATTAAAGAGAGAGAGGGAGAGACGGAGAGCAGGGGGAGAGGCAGAGGGAAAGGGAGAGAAATTCTCAAACAGACTGTCTGCTGAGCACAGAGCCTTATGTGAGCTGGATCCCAGGACTCAGATCATGACCTGAGCCAAAATCAAGCATCAGCCGTTTAAAAGATTGAGCCACCCAGCCATTCCTAGCTCTTTTTTTTTTTTTAAATCACAATTGTGATTAAATGGTTTTTGATTTATGCTTGTCTGCCAAACTAGACAGCTTCTGAAGATGAGCCTATCTCAAGTGTCCAGCAGAGTGCCCGGCACATAGGCAACAACCAGTAAGGTGGTGGAAAGAAGGAGGGAGTGCACATTTTCTAGGTCCCAGGGAAGAGCATGTAGAATACAGAGCAGGACTAAAAGATTCCTGCTTGTTGCCCAGCTCAAAGCTTGGGACCTTTTTAATGTGCCATCCTGAATCTCACAGGTTTCTGGGTGCTCTTAGTGGCTGCTGGGGTGACAGTGAATTTAGGTCTTCCTTGCATTCAGGAGCTGAGTAACGGAGCCCCCTCATCTCTATAGCAAGGAGAAGGTGCTTGAGGCAAACAGAGAGCAAGACCTGAAGGGTGTTTGGTGAGGATGGCAAGGGGACCACTGATTTATGGGGTAGGAAAGTATCAGTTTCAGACTCACACTTCATCCATCATTGCACTAAGTGAGTCAAAGGAGGGTGTTTCAGAATCATGCTTTTGCATTCCCCTTCCTGCCATTCTGCAGGTATTTATTGAGTATAGGCAGTGGTATTGTGTCAGGGGCTGAAGGGGCTTTCCAAAGAGGACAAAGATATGGTTCTTGTCCTCCAGCAGATTACAATCCAGTTGTAGCAACTAAGCATCCACATGAAAAGTTGTGCAGGAATATGAAGTGGTATTTGATTAGGTGGTAGAAAGTCAAGTGTAGACAGTAAGAACTGGGACTTGGTGGATGCCTGGGTGGCTCAGCGGTTGAGCATCTGCCTTTGGCTCAGGGCGTGATCCCGCAGTGCCGGGATTGAGCCTCACATCGAGCCTGCTTTTCCCTCTGCCTACGTCTCTGCCTCTCTCTCTCTCTGTCTCTCATGAATGAATAAATAAAATCTTAAAAAAAAAATCTTAAAAAAAAAAGAACTGGGACTTGGTACTTGGGTTGGATGAAAGAAATGTGATTAGGAACCCCTTCGAGGACAATGGTAACCGTCATGTACTAGACTTCCAGGGTATCCAGCAGAGAGGGCTGGATGCATTATGTGTATTACTTTTCTTTATGCTTGTGCCAATGCTATGCAGTAGCTTCTATCTCCTTCCTATTTTATAGGGGAGGACCTACAGGCTTAGAGAAAGATAAGGAATATACAGGGTTTCTAGACTAAGCTACACTTTGGAATCACTTTGGAATCATCCGCATCTTTAATGAAACACTAAAGCCTGATTCCCACTCAAACATTTTGATTTAATTGATGGAGATGCAACCATGGCATCAGGATTCTTAATATCGAGGTTCCTGAATGACTCAGTCAGTTGAGCGTCTGCCTTCAGCTCAGGTTGTGATCCCAGTGTCCTGTTGGCCTTCCCGCTCAGTGAGAGTCTGCTTCTCCCTCTGCCATTCCCTCTGTTCATGCTCTCTCTCTGTCAAATAAATAAATACATAAAATCTTTTTTTTTTTTTTTTAAATCTTTTTTTAAAAAGGAATTCTTAATATCTTTTCAAAGGATTTTAATGTACAACAAAGTTTAGGAAACACTGAGTTAAGATTGGCCTAAGGTCATAGAGACCCTATTGTGAAACCAAAACTTGATCCAGGTATGTGCTTGTCCAGCTTTTAATCACTGTAGCCTTCCTGCCATCCTGCATGTATTTATTGAGTATGTACACTAGCTAGAAGGAATGTCAGGGCTGTGAAGGAGGTCAGGGCTCTGTGACAGAACTTTAAGGGTAGAGTGATTTTGGGAACAGGAGGGGGTCATCACTGGCAGTCCAGATGTGCATGTGTGTGTGTGTGTGTATACAGTTGAGAATAGGTGACAGGAAGCACAACATTTGAATTCAGTAATAAGCAAACATAAGATGGGTTAAATACTTACCAGGCACTGTATTAATAAGAGTTGACACTTTTATGGCACAAAGAACTAGACATTGTTCTCAAGATATTACAGATATTAACCCATTGAATCTTTACAAAACCCCTGTGAGCTAAGTTTTGTTATTGGCCTCCCATCACAAGCTAGGAACCTGGGGCTCAGGGAACTTTTGTAACTCACCCAGAGTGCCACAGATAGTAAATGATAAGCTAGCTCCTGAATTCTAATTTCTTTCTTTCTTATTTATTTATTTATTTATTTATTTATTTATTTATTTATTTTTAAATAAATTTATTTTTTATTGGTGTTCAATTTGTCAACATACAGAATAACACCCAGTGCTCATCCCGTCAAGTGCCCACCACTCAGTCACCCCCACCCCCCACCCACCTCCCCTTCCACCACCCCTAGTTCATTTCCCAGAGTTAGGAGTCTTTCATGTTCTGTCCCCCTTTCTGATATTTCCCACTTATTTTTTCTCCTTTCCCCTTTATTCCCTTTCACTATTTTTTATATTCCCCAAATGAATGAGACCATATAATGTTTGTCCTTCTCCGATTGATTTATTTCACTCAGCATAATACCCTCCAGTTCCATCCACGTTGAAGCAAATGGTGGGTATTTGTTGTTTCTAATGGCTGAGTAATATCCCATTGTATACATAGACCACAGCTTCTTTATCCATTCATCTTTCGATGGACACCGAGGCTCCTTCCACAGTTTGGCTATTGTGGACATTGCTGCTATAAACATCGGGGTGCAGGTGTCCCGGTGTCTCACTGCATCTGTATCTTTGGGGTAAATCCCCAGCAGTGCAATTGCTGGGTCATAGGGTAGCTCTATGTTTAACTCTTTGAGGAACCTCCACACAGTTTTCCAGAGTAGCTGCACCAGTTCACATTCCCACCAACAGTGTAAGAGGGTTCCCTTTTCTCCACATCCTCTCCAACACTTGTGGTTTCCTGCCTTGTTAATTGTCCCCATTCTCACTGGTGTGAGGTGGTATCTCATTGTGGTTTTGATTTGTATTTCCCTGATGGCAAGTGATGCAGAGCATTTTCTCATGTGCTTGTTGGCCATGTCTATGTCTTCCTCTGTGAGATTTCTGTTCATGTCTTTTGCCCATTTCATGATTGGATTGTTTGTTTCTTTGCTGTTGAGTTTAATGAATTCTACTTTCTAAACACTGTGCTGTGCTACCTCTTTTGTTAAGAATGTACTGTTTTCATATTTGCCAGTATCTACACTAGGAACTTTACATTAATTGCTTCATTGTGTACTTGCAGAGACTCTTATGAGAAGTATTGTTGTTACAGATGAGAAAACTCAGACCAAGATTCTGACTGACATATGGTAAAACAGGTATTATTAGTACAGTCTGATTTCATAATCATGCTTTTAATCATTCCTCAGCATTTTATTTTTTAATATTTTATTTATTTATTTGAGAGAGAGAGAATGAGCAAGAGAGAGAGAGAGAGCATGAGCAGGGGGAGGAGCAGAGGGAGAAGGAGAAGCAGACTCCTTGCTGAGCAGGGGGCCTCATGCAGGATTTGATTCCAGGACTCTGGAATCATGATTTGAGCTGAAGACAGACGCTTAACTGACTGAGCCACCCAGGTGCCCCCATTCTCAGCATTTTAAAATACGTTAAATTTTTTTTTATTCAAAATCCTGAGTAGAATTCTATATATAAAACAAAAGTAGAACAACTCCCTTTGGGACACCCGGGTGGCTCAGTGGTTGAGTATCTGCCTTTGGCTCAGGTCATGATCCTGGGGTCCTGGAATTGGGTCCCGCATCAGGCTCCCCCAATAGGGAGCCTGCTTCTCCCTCTGCCTGTGTCTCTGCGTCTCTCTCTGTGTATTTCATGAATGAATAAATAAAATCTTAAAAAAAAAAAAGAACAGCTTCCTTGAGTGTGGGATGGTAGAGAAAGATCTCTGCTGATTCACATTCCTCCCATGTCATTGACCTATTTATCAGTCCCTAGATGTCCTTGGGAAGCCCTGGTGCTCAAGGGAACACATTTTGAAAACCACTACCGTGGGTAATTGGTAACTTCTTGAGATGTTGGAGCCAGGCCAGTGATATTTAGACGAAATATTGGTGGGTTAGGTATATTGATTTGGAAGTAGAGATAAATTATGACAGTGAGTCCTGTGGGACACCTTTGAATCTCAGACCCATAGGGCCCAGTATAAAGATACTTTCAAACACATACAGTCAAAACAGGTGAAAAAAATCAAAAGGTAGTCTAATTCTTCAATTTGTGTCTTTGGAAAACACTGAAAGGGCCCCAGAAATAGCCCCTAGCAACATTTTCCTCCGTCCCTTTTCTCTTCTTTGCAATTTCCTTATTGTGCCCTGAAAACATACCTCTCTCATCCAAGTTTCAGAGCTTATTCTTCCTCTCTCTGTTCTGACTTCCTTCTCCTTATTACACAGATCATCATAGCCTGTGCTTCAATGTCCTGTACCTTTGTACTTAGTTTCTCAAGTTCACTTTGCTACCCACATATCCTAAAATCCAGGACTGGACCTGGCTGAGAGATACACTATGATGGGGAGAAGCTGATCAGACGAAGCCATGTCCTTGTTTAGGATAGGAGATAGAGTCAAAGGCTAGGAATACACACACACACGCACACACACACACACACACACTCAGTCATGCAATTATTTTCAACCTCATTAGGAATGTGGGAGTGGAAGGGATGTGAGTTTGTGATGTCAAAAGTAATGATAGGAAAGAATGATGGGGGCACCTGGGAGGCTCAGTTGGTTAAGTGTGTCTGCCTTTGGCTCAGGTCATGATCCCAGGGTTCTGGGATTGAGCCCTGAGTCCGGCTCCTTGCTCAGCAGGGAGTCTGCTTCTAACTCTCCCTCTGCCCTTCCCACCCACCACTTGTGCTCTCTCAGGAGTGCTCTCTCTTTTTCTCCATCTCTCTCTCTCTCTCTCAAACAAAATCTTTAAAAAAAAAAAGATGGATATGAGAAGTATTTCCAAAATAGAGCCATATGACTTAATGATGAACTGAAAATAAAAGAGGAAGGAGAGGAAAGAGACAGATGTGGTTCTGAGGTCTTAAACATGAATTACTGAGTAAAGATTAGGGTGTTGGACCTGTGGATGTGTTAGAAAGTGGCAGGTTGAGAGAGAAAAGGAGTAGGTAGTAGGGATTCAGTTTAGGCATGTGTGCATGGATCATGAATTGGCTTTTGGTCATCTTGCATCTAAAGTGATATTAGGACATCCAAATGAAAGTGATCAACAGGTGGTTAGGTATGTGAAAGAGGTCAAGGGAGTAAAAGATAAAGTTTGAAAGGTATCTATGCATATGTGAGAGCTGTGGAAACAGACTCAGTTCTTCTCCTAAGGATACACGTGGATGATGAAAATGTTTCTAGGACAGAGTAATAAGAGGAAGGATCCAATTATAGACTGCAGGAAGGTGAAGAATTTACAAAAGAAACATGGGAAATAGGTTCCCAATCTAAAAGAGAGCTTCAGAGAACCCAAGGTAAGAGTTGATTTTAGGGAAATGTTGGATGGATATGACCCCACTAACCCATTAAATCTATTACAAAGGGCTATTTAATTACAAGGGGGGAAATTCTCATGATACATTTATTGAAAACTGTTTGGGAAATTGTATATAGCATCCCAGTTATACATACACGGATGGAGAGAGAGAAATGGAGAAATTATAACAAAATGTGTATATTGTTTATTTCCAGGTAGCAGGATTTTGGGTGATCTTAATGAAAAAGGATGTCATTATTTTATCTTAAAAAGAGAAATTTTAAATGTTTATATCTGTATCTTTTACAATTTGTACAGTGAGTGTACTTTATTCTCATTAAGAAGAAAAATTATTTTATTGACATCAGTTAGAAAAGAATAAATAATATAGAGGCTACGTCATCTCATTTACTGCCCACAAACATGGAACAGAATAAGCAGCCTGGTTCTGTGTTTCCTGGCAGGGAAACTGAAGCTGAAAGAGATGTAGGAACTTGTGTCAGTCACATAGTAAGTGATGGAGCTAGGATTCTAACATGGGCCTTTTTAAGGCACAAGTTACATATACATGGTTAAAATGTTATATCAAATGAGAGGAAAAAGTTGGCTGTGCAAACTATACCTTATGAAAAGATATGTTGGGGGCACCTGCGTGGCTCAGTCAGTTAAGCATCTGCCTTCAGCTCAGGTCATGATCTCAGGTCCTGGGATTGAGCCCCATGTCAGGCTCTCTGCTCAGCAGGGAGTCTGTTTATCCCTCTCTCTGTCCCTCCCTCTGTTCATGTTCTCTCTCTCTCTTCTCAAATAGATAAATAAAATCTTTAAAAAAAAAAAAAAGACATGTGGCAAGAAGGAAGATACCAGTGGTGCAAGTATAGAGTTTCCATGGTATAGCAAGAGTGAAAAGCAGTTTTCTTTCTTGATGAGAGGGGACTGGTGGTGGGGAGATGGAGGCAGGTGTAGGGCACTTGATAAGAAGTGTGACAGTTTACCTGGCCTGTGGTAACAGACAGTCCATCATCTCAAGGTGTATAACAAAAGAGGTTTATACCTTGCTTAGGTGATATGGGTTGGCCTTGGGCTTTGTTGTGGTCACTCAGAGACTCAGGCTGAAGGAGACACCATCTGAAACACACTTTTATAGTCACAGGGAAAAGGGAGGGTTGGGGTTGAATACTAGCACTTAGATGCTTTACCTGGAAATGACAATGATTTTATTGGCCAGAACCTCAGCCCAATTAAAATGGAGGGGCAAAGTGTAGCTGTACCACGTGCCCCTAAAGAGGAGAACGGGAATATTGTGAACCACTCTAATGACCACCACAACAGGGAGAATATTACTTGCTTTTTTAATGCTCCTGATTTCGTGTCAAAAGAAATAGTTGGCAGAACTCTAGTAGATGTTTAATACAGGAGGTATCATGGGCATCACCCAGGAAACTGAGACTCAAAGAATCAAGTGATCATTTGTACAGTCACAGAGAGAAACAGTGGCCGTGTGAAGACTAGAACTGTGTGTCTGAGGCCAGTGACCCCCAGTGGCTCTCAGTGTGCAATACTCTCTGGCCTGGGGTATGTGATTTTGGAGGAGTGGTGGCCATGGCCTAGGAAACTATTGGAGACTCTGCTTGCAAGGTGTTGAGAATAGCAGTCTCACCTCATACTGGGAGTTGTTGATGCTGGAAGCCAATGGTATCTCCATCAGTAGAAACTCTGGACTGCATCTCTTAGACGCCCAGGTTTCTCTATATGGTTATTGCTGAAATGACCAAGGAAGACTGCAAATCACTACTCTAAAAGTGTAATCGTGAAAGTTGAGTTAACATAAAACTAGCTGAGGCTGGCCCCAAGCAGTAAAGTGGCAGGTGAATTAAATACCTGGAAACCCAGTGGAGCAGCTCTGTGTCTGTAGATTGCAGACAGGTCAGCTTCAACTTAATGAGAGAGAGTTCAGCTGGTGAGAATCCTGGATAGTGTCCTTCTCTGGGATCAGTAGTGCATTCAGAATAGAGAGCAATTTATGAAAGGAAATGGGGTCATGAGGACATAGGCCATCCTATAGAGAGTTAGGCAGACTAAATCTGAGTTGGTACTTGGAATGAACATAGTTCTGATCTTTTTTTACACTGCTATCAAAAATGGGAGGAGGGAAGGAGGAAAAATATCTGCTTCAGTCTCACTAAAGCATTGCTTTGCAGAAGATCTGCTAGTCATACTTATAATATTCTATAAATTTACATCAGAAATTATTACAATTGTTTTTTAAATTTTGTATATTTCTAAAGTTAAAGAATAATACTATTTATTCTACACTTAAGCAGGTGTGGTTCTGGGACTTCCATGGTTAACCGTCATATTCCTTGCTTTTTAAACTATTTTTGGTTTTGGCTTTGACTTACATTATATGGTCATCAAATTCCTCTTTTTATCAGGGAAAAAAATGGAAGGTTTTCTGAATCCTAAGAGCATGTAATTTACCTTGGATGTGAACTCTAATGCTTATTCTGAAAAAATTCCATGTAAAACTGAAGAAATTGTGTAGAAATTCTTTATGAATTGCAACCTAACATGTCATTGACACATTTTGAAGGGCATTTTGTTGACTTTAGTGATGGATGATCCCATTCTGCCAAATTCAGCTGGAAGGGGGGGTAGCTTAGAAACCCAAATATCAACCCTGGAATCTAGAAACTTCCTGGAACCATGGTTTTAAATCAGCAGGGTGGATGCGGCCTGCATCTGTGCAAGGGATGGCATTTCACTGGCTCGCTCCACGGAAGTCTCTGGAACAGAATTGTAAACACCAGCCCTCTTTGTTGTGTGTTGGCTTTTAAAAGCCCCCAATGGTTTGGGGAGGATAAGGCCTTGCCTTGGGGCTCCCTGGTCCAATTTTTTGGGACCTGGCTAAAAATCCTGGATATTTGATAGTCTGGCTTATTTCTATGGTGTATTAGCACCCTATAAAAGTTACATGTCATTTATTTCAAGTTTAGAACCCTCTCAAACTTCAGGGGCAAACCAAACTTGAACCTTTTGTGGCTGGAATTCTGTTTACCTTTGGCCAAACTTTACTTCCTGAATATGAGGCAGGGAGGTGAGGTGAGAGGGGGCTCCTGAGGCCCCTTGGACATCAAATCGCTTTTGCCAAACAATGCTTTGATAGGTTAAAACATGAATGAATCTGAAACACGTAGATTAACTTCCTGTCAGAATACTCTGGGGCCTACACACAAAAGTATATTGTGCTGGGCAAATGCATTTTGAGTGTTCCCTTCCGCCAACTGTGAGGCAGTATCTGAGATTTTTTGCCAAACACAGGTTGAAATTGGGTCAAGCCAGTTACCTTCCACTTCTAATAAATATATAAATAGTTTCTATAAAGGTTATTGGACAATCCAATTGAATAAGAACTTTGGATAAATTTGGACATTACTTGTGTTTGAAACATTTATTTTCAACCAGCGACAAAGAAAGAATGAGCTCTAAGATACAGTGCCCTGTTCAAGGATGGCTATGATTCCTTTGTGTCTATTGTCAGTATATAGGCTAGCAAGGAAGTCCTGGTGCTTAAATGAAGGAGAAATAACACACCATTCGATGTGCCTTTCAGATAGAGGAACTGATGAATGCATTGGAGAAGACCAGACAGGAACTGGATGCTACCAAGGCACGCCTGGCCTCCACACAGCAGTCCCTGGCTGAAAAAGAAGCACATTTGGCCAATCTCCGGATAGAAAGGAGAAAACAGCTGGAGGAGATCCTGGAGATGAAGTGAGTATCCATTTTTGTTTTCCTAGTTTCTCTTTTCTAACTTTTCTTTAGGGATGGGGAAAGAAAGTCTATAGAAGACAAAGAAAGAGCTTGAAGAAAGAATAATTTAGCCAACACTTAACTGTTCATTTTTGTGACTCTGCTTCTTATATTTTTTTAAATTATAGCTTCCATGTCCCAATTTGCACATTTTTCATATCTGTTATTAAAAAAAATTCAGCATTAAATTTTGTGCGTCTGTGTTTTGTGGATGGCGCTATTATTCTTAGATTTGTCTCAAAGGTTTGAGCTGGCCAAGAGACAGAGTCCTCATTAAGCACAATAGTAATTTGAGTGCTGCTTAAAGTTAAGTGGAAACTTTTCTGAGGAGGTATTTCCTAATTGTGACTATAACTTTGCTAATTATATTCTTTTCACATGTGTACAATGTGTAGCTTGTGTTGGCTTTCATAGAGTCTCAAGGTTGGCACCTCTTTGTTTAGAAAGCAAGGACTCTGATTTGCTGGGTGATAAAAACAGACTTGGAAATCCCACTGCCACCTCCTCCCCCTCACCCAAAGGTAGGGTAGGTGAGGGATATGGGGAAACTGGAACCAATCTCTTTCTTTGATTTAATCAATAAAGTGTGGCCTCATGCTGGGCAGTGATCCTTCCTGTGGGCCTGTGACACACCCATCTCCACCTAGCTCTTATTTCATTCTTACAATGAAATAATATTACCATGGAAGAACATAGGAAAGAAAATTATTCAAAGTTTTTAAAAATAATCACTTGCTATGGATCCATTTCTAAAGAAGTAGGCAAGAAGCAGCATCTCTCTATATAAATTAAGATGAAATAATCACTAAGATATAATTTAACTTCCTTCCACAATAAGGAAAACGTACATAATTATGGCATCTTAAGCCTGTAACATAGACTTTGAAATTGGTGGCTAGGTATGGAAGCATGACCTTATCCTGACCCCACAAGTCTTACACATGGTTAACATTAAACCCAGAAAGCTTAGATCATGGAAAATATGGAATGAAATATTTTAAACGATTTAATAATGAGGACAAAACTTTTATTCCTTGTCAACTACCTCAGTTTCTCCAATACCAAAGAATAAGTATTTTTAATGCATAAATTTGCATCTTTCCTAATTAAACAGTGTATAATAGAAACAGATATTATTATCCTTAGTTTAGAAGTGAGTGAACTGAGATTCAGAGAGATTTCAAATAATTTGCTTATGGCCATCTGGCCAGGATTAAAACTGAAATCTTCTACTTCAAGCTCCCTTTCTACTGTCTTATTTCCTCATGGAGCTTATGTGAATTCCACCAAGCCTGGAACTTGGTTTGCTTTGAGTCACTGTGGATAACAGACTGCCTAGAACAGCAGCATATGGTAAATGCTCAATAATTGTTTATTGAATGAGTGAATAGATTGAATGCAAAGACTAGATTTATTGTAGCTAAGAAGAAAAGTATTTCAAACAGCTATGACATTACCAGCTTGATCAATAATTTATTAACAATAGCAGTCCATTGATTCCGTGAGGCTTTATTCTTTTCCATTCACCAGTCCCACTTCTGCCTCCTTGTGTGTTGTGATGTATGAAGTTCAGCCTAGTTTCTCTCATTGTTCTCCAGCTATTCCCAAGTTAACTCTTTATCTCTTGGAGTGATTTATTATGACTTTTAAAGGAAACTTCCATTACTTCCTGTTTATAAAAAGGACATATACTTTCAGCATTTTGAGAGAGCAAGTAATGGTGAAACACACTGGTTTGGGAGTCATCAGATCTAGGTTGGAATCCAGTTTCTTCCACTTGGCGGCCGTATGATTTAGGGGAAATGACCTTAACATCGCTGGCCCTTCTGTTTCCTCCTATAATGACTTTGGTGGGGTGTTTGAGAGGAGAGGCACTCAGGAGGGCTTGGCACAAGGAAAATGATATATGTGTGTAAATGACGCTATCAGCCAATGAAAATATGTCATTTGTTTAGTATACTTTGTGAAGAGTATCATTTATCTAAAATTTGGATTTATTTTTCTTAAACATATAAACCTTTTCCGTGTGTATGTTTTCCCACTTAATTTCATGATTTCAGATAGCACCTAACTAAGACCTCTTTTGGTGAATTGCCATATTATTGCTCAAGTGCTTAATCTTCTGCCACTGCAAAATAAATACAGAATTCTTCTGTTAATTCCTTTGGTAAGAGTAACAAAGCCCTGCTTCATTAAGCCCAATATGGACTCTATTCACTATTTAACTGGCCCAGAAGCCTCACTTATGGGCTCCTTCCCAGGACCATAGGGACACAGGTACAAGGCAATTATATTGACCAACAACTTCAACTTGATTCAGGGGCCTCCTGGGCTATTCATGTCAACCAGCTAGTTTGATCAATCTTGATTTTTAAACTGAGTTGACATATTGGTTACTGGACACTAACTGAGTCAGTGTAGGTTAGTGGAAACAATCAGATGGATATATCCCTGCCCGTATTTACTATCATTCTGTGCCGAGCATTATTGGTTTTCTTTCAATTGGCAGGCATCATGTAAGCAACATTAGGTGAAGTCTATCTACTTCCAAACCCTGGTGGGGAGAGACTATATAGTGTTAGAGGACAGAGGGGTAGGACCATGAGTCAAGAGAAAGGAGGTGGGATATGTTATGGGTAAGTTAAGATATAAATATGATCTCCTTCAAGGAGATCACTCTCTGGTTATTTCACTTTTCTCTTCAGTAACATGGAGGTGATAATAACCGCCTTGCCTACTCTATGTAATTGTTGTACAGACAGGATTTTTTTTTTAAGTACTGAACTGAAATGAATATAAACCAGCATATGTGAAAGTGCTTTGAAACATAAAAGGGGCTTTTGAAATGAAAGGTGGTGTCTGTTAAATTCGTTGTAAAATCAAATGGCACAGAGTTTTAAAATTGGAAAGCAGCTGGGTCCAACCTCCCAGTGTGCATAAACCAGACTCCTACCCACATAATTACTAATAGGGAATTCACCAGGCTCTGGTGAACACCATTCTTGTTGGAAGTTGTGGGCTCTGGCAGGTACCTCACTGGTTCTTATATGGAACCAAAATGGCTTTCCATGTAATCTCACTTGTCTTGGTTTTTGTTCAGGGCTACACAGAATTCACCTGAGCCCCATACACAGCACAGACAGCATTTTAGATATTTCATCTGGTAATAGTGTTCCTTTTAGAAAAGAAAAATGAAGAAATATGAAGAAGCAAAATTAAAAAGAAAATCACCTATGATCCTACTATGCAGAGGCAGACACTGATGGTATTTTGGTGCACACCTTTACAAATAGTCTTTACTTTTTTTTTTTTTTGGTCTATATTTTCTAACACAATTCGAGTATTCTTGTATTTTGTAAATCCTGCTTCTTTTGCTTACTAGATGATGAACACCTTTCCATGCTACAAACATAGAATTGTATTATTTTTAAAATATACTGTCATTTATGTTCGCTTCTTTATTGGACATTTATCTTGGTTCCAATGTTTGGCCAATATAAAGAATGTTTTGATAAGTATTCTGCTATTCTGTTTTCTTAACTTATTTTTAAGTAATTATAGATTAATATGCAGGTACAAGAAATCATTTTCCTCAATGGTAAGATGTTTCATAATTATAGCACACCAACAAATTGATATTAGTACAATTTACCAACTTTATTCAGATTTCTCTGGTTTTATGTGCACTTGTATGTGTGTACATATTTATTTATATGCAATTTCATCACATGTGTAAATTCATGTAACCACTATAACAGCCGAGATATAGAACTGTTCCATCATTACAAAGATGCCTTGTGCTACCTTTTGATAGCTACCCCCACAACCCAGCTCTTTCATTTATAACCAGAATTTTGTTTTGTTTATAATACTTTGGGACATGTGCCATACTAGTCTATATTTTTCCCTCTCATTCTCCTGGAGCAGGGCAGGGAATTATCTTCTTAGTTTAAATTAGATTGACTTTAGAATGAGAAAATTTTGCTTGATTCCTATAACAAATATTTCTCATGAGTTAGTTTTATTTACAGTAGAATTTCTTTTTAATATTGGATATGTAGAACTTGTCATGTGGTAGGCATTTTTTTAAAAACTTTTGAGGAATGAAAGGATGAATTAGCTCAACATGTCATGAATATTCATTGAGCACCTACTACCTGGCAGGTACTGTTATAAGTAGACAAACAGAAAATCCTACCTGATCAAGCTTGCAGTTTAAATGAATGGAGGAAATAAAATGAACTAATAAATAAATCAGTAAACGAATAGATAGACGAGTAAAATAGTTTTTTCCTGTAACCAAAGAAATCTGGAATTACACTTAGAAAACTATTCCAAAGAGAAGAACTCTTGCAGATCTTTGGGGTAAAGAAGGACATGGAAAATGCAGTGTAACTTCCTATAAACCTAACTACAAGTCAAAAGAGAGCCTTTGACTGTATTTCATGTAGGATTCTTCCCCCTAAGAGCACCTCATTTAGTTTGGTCTTTATTGGTTAGTGTTCTAATTGCCAATCATTATTCCCACACTGGGAGGAACTAATAGTCCCCAACCCTGCAGTTTCTTTCTTTCTTTCTTTCTTTCTTTCTTTCTTTCTTTCTTTCTTTCTTTCTTTCTTTCTTTCTTTTTTTAAATATTTATTTAATTATTTATGAAGACCTTATTACTTATTTATTTAATTAATATTTATTTTTAATATTTATTTATTTGTGTGTGAGAAAGAGAGTGCACCAGCAGGGGGAGGGGCAGAGGGGGAGAGAGAGAGAGAGAGAATCTCAAGCAGACTCCCTGCTGAACATGGAGCCTGATGTGCTCAATTTGATTTGATGCTCAATCTCAGGACCCTGAGATCATGACCTGAGCCAAAACCAAGAGTTTGGCTGGGTGCTCCAGCCCTGCATTTTCTTTTCTTTTCCCTTCTTTTTTTTTTCTTTTCTTAAAGATTTTATCCATTTATTCATGAGAGACACAGAGAGGGAGAGAGGCAGAGACATAGGCAGAAGGAGAAGCACACTCCCTGTGGGGAGCCTGATATAGGTCTTGATGTAGGACCCTGGGACCATGACCTGAGCCAAAAGCAAACACTCAACCACTGAGCCATCCAGGTGCCCCCCAACCCTGCATTTCCATAGAAGAGCACAACATTCACTTTTCCTTGTGCATAGGATTATTCTTTAAAAAAAAAAAATCTAAAACCTACAACATTTCCTAATGCTTCCTCTTTGCTGCCTTTGCTCCTATTTAAAAAGAATTTTACTAAAATAATATTAAGAACATCATTCTATATATTTGGTTTTATAATGCTGGTTAATAAGCTTACATTTCATTAACCAAAGAGCAATTATCTAACTTGTGACAAGTGAATTTGGTATCTGTGGCTAAAAGGAATTGGAGGCCATGAGATACAGTACTTAAAAATCTATCTGTATCACTTGCTTAGATGACTTAAACTAGAATATAATTTAATAGGAAGACAGTGAGGCTGACTGATATGTTCAATTTAGTTTTAAATACAGAATGAGTGAGAGTATAGAGAGCTGGTCAATAGTTACATGATTTGAAATGTGTATTTTAGACTTTTGGTGATTTCTTGTGCTTATGTAAAGATTTTAATGAAACCTGTACATTTTTAACTCATCTGATGATATTCTAAGATCCATCTTGCTTTACTGGGTATTGTTGCATTTTAGACATTTTCTCCAGATAGCTTCAAAAGCCTTTGTATATATTGAGCTATTTTAGGAAGTTTACAGTGAGGTAAGGCAGCAGCTTATTCCAAGGCATTATCCTGTAGGCCTCTTTGATCTAGGATCCTTTTTGAGAGAGCCACTCATTAGGTAAGTACTCTTCAAAGGAGAGACAGGGTGCAGAAAATGATAAAATCAATTTATTCTTTACTTCATGCCAGCATGAGAAAAGACAAATCATATTTCTTTAGGGAGGAATCCTAAGTGCTTGGCAATTTGAACAGGATAAATGAAGCCTGGGAGAGGAGTTTTGAAGGCATCCATTACTTAAAATTGGTAATCTCAGTTGCACCATCTTACAGAGATGTTATGGGGATTGAATGAAATTATGCATTTATGAGAAAGTTATTTTTAAGTAGTAAAAGATCATATATGTATGTGTGTATTTATGTATATATGTGTGAATATATAATGTCATGTTACATATTAATGTTAGGTAAACACATAGTTCACATATACAGATTCTGTCTTCAAATTCCAAATTAGCCTTATGCTTTCAACATTTTTTTTTGTCACAATGAAATCCTTTCTGTATCCAGTGGTTTATCTAGAAAAACTTTGACATGTCTAATACAAAAAAATATTAAATACTAATGGCAATGTGTTGTAGAATGTCCTACTTTGTCTGGTTGTTTCTATTTATTACCTGCTCAGTGTGAAAAGTAAGGTGAGTCAGCTAGAACACCAATGAAGCTCATTGCAGCTTTCCAGGTTTCCTGCAATGGTTGAGGACACATGACGGAGAGAGGAAATAAATGTCACTAAGAACTGCTCATCCAACATTGATTGTGGTTTGCACTGCAGGCAGTCACATAAATGCACAGTTGCTTATCACTTGTGATTTCTGTTTTTCTCTTATACCCTGAAGTTGGTACGTTAGAGCCGTTAGTGGATGAGAAAAGACCTGCTATACACAAAGTGTATAGTGGGTTAGTAAAACTTAACTACAAAGAAAATAACTTTAGAATAGTAGAATGGTCTAATTAACTTTAAGTGCAAGGAACAGAAAACCTCACATTTCATAAGCTCATACAAGTAGCCATGTAGTCACTGGGGACCTCTACTCCTTCTGTCTTAATGCTTTGCCATCAAGTGTATGGCTTTCAGCCTTGATGCAAGATTTTTGTCTCAGCTCCAACCATCCTGTCCACATTCCAGTCAGCAGAAAGGAGGAAGGAGAAAGGAACCTACCCACTCTTTAAGTCACACAGGCCATCCATTGGCACCTCAGTCATAATGGTTCATTCAAGAAGCATCCATTCCGTACAAGGACTGTTCTGTGCCTTAGGCACAAATCTAACCACTGTTCTAAGTGAACAAATCAGGACACAGATTCTTCCATTTCTTTCATTCTCTATAGGTGCAGGAACTAGTGCAGGGGAAGGAGCCCATCAGCCAGTGATGAAGTCATGTGGTCACACTTAGCTGCAAGGCAATCAGGGAAATGAAGCCATTCACTGGGTAGCTCTATGTCCAGTTAACATTCAGGGAACCCAGTACCAACACAGGAAGGAAGCAGATTGGCAGCAATTAGTAGTATTTGCCAAAATAAACAAACTATGAAAAAAATGTGTTGATTGATATGTCATTTCACTGAGCACATGCAGACCACATTCCACCTACACTTCCAGAGATGGTCTTTCTAATAGACATTTACTTATATTCATGCATTCAGTCCAGTATATATCTGAATTCGTTTCTGGCTATCAACATTGGTAAACTATGGGGGAGACATGTGGTGAGTAAACAGGTTCAGGAATACCTGTTGTCTTAGTTGGGATAGCTGATGGGCAAACTGTGTTAGGCTTAGAGAAGGCCAAGAAGCATGTGCTTCCTTCAACCGTTAAGGGGGTGACACATAGGAAAAGAAGTGGGCTTGATGTATGTTGCTTCAAAAGATTGTGCTAGGGATCCCTGGGTGGCACAGCGGTTTAGTGCCTGCCTTTGGCCCAGGGCGCGATCCTGGAGACCCGGGATCGAATCCCACATCGGGCTCCCGGTGCATGGAGCCTGCTTCTCCCTCTGCCTATGTCTCTGCCTCTCTCTCTCTCTCTGTGTGTGACTATCATAAATAAATAAAAATTAAAAAAATAAAGCTACCACCTTTTAAAAAAAAAAAACAAAAACAAAAGATTGTGCTAGAGCTGAGGTATAGAATTTAAGAGGAGGAAGACCTTTCTTCTGTGTTCTGTAGAACTTTGTAGTAGTAGGACTCTGTAGCCTGTGGGGGCAGCTTGCAGGGTATGTCAGCAATTCTTGTGTGAGCAAGAAACACTTATTCTGGGTGCCATGAAAGGAATTTCCATCCCCAGAGAGAGGACAGTAGGGTGATCACAGTGCTTCAAATATGGAATTCTATCCATAATTTCACTAAACAAATGACGTGAAACATGGATGATATTTAGGAAATGCTGGAATTTTCTTTGTTCTTTCCTTGAGGAACTTTGTTTATATGCAGAAACTGCCAAAAGCCAAAAATGACCACTTGGTTTAGGACATGGTCTTCTCTGATAGAATTAGACCACAATAGAATTTTTGTGTATTTTTGTACATTGTTATTTGTCATAAAACTCTTTAGATGAAAAAGATATTAGCCAAACAGAGACATGTTTCACAAATCATTATAGGGAAAGAATCACTTGTTAAATTGCATGTCAGGTAGAATCAAGAGCCCTTTACTCTCCCTACCTTAAGGAATGTACTATCTCTGATTGACATGCCTTCAGAGAATTAAACTAGCCCAGGCATATATACTATTCAGTGCATGCAAGATTTTGGGTGATGGAATTACTATGACCAGTAAACTTTTATTAAGTATTTATTACATGTCAGGCAGGGGCACATTGCTGCCACCTCTTGTGAGCTGGGAAGTGTTATTATCCCCACTATGTAGATGCAGAAACTGAGTCTCAGACATCTGGAACTCAAATGAAAGTCTGTTTAATACTATAGTCCATGATCTTAACATTGAGCACACTGTCTCTGAGCGAAGAATTTAGATTTTGTTGTAAGAATTTTAAGTGTGGGAATGGCGGGACTGGTTTTGATTAAATAGTAGAAGGCAATGGGCAAATAGGTGCTTCTTCCAATTTGCCTCTGGGGTGCAGGACAGCAGGCTGGGGTGGTGGTGGGAGGGAGCGGGGAGAGAGGGAGCTAATTGGAAAAGGCCTTTGAAGTCAGCTTCCTTATCTTAAAACAAAATAGTCACACACTGTCTTCTTGTCAAAAACATGCACTATATGTATAGTTTTAATAGTGAAAAATGTCAGTCAAAAGGACCCTTGGCCTGGTGGTTTTTAATGGAAATACAAACATTTTCTGAGCTAAAGCAGTATAATCTTTCAGCTTAAATAATCATAATCAGCAGTTAAATAATCTAAATGCTTGTGAATTGAGGAGCTTAAATAATTTCAACCACCATACTTTATGTTATCTCCATCCTCACAGCAGCTTCATGGGGGCTAGGAAAGGTCAGCCATTAAGACAGGGAAAGAGAAATGTACAGGCCTTCCAACCTCATAAAGCACAGCAAGTCAAAGGGGACAGTTGTGGTCCTTCTTCCAGTCCAAGAGCAACATCCTGTTGGAGGAATTTTTTTAAGTACTTGATCTAATGCTGTGGGGGTTACTGCCAGGTTTAGCCTCAGGATGCAATGGATGGGGCAGCTATATCACACAAAGAGAAACCAAGGGCCAGATGGTACAGCCAGGATCATGCATCAAGTCCTAAAACAAGAATTTTCTGTGAATTCAGTCCAGTGAGCTGGGGTCTTGGGACTTGAACTCACAGCCTAAATCTGCCAGTTATAGCTGAGTGAGCTGAAGCCAGACTGACCCAGTCTCTCCAACGGTGAACAAGGCTTTGGACTTAGATGACCACATTAATAGTCTATGATTATCTAAATAGTAGGTTTCTGCCTGGGGTTGAGTTGCCCCCTGGGGGACATTTGGCAGAGTCTGGAGCCATTTGTAGTTGTCACAATTAGAGGGGAGTTGCCTCTGGCATCTAATGGGTAGAGACCAGGGGTGCTCCTGAACATAGGACAGCCTCTATAACACGAAAGAATGATCCAATTCCAAATGCCAACAGTGGACATTGACAAAACCCATAACTAGCCTCCCTTTTTAAGGAGGCTGGCGTATAAGTTTGGGAAGAGAAAAAAGCTTTGTAGGATCTCATCTCTCATTTAATTTGACTTATTTTCAAAGGGGACTTACATAGGTTTTCCCCATTGAGAATCATGATCTTGGCCCAGAGGGTTTGGTGGCCTGGGATTTCCTGTTTTGTGTAAATGACTTTGAATTCTTGACTCTGGCTTGCTATCTTAGGACTATAGAACAGCTCACCATGGAGGTCCCCAGTGAAATTGGCACAAGTCTCATATCCAAATCCCCAGGAGACTGTAGTCCTTATAAAACATAAATCCTCACTAAGATACAAAAGACTTGATCCATCCATGCCTACTGGTCAACAGATGATGAATACCTCTCTAGCTCTGGTGTTCCATCATTCTTTAATCTGTGGTTCTTTTTGGTCCTCAGTTTGCCCAGCTATAAATTGAAGGTATGAAAGTGGACATTTATCAATAGGCTAGTCCTCTAGCCAGCTCTATAAATTGATGCCCCTCTCTCTCCGTTTTTGTTCCTCTCTTCCAATTGTTCCCTTCTTTACTACATCCCTCTGAGGAGCTAGGTGTTTTGCTAGGGACTACTTCTTGCAATGGTTGTTTAGAGCAAAAAGGATAGAAGAAAAATGAGGACACTGCAAAGGTGGGAGAATGTATGCCAGAGCAGAGGCTAGGAGCATCAATGGAAAATAGACTGTTGCCCAGATGCCAGCTGCCTGCCAGAACTCTGAAGGGCAGAAGTTAGGGCAAATCCCAACTTAAAGGGTTTTCTGTCTTCCTGTAGTATCTTCTTTGCATAGATAAAATGTAGTCCAGATATAATCAAGGGAAGCCTGAACCCTGAAGAGATGGAGGGCGAACAGGTAAATATCTACATCCTCACTGGAAGAGAACATCTCAAAGGCTCCAAGTTAGTGAAGACATATAGAGTTATAGGACAAGGCATAGCGTGGAGATGGGAAAGGCTTTGAATGTTCTGGATCCCTGGAAAGCATTTAATAAAAGTGTGTTGAAGGAATGAATGAATGCTGATGAAAGTTATACTCTGCCTCCTGCTAGCTGCCTCTTCCTCCTTTCCCTCTACCTTGGCCATCCCTGCCTTCTCTTCTACCCAGACTTCCCCTTCTTGTCCTTTTTCTCTTCCTTCTTTCCTTTACTTCTAACTACTGTCCTCTCTCCTCTTCTTCCCTTCCCCTCCCTTTCCTGCCCTTGTTCTGATACCCTACAAAATAATGGGGTTCAAAATATTTTCTGGATTTTCTTAGCATAATGGTTGTCTTGCTAGATTTTAATTTTGACCTTTGGGCAGGAGGCAGGCCAAGCACCCTGGGAAGGAGTAGTGTGTGTGTGTGTGTGTGTGTGTGTGTGTGTGTGTGTGTACACATGCATGTACACACATGTTTGGAGAAGAGAAGGGCCTGGCTCTGGAAATCTTGTCTGGAGAATGAAATGTTGAGAGAAGACTAGTCAGTTCACCAGCAGCAAAACAATTGAGAACTATAGCCTGAAGCCAAACCGCCAATCAAGTATGGCCAAGGTCTTTTGTTTTCCAGTCATGGAATTTGGGAACCAACAGATTGTGAAAATTGAAATGCAGTGTTTGACTTGATCTTTGGGTTAAGCCAATATCCCTGGGATCTTAATTCGAACCTGCAAGAGGCTGTGGCCAACTTTGAGAATCTGTTATTACTCATACCCTACATTTCACTTACTTGAAGAGATTTGCAGAGTGCACTGCAGCTAGTGCCAGCATGCAGTTATGATAAAAGTTAAATTACTGTCTTTCTGTTCTATTTTGAAATTGGTGTTTGTGTGTTCATTTCATGAGCCCTGAGCTTGGAGCTTCTTTTTCCTCTTGGCTCCATCTCTGGAAGTTTTCTTGGAAAACCTTCCATTTGATACATTTCTAAGACTCTCATTAGCTAAGGCTTTATTCTAAGGCAACATGGGGTTGGGTGTGCCCAGTGGTTATCCTCTGCTCTTTCCTACCACCTGCATTCTTTGGGAGGGGAAGCTGTGCCCTGGGAAGCTGCCCTCCATGGGGTACATTTCTAGGGTTCCCTTGCTGGCTGACTCCTGGTCAGGTTCAAGACAAATAGGAGCCACTATAGGATATGGGAAGTTGGAAGGAGAAAAAAGCTAGAGAGTTTCCTCCTTGTTGCCTTCCTGCTTTGTGGACATGTCTCTGGAGGTAGACTTCTCTCCATGACTTCAGCTTCTTCTCAGCAATGCTCCCTCCATGGCTCCTGCTGGCACTAAGATGAATTCATGTTTCCTTTTGCCCCTCACCCCAAGGCGCAGAAATGGCAGCCCACTATTGGCAATTTCTGGGTGTCTCACCATGTCTTGTTTGTTTTATTAACCCTGCCCACCTCTCCTCTGTAGACTTTCATTGAAGTCTCCTCATTGGACCCATCTGTGGTGAATTCTGTCTTCAGCCAGACCTGGACTGGTATAATAGGGAAGGCCATGGTGCTATGGTCACATGTGTGAGATTTGTTAGGATGATTTGAGAAAGTGATGTTAGAAAATGTTTACATTTCCCATATTAAGTAATTTTGGAAAAAGAAGCAGATTGCTTGATGCTTAAGTCAAAACACTGAAACAAAACTGCCATTCTGTGGTTTTTCTAAAAACACTTGGCTTCCAAATGACCTTTCAATATGAATGACGGCTGCTGCCCCAACCCCAGAAAGATGTAGGGCTGATGTGCCCAGAGTCAGTCTTAGTCTTAGGACTAGTGAAAACAGCCTCTTGCTCCTTCCACATACAAGGGAAAACAATTTTTCTCCTATTCTTCAGGCCTGGGGATGTTGGCTTGACTGAGAAGAGAAGAGGTTCTTGAGATAGAAAGAAAGAGATCATTCTAGGGCATCCTGGCCAGAGTACAAGTCAGCTGCCTCCAGGCCATGAGTAGCCTCCTTTCACCCAAGCTCTGAACATTTGGGATTTCCATAAAGCTAAAGGCATTGCAGCTCTGAGCAGTAACTACTCTAATAGCACTCTAGCCTGAGGTACAAGCCAGGCACGCCTTATTTACTCAGCCATTTGTTCAGGCATGGACTCATTCACTCATTCATAAAACAAATCATTCAGTGAAGTCAAAGTTACTTATCCAGAGCATGAATGAATTATTTGATGTCCAATCAAAGGATTAGAAATCTGAATGCAGAATGGTAGTGAGGGTAAGTGTGTACAAAAGGAAAGTTTTGTATAGTAATGAGAGTACTGAAAGTAGAAGAGCTCCCTGAGGATGTATCTGTGAGCCAGGATATGATGGATGAGTGGGAGTCCATTGCGTGAAGAAGTAGGGCTAGTAAGTAGGGTCAGGTGAGGGAGCACATTCCAAGGGGCAGGGGCTATCCCTGCAAAGGCCCTGTGGCAGAAGGGATGACATACTTAACATTAGCTCATGGGAGGCCTGTGTCACTGGAACACAGAGACCACAGCAGGGAGCAGGAATAGCTAAAGTTGGAGGGGTGGCAGAGGCCAGGACCTTGAGGGCCAAAGTCAGATTATCAATATTTACCCTAAGGAGAACAAGAATCCATTGAAGGGACGGGACATGATGGGATTAGAATTTGAAAAAAATAAAAAAGCAATTACAATGTACTTACCCTGTGCCAGAAACTTTTAAAGAGCTTTGTAAAGATAAACTTATTTTATCTTCACATGACCCTCTAAGATAAGTACTGTTATCATCTCCATTGTATGTTTGAAGCAACAGAGATACAGAGGGGTTAGGTACTCACCCAAGGTCACATAACAAAAGAGATTTGGACCCCTTAGGATTGTCATGTAGTCTGGCCACATGCTTGACCACCACATCTTACTGTCTCTGGCTTTTGCTCATAGGATAAATCTGGATGTGGGCATGTTAGTTAGGAAGTGGTGCAGTCTTCCAGGAGCAGAGAACTAGACTTAGGGTTTTGGCAATGGAGTCACAGGAGAGAAGTGAAAGATTTCATCAGAGCCATAGGAGCTGAATTTACACAATGAGGGTTAGATTAGCTCTGGGAATGGTGGAGATGGGTGCTCCTGGCTTTCCCTTCTTCCTGCCAGCTCTGTGTTCTGCTCCCCTAGCACTTTCATCTCTCCATGCATGCATGGGGCCTGTGAGGGGATTATTGTGACAACTCTTGCTCTAGTCTAAGGGTTTGCAATAACAACCCTACTGAAACTGGGACGGATGATTATTTGTTGTGGGGATTGTGTTTAGTAGCATCCCTGGTCTTTAACTACCAGATACCAAGAGCAATCCCTTCCTTCAGTTGGCAATGAAAAATGTCTCCAGACATATTGCCAGAAATACCTTAGAAGGTAAAATCATCCCTGATTGAGAAGAGTTGGCCTAGTTCTAGCCTGTGTGATGTTTATAGTTTCTCACCTTGGACCAGCAGCTTAGCTTCTTTCTGGAATACATGGACCTGGAGCAAATGTGGTAGTGACATCAGTAGGATTGTAACACTGGCCTTTCCAGCATATAGGCCTTCTCCCATCAGGACACAGGTGGCCCCAGATTCAGAAAGCTTAGAAAGGAGTCCTTTCCATATTCAACAGTGTCATTATCTAACAGTCTTTAGTGGGGTAGACTAGAAACGTGATCACCATCCAGAGCCATTTTCTTTTTCTCAGGGACATAGTTTCTTAAGTTTGATGGAATTGATATCAACACGATCTATTCTCATATATGGTCATCTTGTGAATGTTATGTTCTAGAGAAACAATTTTCTAAACTTCTCCAAAGCTTTCCTATGTAGACTTCCATTTCTTTAGAAAGTTTTCCAATGAAGAATATATTGAAGTCAGATAAGCTTCTTATTTGGAAAGGTGAATTTATCAAATGTCTATATTTAAAGGAAAAGAGAATTTTAAAGAATTTTGGCCAGTTGAAAATTCCTTACTAAGTCATATTTTTGAAATAAGGTACTTGAGAACTCTGCCTTTAATGTGGGATCCATGCACATACCTGAACAAGCTCTCAAATGAGATATGACTTAAGTTCAGTATGATGAGTGGTAATTTCCCTTCATTCAGAAGCAGGGGGCACCTCCATGGACAGAGAGGAATATTCCTATGAGAATCATCTCTTTCCTAATGGTGGTTCAATGCATTTAGATAAAATACTGCTAAAAGTTTTTTTTTAAGTCAATTATATATGAAAGTAAAATGAACTCTCAGATACCCATTATCCGACCTCCGTGATTATTCAATCATTGACAATCCTGTTTCCTTTCTATCTGGATGTACCCCACACCTATCCCTGGGTTATTTTGAAGCAAACCCCAGACATTATATCATTTCATCCATAAATATTTCAATATAAACATTCCTTTTTTCAGATAAACATTTTTGACACCAAATTACAAACACTTTAAGGTGGAGGAGAATTCTAATGAATGCCTTTCCCCATAAAGTTGAAACTCCCTGGGATCCAAACGTGAGAGGCTTAGATTTTAATTTGTTTTAATGTTGCTATAAAACAGCAACATGTACCACTTAGTGGTATTATACAGGGAAATCAGAAGGATTTACACCACTTGACACATTCCTTAATCGATTTTCGGCTCTATTCTCCCTGACTTGTGCTTAAGTCTTAGTGTTCCCAGTGCTGACATAATGACATACCGGGTAGACTGTTATCTCTTAGTAGTTATTGACATTTCTACACATTACTGGAAGAGAAGGCTTTTTCTTGATTGTGTCTCTTTCCAACTTCTTTACTGAAATGTAACTTTCCAGGGTTTTAAAGAAATAAATAGTAACTTTCAAAGTATGAACATGAATTTGTGATTGGTCACATCTTTTACACCTAAGGGTTCTTAGATCTTGATTGATGGTAGCTTTTTTGCAGAGAATAAAACTAAAATTAAGCTTTCTTTGCAGTTAGGTTAAACTCCTGAATCTCTTGTGAGGCCTGAAGATAACCACTCAGCTTTTTGCACTATTTTTATTAGTGATCACATCTGCTTGTTCCCAGAAGCCCCCATATGACTGGGACAAAAATTTAATTTTTTAAATGAAAAAATTAATTTAAAATTTAAAACTTATTCAGGGTTATTCTAGAGCATTCATTCATTAATTATAGTTGACCCTTGAATAACGGGTTTGAAACTGGATTTTTCTTTTTATAAATACAGTATGGTACTGTAAATAGTACTGTATTTTCTCTTCCTTATGACTTTTAAAATAGTATTTTCTTTTCTCTAGCTTACTTTATTGTGAGAATACAACATATAATGCATAAAACAGAAAATATCTGTTAATTTGCTGCTTATGTTGTCAGAAAGGCTTCAAGTCAACAGTGGGCTAATAGTAGTTAAGTTTTGGGGGAGTCAAAAGTTACACATGGATTTTCGACTCTACAGGGAGTTGGTGCTTTAGTCCTTTTGTTGTTCAAGTGCCAACTGTCATTCAACCATCATTTATTGACCAATAACTAGGGACCTCCCACTGTGTTAGAAGCTGAGCAAGTCATGACTCAGACCTAGTCTCTGATTTCCAGGAGCTTAGCTTAGTCTTGATGTTTTGACTACTTGAATATCTATTGTACAGCCAACCTTGGTGATTTGAGGGAGCAATGGGATGGATTCCACATCTAAATATTCTCTGTGCCCTTTTCTCCCTCAACTAGGTAACCATGTGGCATCATTGGTTTGAGACAGGTTTTTGTCTTGGGCTTGGCATTCAAATCTGGTTGCTCTAGAGGGGGGTGACTCAAGAAGTCATAACAGCTGGGTGAGGGATTTGGCAACATTCTAATGCTGGCTGCAATAGAAGGTAGGGGGAAAAGGTGTCCCAAAAGGGTGGAGAAATGTGAAATCTAGGGTCCCACATGAAAACAGACCTTATGTCCATTACATTTTGGTTGACAGACTTTATGTCCATTACATTTGGTTAACCTTGAGCCAGGCAAGACCAAGTGGTGACAATAAAGTGTTGTCATGGAAACAAACTTTCATATCATCTAGCCTGTTATCTCCTCTGGTGGTGCTCCCTATCTCCTCTGTAGCATCTGTAGAAAGGGGTCCTTTAGCCTCTGCTCAGCATCAGAGGTGATGAGGAATGCATTAGCAAACTAATGCACCTATGCAGGCCAAGCACCTAGACTTTGAAGAGTCAGATAACTTAGGTTTGAATATTGGCTCTTCCACTTACTCTGCTTGCACTATGATCTCAATCAAATATATGGATGACATTGCCTTCTTTATGGGGTTTCTCTGATAATTAAATGAGGTAATACATATAAAATGGTTATGCACCTTAGTAAGTCCTAAATCTACATGAACACTCTAAGGGAACTCATTCTCTTTTCAGAGAACTCTGTCTTAAAATGTTTGCCTTTTGTTCAATTATAATAACTTTCCTTATCATTTTATCTTCTTGCTCTTTACTATTTTTCATTTTGAAGCCACTTAGGTACTTAACCCATCTTTATAATTTTTGAGTCTCCTCTCTTCTCCCCAGGTACACTTCACATCGTAGAATCTTTTCATCTCCATCTGAAAGTACCCAGTTATTTTTGTTCTTTTTGTACCAAGTTTAGAGGACCTTCACTATTCTAACCTATCTCCTTTGGATATTCTGTGCATTCTTTATCTCTGCCTTCCATTTAGTCACTGGACATTATCTATGGGCTGGGCACTATGTCTGCCTCTGGTAACATGATACCTGCCTAGGAGAGCTCACATACTAATGAAGAATATGGAAAGATGGATTAAGTACTCTGATAAGGAAGGTCCTGGAGGTTTTGGGACATCTAATCCAGATTGGAAGGAAGCAGGGTGATTGGGCTTCTGGGGGGAAGAACAGCTCATGTGAGACCTAAGGGATACAGAAGGGGGACAGGAAGAGTGTTTTGTATGGGACTCACAATCAAATACAATATTCAAGTGACAAATTTAAAAAACTCAATAATTGAACAAATTGGGTCCTCCTAAAAGCCCAAAACAGTTCTGGGAGATTCTGTTGGAAGTACCCATTTATATGGGGGAAGGGACTCAAAAATATCATCCCCAGAAGGATGTAATAATAGCTAATCTTCTACCACAACATCCTTGACTCCTAACCTTATCCTTGCCCCAAAACAAATATTTTCCCTCCAAATAGGGCAAGAGCCCCCCTTTTTCCCTCCATTCTCAGCTTCTTCTAAACATGTAGCCATTAAAAGTTGGCTACTAACCCAAGTTATTTTTTCTAAGCTACCATTAGAGATGCTGTGTCCACAATGTGTTGTCCTGTGGTTTACATTTACACTGGTCAGCTATAATTAGATATGAAATTTTCAACATTATCTTTCCTTCTTGATGGTATTTAGTAATAATTTACATATTTATAATAAGAAAGCATTTTAAAAATATAAAATACACAATGAAAGAGGCTCCCAGAACTGGTCTGGAATTTTTCAGAGAGATATTGAGCTTGGAAGATATTTAAAGCTCCAAGCTAAACTTGGAGTTTAGCTTTTAATGCACTAAAAGTGTATACATGAAAATCTGTGACAGCAAACTTGACCCACTTTCCATTGCATAACTAATATTTTATTATTTTAATTTTTGAAACAATACAATTTTACCAAAAGAACATAAAGCCTTAGGAAAAAAAAAAGAGTTGACTTCTGCCAAGGCTGACCTCAGTCAAAATGGGCCTCTGCCCCTTAGCAGCTATCTCTGAAAACATGCTTTCTTTAAGTTTTATTAACTGAGGAAATAATGATGATCAAAATGATGGAATGGGATGGTGTTTTTATTGAGCAGCAGCCAGTAAAGGACCAGGAAAGCCTCAGCCTCTGACGTCAAAGTCCACAGAACAAGGGCTCTCCAAAATCATCTGGGAAGGCAGGCTTCTGTTGCCAAGATTGCTTTTTTTCTATTTTTGTAGGCTGACTGAATTATGCCCTTGTCTCCAGGAACTCTCTTAGTATCATCCCCTTGGGCCTCAGTGGCACCCAGAGCAGAACTAATCGACTACAGGCTCCAGGGTTCTTAAATCCAGCCAACAAACTGAATACAGGAACTTAGTAGATGTTCCTGCATCTTAGACTCAGGTTATATTATGGCCAGTTTGTCTCACCTGCAGAAGCAAAGACTGCCTGTTGGAGATGCAGGGCTTAACCCTGCACATGCATTTATGGATGGCCCCTGACACAAATCATTGCTTCCTGATAGTCCCTAGAAATATAGAGATTACTTCATTTAAAAGTTATGGAGCCAGTAAATTAATATTTAATATGTAGAAACACATGATCAGTAAGGCAGGAGAGAAGAAGGTATATTATCATCATGGCAGGTCCAAATGAATATAAAAAATTATCTGTGCTAAATTATCAGAAATATCAGTGCTAGATATTATATAGTATAACAGATTGGATGGTGTTGATGCATTGTATTATTATTATTATTCCACATAAGAGTAGTAAGTCATATCTGTATAGGACTTTATAAAAATGCTTTCTCTTATATAACATTTTCAAGTGACTAACAGCAGTTATGTTACATCCCTCTTATATCTAAAAAATCAAGAATAAATTTTTATTTTGAAAGAGACCTCTTTTTTTTTTTAATAGAAACTAAATGTGCATATTATGGCAAATACTGGCTAGTAGAAAGAAGAAAATTTACCCAAGAAAAAGAATTGACATTTCGAATTCTATTTTTTTTCCTAGTCTGTTTTCCTATGCATGAATTTTTCATAGTCATGATTGCAGTTATTAGTTTTCTCTTGATTTTCTTTCATTTACATGGAGCAATGTTTTATATTCAGTTATTATAAAATAATTTTTTTGAAATCGAATATGGATAAAACAGTGCATGTATAGTCACTGTGGAGAAGGGATTCTTATAGTTTGGTTTGTCACTCAAGGATAGGATCTGACTGTTCAAATTAAACCCTAAAAAACTTCTTGCCAGGCCTTATACTAGGCATCGTGTGTGCGGGCAGTGGGGGATGGTGGCTGATAAAGGGTTGTGAAGACAATCAAGACCTGAAGGATATTTTCGAGGATACTTTAGTTAGGAGAATTAAGAGAGGAAATTAAGAGGTAAATAAGGGGGAGAAGGTAGGAAGGAAGAAAAGGAATAAGAAAGTTGAGTAGGAGGCAGGGAGAAAAGAAAAGAAGGAAGGAGGAGGAAGAGATGGAGAAAGGAAGGAAGGAAGAAAGGAAAGGAGAAAGGAAGGAAGAGGAAAAGGGAAGAACTAAGGGGGGGAGATAAGGAAGAAGAAACAACAATAAAAACCAAGAAACCATAAATACCTATTCAATTTTAAGTATTCAGAATATAGAAATCATTCAAGACAGTGAAAGGAAAATATCACAGGACAATATAAAATCAAAATTTAAAAAAATAAATAAAATCAAAATTTGATGAATTTTACCAGCATTATCAGTGTCTCAATGATGAACAGTCTTTTTAGCTTTCTTCAATTCTCCCTGTATAAAATTCTCAAAATGTCTTGAATACAAGGTCTCTGTAAAATGCTCATGAGAGTATACTTGAGTATTATTGCCACTGAAGAGAAACTATTGGTAATGTATATATGAGATTCATAAGAAAAATGTGTGGTCTATTCCTTTCCAAAAATGCTAAGCTATGTGAAAAGTTCTTTCATACCATATACGAATATTAACTCAAAATGGATTACAGATCTAAATGTAAGAGTTAAAACTGTGACACTCCTACAATAAAATACAGGTATAAATCTTTGTGACCTTTTGTTAGACAAAGCCTTTTAGATATGACAAGAAAAGCACAAGCAACTAAAAAAAGAATAGATAAATTGAACTTAATCAAAATGAAAAACTTCTGTACTTCAAAGGACACCATCAAGAAAAGACAATGCACAAAATGGGAGAAAATATTTGCTATCATATCTCATAAGAGGCTTGTATCCAGAATATATAAAGAATTTGTACAACTTAATAAAAATTCATATAACCCAATTTAAAAATGGCAAGGGATTTGAATGACACAGACCTGTAGAAAAGATACAAATGGCCAGTAAGTGCATGAAAACATGCTCAACATCATTAATCTTAAGGAAATATAAGTTAAAACTGTAATGAGATATCACCTCACACTCACAAGGATAACTATAATGAAACAGACAATAACAAGTGTTGATGAGGACATGGAGAAACTGGAATCCTCACACATTGCTGATGGGATTGTAAAGTGGTGCAACTGCTTTGGAAAACAGTTAGGTAATTCCTCAAAATGTTAAACACACAGTTCCCATATAACATAGCAGTTCCACTCCTAGGTACAGACCCAATAGAAATGAAAAGATACATCTATGCAAAATATTATATATGAATATCCACAGTGGCCTTATGCATAATGTGAAAAAAGTGGAAACAACCTAAATGGGTGAATTGTTGATGAATGAATAAACAAAATGAGGACTATCCATAGATGGGACAATATTCAACAATAATAAGAAATGAAGTACTGATAGATGTTACAACATGGAAGAGCCTTGGAAACATCATCCTCAGTAAAAGAAGCCAGTCATAAAAGATCGCGTATTGTATGATCCAGTTTATATGCAAATAGGCAAATATACAGAGGCATAAATTAGTTTCATGGTTGCCCAGGGCTGAGGGGAAGGAATGAAAGACAACTAGTAATGGTATGTGGTTTGGTTAGGGGTAATGAAAATTTTCTAAAATTTGATTGTGATAATTTCACAACTGGAATATACAGAAGCCCATTTAATTATACAATTTAAATAAGTGAATTACATCTTATGAAAGCTATTAAGAGTGGGGGACTCTGCACAATGCTGTGAAATCTACAAAGAATCACAAGTTATGGCCTATGTCCGTGTTTATTTACAATCTGTTTGAAGGCAAAATATATACAAAATTATTGGAAATATCAGAACACAGCCTCAAAGTCACTTTTTAGCTCATCATCCAAGTAATGTCTACATAGTGAATGCCCTTGAAATGAAACCTATTCATTTAAATTCAACCAATTTATACTTATTTTGAATCCTAGAGTTGGTACCTGACCTAGTGCTAGGAGCTGAAAGTAGGGAGAGAAGATTGCATAATTAAGTCATTATGTTATAACCCAGACATGTTCAAAGGACTTTTTCAGTGGTTCCACAAAAGTGAGAGAGCAATTCGTTTGGCCTATAAAATGGGGAGAACTTTGAAGGGTGATGTTTAAAATAAGGTCGTAAAGATTGAATTCAGAGGATGAAAGAGTGAAGATATCTTAGGGAAGTGGGTAAAGGAACTAAGTAAGGACTTATTACGTAGAAGGCATGGTAATGATGATGATAATACTCTTGGTAGTGATGATGGATGATGATGAAGACAATGATAGTGGGGGTGATGACAATCCAATGATAATGGCCATGGTGGTGGTGACAGTAGTGGTAAAAACAATGATGGTGTTGATGATGGCATTAATGATGATAATGGTGGTGGTGGTGGTGGTTTTGGAGGCTATGGTTTTGCAGAGAGTTTGAGGAGCTTATGAGGCATCTAAGTGATGTGCTTCTAGGAGTCTGCAGCCATAGGCCTTGAGCTTCACATGGTGGCCAGGAACATATATCAGTGGCCAGTGTCTTACTTTTTGGTCAAATATTATCTTTCAGCCACGTTTGTAGAAACTGTGTTTTGGCCAAGGAAAGAGGAAACAAATGCTTTAAGAGTTAACAAATTGCTGCACTTGGACCGAAATATCATTGGCCCATACTTTTGTGATGAGCAACTACTCAAGACAGTAACTTTTATTGGAGGCCTGCTATAAGCCTACATTCTGAATCTCACCATGAATGCTCTCATGAAAACTTTGGATTAAAATATTAAGTTGAATCATAGGAAATTGCCATTTTTGCAGGTTAAGAGTGGTTGCATCTCAGCAATTTCATCTGGGTTAAGCTATACAATGCCTATGCTGATTTCTATCTCCTCCCTCCCTCCACTAATTGTATGGGATGGACATGAGGGAACAAAAAAATATACATGTTATTCTGCTACAATGGCAGTCTTTGTGCCATTGACTCTATATGTACTATGTGTGTGTGTTTAGAGGATAGGTACTATCCAGTACAATTTAACACTGAACTAGTGTTGTCCAGTGCAGTAGTCATGAACCTCATGTGGCTATTGAGAATTTGAAATGTGACTAATCCAAATTGAGGTGTGCTGGGAGTGGAAATTATATACCTGATTTCAAAAATTAATGTGATAAAAAGAACATACATTATCTTCAATAAATTTCATATTTATTATATGTTCCAGTAATATTTTTGATATATTGGCTTAAAATATTAATATTAATTTAACTTATTTTTTCTTACCTTTTTAATGTGGCTTTTAGAAAATTTGGTTTATATTTCTATTTGACTGTGCTGCTAAGACAGAAAGTTCCTTTCAGTACACTTTTTTTGTTTTTGGCAGATGCAGGAGGAAGACAATCCAAAGTGGCTTTTAGAAATTGCCCAGAATATTCTGAGCCCAAATCTGCTTCAGTTTCCTCAAAAAAAGGAAGGAAAACCAATCTGGCCTCTAAAATCTACATTTTGAAAATTGCATTATGGACATATATTTCCTCTCAAATATACAAAATAAATTCTAGAGGCTCATCATTTTCCCCATGTACTTATAGTATTTTCTTTGCTTTTATTTTTTGTTCTCTGTGTTCTTCCTGTCATCACTTTATCAAAATATTGAGGCCCTGGCATTGAGCAAGTAGAGATATTCAAGATACATAAATGCTTCACTTATTTGGTACTAAGTTTATCTGAATCACTTGGGGATTGGCTAAGTGTATAAGCATTCGGATTTCTCCAAAATTGAGACCATGCCATGCAGCGTGGGATTAGTGGGAAGAAAAGAGTGTCAGTCTCCTGGCGCTGACAATTTGAACTGTCAGGGTCAGGGCCCTGTGGTCTCCTTTTGCTCCCCTAATCCTGACTAAGAAGGTAATTTAAGTAGAATCCTGGGGTGCTAAATTAAGGAGGCTCTAATGGGAAAATGGGAAGTGGAGGGTTTAAAGGACACCCATTAATGTGCTCACTTCAAGATGTACTCTCGTCAGTGCTTCTTAGGAAGGCACATGCTCGCCAGTAATGTCTTTTCTTTTTGGAACACAACCAAGGGTAAGTATGGAGATTTTTAAACATAATATTTTGGAACCCAAGGGAAGCCAAAATATCATAGACAGTGATAAAACCATGATTTAGTAATTGTGTTGTGTGGTCCTGTAGCATGTGGTGGGGCTGCTAGAAGGGGAAGTGTGACGAGTTTGGGCAGCAGACATTATGCATCTCAGGTTGCTATATAATCTTTCCTTAAACAGTCCCAGGCAAATGTGCAGGTGTCTAGAAATCCTCTTTTCTCTGTAGCCACTTCTCAGCCAAAGAGAAATCAGTGTAGGTATCAGCTATGGATGCACTTGCCTGCCCCAACAGAATACTCCCAAACTCAATAATTTATTTTTTTCATATAAGGTAAGTCTGGAGTTAGGCAGTCCAGACAGTGTAGGGTATTTTACTCTTGCCATCCTATCTTATCTTCTGGCATGGTCAGCTTTTGTCTCCATGTTGCAAAATTGCTGCTGCAGCTCCACCCATCACATCTGTATTCCATCAGAAGGAAGGATACATGCCAAACAACGTCACCTGTAAGAAGGGACATTGCATTCCAAAGACCTTTGCCTCTGTTATGGGCTTGAAATGGGCACATGAGTTCTTTCATATGCTAGGGATTCTAAGGGAAGAAGCAGCTAGAATGTGGAGCCCATAGAGCTTGCCACTCTGACAAAGGAAGATATAGTCTATGTAAATAGCTCCTAGTTCAGGAGTTCTTGGCACATAGTATAAATTTTTAAAAAATGGATCTTGAAACAATCTCACCTTTGTAGTTAAAAGACCAGACCAAGCAATACTACAACCACATCTTTGACAAATAATGGTTACTTTGATTAGAGCAGTGTCTAACACTTACCAAACATGTCCTTTAAGCATATATGGCTTATAGAACACAGGTACAGGGCTCAGTCTTTATACCTTACTCCTTATAACAATGTGATGAAGATATTCTTCCCAGGTTATGGAGAAGGAAACTGAGGCTCAAAGAGGCTAAGTAAACTTGCCTAAAGCATACAGCTAATGTGGGGGAGGCCTGGGATGCTAACCCTTGTCTTCTGGTTTTTTTTTTATAACCTCTAAGCTCTCCTATAAGTAGAAGGCTCTTAGTGGGTAGTTAGTTTGCCTGTTAATTTGCTAACCTAGTTAAAACTAAAGGTCTTAGAATGAATAGCAAAAAGGACCTTTCCGCTCAAAAAAAAAAAAAGGAAAAAAATTAGGGTAACTTTGGAGTACCTGAAATAGTTCCCATATCATGGGCTATTAATGGTCTAAATGATGCTGAGTTCTGAACTCTCTCAATCACAGAAGTTTTCACAAGTTCTCCATTTTGGGAGATTTATAATGATACCACACAGTAATGGTTTGTTTGGGGTTGTCTAGGGGCATTCTTAGGAACAGTTAGGCCATTTGGTGCTAGGTGCTGTCCAAGGGAGTGAGAAGGAGCTGTCGTGTCTTGGGGTGCAACCAGCCACTGCAGAGTGGCCCATGGCTGCCATGACATCCAGTAGCGTGGAAGGAGGGGTAACACCAGAATCACCTCCAAGGAAATGGAGGTTCCCCAAGAATGATGGATCTGCCTTTGATGTCTAGCAGCTTCCAAATAGCACAGAAATGATACAGATACATGCCAAAAGGGGGAAAAACAACTTTTGATCTAGTTAGAACTAATTAAACTTTCAGTGTGCATGAAAGAAACTTGAGTGCTAGCCAGTTGTTTGCCATGGATGGATTTTGTCAAAGAGCATACTTGAAAATAATGTAACTGAAGTAAACCCCTTCCTGGCGTTCTACTTGGGGGGAATTAATTTTTTGGTCTTTGCTTCTAAAATGTTAGGGATCCTTCACCCGCCCCTTGCAGGCTGAAATTACCTGCAGTCTCTTTTTTTCTTTATACAGTGATATTAAGAGTGATGTTTTTCTTTAATGTTTTCTCAGAAGGCTCTCCCTTCAGCCCTTCCTTGTTGTCATATCTTGTTTAGTCTAATGTATGTTTTCTGTTAGTGTGTGGACTTAAAAAAGGTAATCTAATTAACAGCAGAAGGTAAGAAGCCCTGCAGGATTTTGGCAACAGAGAAAAACATGGGCTCTGGTATGTGACCAACAACTCCCACTTTAAAGCTTACAACTCTTACCTCGTTAGCAGGAGAGTCTTTCGCTCTTTATAAGCAGGCTTCAACAAAAATATAAAGTGTGTATTTGACAGGACAACAGTCAGGTCTAAGAGTAGCTTTTAGAAATTTCTACTGCCTTTATTCAGAGCGACTGGTCTGGTAAATGTTTAGAGGGCTCTAATTATGCTTTGGGGCGATTAAAACATCGTGGATTTATGCTGTTTCACTAAGGAGAACGGCCTACTCCACATACCAAGGAAGAAAGAAAGAAAAAAAACTAAAAGGGAGGCAAGAAAAGAAAAAGGGGAGGCGGGTGGGGTGGTGGGGGGAGCACACACCACCCCTTCTTGGAGAGGAGGCCTCTTGGTAGAGCATATGAATCCACTTACATGTAAATTGCTTGTCGCTATGAATTAAGGGAAGGCAATGAAAGAACTGCTTTGCCGTGTTTACTATAGGATTTTTGACAGACTCTTTCCTCTTTCAAGTAAATTTGGCTTAAGTCCATAGTCAGTCCAGTTTTAAGTAAACTCCTCTTTTGTTACATTAACAAGGTTATAACATCACTGGGGCAGATTTCCAGCTGCAGGAACCGAGGCCTAAGTATGGGGCTGAGGGTATAATTAAAACCTTCGGGTGGGAGAGTTAAACTCTCAAGTAAAATTGGATAAAAGGCTAATTGTCCATAGCAACATAATACATGCTCTAAATATCTGTGAAATGAAGATGAATAGTAGGAGGCTTGGAAAAGAACCTTTCCTACTCTGAATTGAGATCTGATTTTTCAGTTTCACGATAAAGGGCATTCCCCCTGCCCCATTTCCAAATCAACTTCCAAAGCACAGTGCTATCCTCTGTAGTCCCTGACTTGTCTTCTAACTGTGCTAAAGATCTACCATCTTTTGCAGAACTTCCCTTACCAAGTGGAGAGTGTTTATAACTGATAAGCGGGACCATGAGTGAAGTCCTGGATTTTCTGGTTCCCTAGGTCCGAACAAAGGTGTTGAGTGCTTTGTCCACATTTGCCAGACCCTCCTTTATAGCAGGGGTGGTGATGGGGGTGCGAGCGGGTGGAAGGGGGTCCAAGGAAAGGGCGCACATACCTGTGGTGACCTTCTCAAAGATGACATCCAGCCAAGCAAGATGATACATTACCACAATACTAAAAAAACAAAAGGGCTTGTAATGGCAGCTTGTCCTGAGCAAATGCATCAGGAAGGCCCATTTGTTATTCATTAGAAGCAGCCTGGCTGGGCTGGCGTGGTAGGGAGCCTGGAGACTTAAGGTCATTCTACACCCCTGCCCCAGTGGCACGGACAACAGCGAAGACAGCTTTAGCAGCCCCTATACTTCTAGACCTTGCCGCACTGCTGTTTGAAGCTCTGCAGGAATGAAGGTGTTCTAAAACAGTTTCGAGTTACTCCAAGGGTGGGAGGGGTACTGGGGGGAAGGGAAGAAGAAGAAGAGGAGAAAAAATAAAAAGAAATGATTTCATGGGTAAAGTAATTCCATGGAGCTAAGCACAGTGGAGCCCACAGCTGAGAAGTTCTGCAGCCTCCCTCCAGCAGCCTAGGAAGTATACCCCCAAAGAATTCCGAGTCTCTCCATTTGAAATAGGGACGATCAGAAGAGAGGGTGTGGGAGGAACTTAAGGCTGTTGGAGACTGGTCAGTGCTTGAGGGTTTGTTGAAGAAAACATGGCCATGTCCAAAATAAGAGTTGCTGGGTGGGACAGGGTAAGGCATTGAAGGCGCCTTGGGGCTGCAAGAGGGGCAAGCTAGTTTGTTGTTGTTGTTGTTGTTGTTGTCGCAAAGACAGAAATGTAGTACTGCAGCCAGGGGGGGAGCTGAGGCTGGGCAGAGGAACGAAAGGGCAGTGGGAAAGCTGGCAGTTTGGGACCTCAGCAAGTGGATGGGTTGAGAATATAGGTCCTGCATGCCAGGAAATCCGGATCCAGCTCCTCAGCTCTGAAGCAGAGTGGTAGTGAAGCTGGCCTGAACTCTGCCTGTCCTGACAGCTAGCTATATGATGTTCCTGGTTTAAAGGAGAACACCAGGAATTGTATTTTTGGTATTTTCCACCTAGTTGTATTGCAGAGTACCTTTGTCTTATTGCACAGTATGGAGATTTGTGTTTTGAATGGAAGAGTTCCTTCTCACTTTGTGAATCAGAGTACCTTCAAATGGGACACACCTATTTGTTGGAGCCAGGGTACTTTTCAGCAGGACAGAGATGCCAATCTTCAGTTTCATTGTGAGCATCAGTGTGCTTTTATGAAAAGTACTGCAGCCTCCTTTCAGTATTTTTGCTCAGAGAGTTGTTTAGATCACACATTTGCCTCATGGCAGCCTACTATCAGTAGTGTTTTAAGTGTGTTTAAGTATGTTGAATAAGAGCTTATATTTTAGAGTGTATAAGTCCATTTTTCTAGCCAGCATTGTAAATTTAAAATCCTTCTTACATGTACCAAAGACACATAATATATAAACTAGATTACAGAACAGAATAAGAATGACATTATGAGAAAATAAAGCTGAGAATGCTATGTTTAATAGGAACCAACTCTTACTAGTTCAGCCAATAAAATTTTAGCCATCTTTACATTTCTTTGTCTTGTAAAGTCACAAGTTTCCTTTTTAAAAGAGGTTTAGTTATTATTGCACGTATGTGCATACATGTGTGTGAACATACATATATTGCAAATTAGTTTAAGTGAAAAAAAGCACTGCTTTTTCTGTGAGTTATTATGATTTGATGCCAAGATATGGAACAATAGTTCTATTTTTTGAAGTTATATACTATTCAGGGAATAAAAGTTGGGATTTTTAATTTTTTTTAAATTTATTTTTATGATTTTTTTGGAGGGGGTGGATTTTTTAGAACTGGATACTGTCAGATGACTGTTCATTATATAAAGCACACAGATAAGGGGCAATACCTGGTTATTTTAGACATGAGAATCCACACTCTCTCCATGAGTCAACAAATATTTAAAAATCAAATGTTGCATGATGAAAGAAGGACTTTTTCCACCAAAAGGCAATCTTGCCAGACATCCCTTTCTCCCTGACATCCCTACAATTTTCTCTCAACACAGGGGCTGAGTATCCTATATGACACAAGTATTGCTATCATCATCATTAACCATTTATTGAACAGGAGAGAAACAAAACAGTGACATCATACACTCCCTGTTCACTTTTTCTCTTGTAAAATAGTTTTTCTTGTTTTATTTTCTATACTAATGACCTAACTGTAGCCTTAAAAGAAGAATAGCAGTTTTCTGTTTCAGGCAGTGAAAAAGTTTTAGAAATAGATGGTGATGACAGTCACACAATATTATCATTAAAAATGGTTAAAATGAAAAGTTTTGTGTTGGAAAAAGGAAGAGAAAGAGAGAGGACCAGCAAAAACAAAGATCCCAAATATCTGCTTGGCATGTAAACCTCATTGTATTCAAGTTTCTTAACTGAAAAGGCTTTTCTGATCACATTAGCTAAAGTAGCACCTTTTCTGTCATTACCTGTACTCTTACTCTGCACTATTATTCCTACTTAAAAAAAAATCTTAAAACTTTAAATAAAATTCACATAGCAAAAAATTCAACATTTTAACCAAGTAAAGTGTATAATTCAGTGATTTTCAGTCTATTTGCAGTATTGTATAAACATCACCACTGTCTAGTCCCAGAACATTTTCACTATCTCCAAAACCCTATGCTCATTAAAAAGTCACTATTACCTTTTCTCCCCAGCCCCTGGCAACCACTAATCTACTTTTTGTGTCCATAGATTTGCCTGTTCTGGATATTCCATATAAGTAAAATCATACACTAAGTGGCCTTTTGTGTTGGCTTCTTTCATGTAGCATGGTGTTTTCAAGGTTCATCTGTATTGTAACATAAATCAGTACTTCATTTCTTTTTATTGCCAAGTAATATTCTATTGAGTAATATACCACATTTTGTTTTTCCATTTATTGGTTGATAAGACAATTGGGTTGTTTCCACCATTGGCTGTGGCTAATAATGCTGCTATGAATATTTGTGAACAAGTTTTTATGGGGATATATGTTTTCATTTCTCTAGGGTAGAGATATTTTTCTTTGTAGCACTTATGTGTAAGTGTGTGTAATACACACTCATCTATCTATCTATCTATCTATCTATCTATCTACCTACCTACATGTATTTTGTTTATTTGTTCATTGTCCACTTCAGAATGTCCCTATGTTAGAATATAAGCTCTAGGAGAACCTGGCCTTTGTGTTATTCTTTGCTGTATCTCCAGTACTTAACACAGTGCCAATTAAATGAATTAGCTGATAAAGAATGAATGGTATTCTGTATTGAGTGAGCCACAAAATTCTTCCTGAGCCATAGAGTTATTAGTTCCTTAGTCTTTCTCTCTTTCAAGGCATTCTTTGGGTAGAATATAGCAGAAAGGATCACTCAAACAAAAGAGCTGTTACTGAATATCACAGCTGTGTTAGGCTCAATCAAGCCTTCTTTCAGGCGAACATCCAAAGACACACACACGCAAAATACCAGGATGTCTTAACCAACCACAGGCCCAAGTTCAGTTTTGATGCTGATTACTGATATCAGGAGAATCAGTTCTGCCTATGACAGACATCCTCTTGCATTTGTAATAAAGGCAAAGATAAAGTTCTTTTTTAGTAGTGCCAAGAAGAGCATGATCTTCATCTTTCTGAGAGGCATGATGTCCATCTCTCCTTTGACAGACATGCCAGAGAGGAAAGAACAGGATGTTGCAGCCTGCTGGGGGTAATGCCCAAGTACATTATTATTCACTAGTTGCATTTAAAAGGCCAGGAACATCTTTTTACATAAGGCCAAAGTGAAATTGAAATTGCCGCAGAACTTTTATATACTTCAACAAGAAAACTCTAAGTTCTGAGGAAGGGAAATAAGTCATTCTAGCATTCGTCTTCAGATCTCTGATGAATCTGGGAAAGTATTATTTTGGCTTTTAGGAATTCTGCTTGCTCCACTTTTGTTCTAATTAACTATGTGATTCCTTTTAAAATATTTTTCATGGATCCTACAGGACTTTGATTATGTTTGATTCAATTTTTTCTTTATAGTTAATCTATATTTAAACATTTAAAGAAAATAGTTCAGTTTTTAAAAAAACTTCTACAGGATGTGATATGTATAGTTTAAATGATAAATCTTTTCCCCCTAAAGAAATGTCATGGCATAAAAGCAGACATAGTTATTACACTGTTTATTATTTGACTTGGCCAAAGGCCTAGATTTGGGCTCTAATTTTAATGTATTAGAATATAGTTTTCTTGGAGTTTTGCATGTAAATGCTATATGTTTGGTGACAGGGTGAGCAGCAGGATAAGCTGAAATTACACTTAATTGAATTATTTTCTCCATGTTTATTATTTATTTCTTTCATTGGTGAATGAGGGATTTCTCATCTTATGTGCTGTGGGTGAGTGCATTTCCATCCAAGATGCTCTTGTGATAGAGTGGGTCAAGAGAACAGATTTTGGGTTTATCGGGGGTATTTTGTATCAAAAATGTCCTTTGGGTCATGATAGATGCATCATCTACTGTTACAATCTAGATGGAAATAAGGCAGTCATCTTCCTTTGGGATATTTTTTGGGATGAATTCTTATTCTTTTTTTTTTTTTTAAAGGAAAATAAAAATTGATAATTGGTAAGAGAATCTTAAAGGAATCCAAGATTCTGGGCTCTCATAGATAACCTGGCTCTTTATACTTTGAGCACTTGAAGAAAACAGTAAGATAGCCATCAGACAATGAAGAGAAGATCCTCATTGATAGCTGAGCTTTGGGGAGGGGCCTTCTGTTAAAACAAGGATGGATGAGCCGTCCCACCCCCCTAGTAGCTTCCCCTTGCAGTTTATAATACACCAGCACATAGGAATGTGAAGCCCACTTCGGAGCCCATTGTGAATGTGTTTCTGAGTTGTTTAACGTGTTTCTCACAAACAGGACATGACATGTATGGTTTAAATGAAAATAATGGCCTTACCTCTTGGTACCAGACCGTCTTTTGTCAAGAGCATCCTGGCAATTGCAAGGGCTCTGGGCTGACGTGGCCCACAGGCTGAGTCCTTAGGGGATCTGGACTTGCTGTGTTTCACACAAAGAAGGCTCTTAAATCAGGGGGCCTCCCTGAGGGCCTGTACCCTGGTGCATGCATGTGCACTGCTCTGCAGCAGGGCACCAGAGCCCTGCTCGCTGCTTTTGCTTCTGGCCATGAAAGCTTGGTCATGAATTAAGAGGGAGATTTTCTTAGTCTCTGATTCCTTAGCTATGGAGTTTATTTTCAAAACAAAACAGCCCGCTACTGCCTCCCCCCAAAATAAGAAGAAACAAAACAGCAAAAACAACAAAAACCAAAAATTTTTTATGGGAGTTGAAGCATATCTAGATATTTTTGCTTTGTGGAGTTAGGCCTTGTGATGATGTTTTAAAAAGAATTTTAACCATTTTTAAAAATCTTGTAGTAAAATATACATCACTTAATATTTACTGTTTTAACCATTTTTAAGTGTACGTTTCAGTGGCATTAAGTAAAGTCACATTGCTGTGCAGCCATCATCACCACCCATTTTCAGAAACCTTTCATCTTTCCAAGCTGAATCTCTATAACCATTAAATAATAACTTCTACTTTCTTCTCCAGAACCCCAGTCCCTGGAAATTACCGTTTTACTTCTGTCTCTATGGATTTGACTACTCTAAGTTCCTCCTATGAGTAGAATCATGTAGTATTTTGTCCTTTTGTGACAGCTTATTTCACAGAATATAATGTATTCGACGGTGATAATGTTTGATATAAGCAGATTAGATGATATCAAATCAGTTTATATTTTCTGAGAACTTTCTATATGTTATCTTTTAATGTGCCTCCAGTTGATTCATCAAGTTTTATATTTCATGGATGACAAGGGGATATGCTGTCACCAAAGGTCAGTCGTTCCCAACCAAGCACAGGCCCTCCAGGAATATTTGACAATAATTGGAGACATTATTTTTGCTTGTCACAACAAGGAGCGGGGAGACAAGAGAGCATGGTACTGGCATCTTCAGGGAAGAGGCAAGACCACTAATAAACATCCTGCAATGGCCAAGAAAGCCCCCACAACAAAGCATTACCAGGCCCAAATGTCAATAGTGCCAAGTTTGAGAAATTCTGTCAAGAGTTCATGAACTTGTCAGTCACTTACAGGAATAAAAATCTGGAGGAAAATGCAGGACATTCTTTTATTGAATAGTTTTGAAATTAATTTCTATACTGTCATCAATTTATTACTTCAGTAAAACATTGAATATTGAGAGCTAAATACAAACAATTGTAGACTGAGTTTCTGACTTCATGGAGAGACTTTAGCCATAAAAAATAGAAAATTCAAAAGCATCCGTAATACTTGTAATTCAATTAATGCTACTATGGGTTCTTTTTGGAATTTTTACATTTCTGTGCAGATTATCTTGTAATTAGGTTGGGTAGCTACATAGAGGTAGTGAGGTATAGCTGGAGCAAGGAGGTCTTAGTTCTTGTCCCTGTTCTGTGGCTAAGAGGCTTTGTGACATTAAGCACTTCTGATAATCAATTTGGGCCTTACTTTTCTCATCTGTAAAATGAGGGAGTAGTATTACAATGAAAAGTGCATGTCTTTGACATGAAGTAAAATGGATAATTTTTAGCAGTGACTTTCCTTATGATGCAATTACTTTAAAATACATTCTGCTATATCATTTACTTCTAAATGAAGACCAAACATTGCTTATTAAAAGAATAGATTTCGAGAAATGAATAGTAAATGAGTGGGTTAAGACTGAAGCTAATCTTGCCAGTGAAGATATTACATTCTCTGCAAAGGATCTAAAACCCTGCACTCCTGCTGCTGTCATATCCTTTCATTAATAGGTCAGATGCCTACCACCAGTATCAGTATGATACCTGTGTGATCCAATAGATTATTTTTTAATGCAGTTTTGTTGTGGCCCACTTCAATGAGAGCAGATGGTTTATCTAGAATTTTTTAACATTAGGTGGACAGGAAAAGCAAAAAAAGTAATATAATAAGAGCCATTTTTAAATTTTTAGGCAAGAAAGGTGAGAAACAAGTATCTAAAGCCAAAGCTCTAGAGTCCAATTATTAGTAAGCCTTGCATAATGATGCATGAAGCAAACTATAGAACTCTGGTGATCCTCAAGTTTCTAAGTTGTACACACAACCTAGGAAAATGTTATTTTCTCGGAACATGTTATGTCTTTTCCCAGTGAATTCCCTCGTGTGTGTGTGTGTGTGTGTGTGTGTGTGTGTGTGTGTTTAAATAAAGACAACTGAAAAGGAATTGATTGTAAAGAGCTGTAGCAAATGCCATTATCTGCAGCAAAGTTTATGTAAAGAGCAGCTTGATCATAGGGAATGTTGAGAATGAAGCCCAGTCTCTGGGGAAGCCATACAGGGCTCTTCCAGTCCAGTACACCTGCTCTCCTGTTACCACATGCATGTTCATCCCAACATCAGCCCCCATTGTTGGCTTAAAAAAATCATTATCTAGTATTTTTTCTTAGAGATTGAAGCAAAGTTTCTTCCTAAGGCCAGAGCTTTTCCAAGAATTTGCTGGCAGCCCCTGCAGTCTTTGAATTTCAAACAAAGTCTGGTGGGATCTGGATTTTGAGCCTGGGCTTCTGTCTGGCTCTCCATGCTGTTTGATCTGATCCAGTTTTACACTGTCAGAGTTGGAAGGCAGATATAAGTCCTAAGGGAAGGCAGGTTAGAAGACAGGACAGGGGCTTACCTTCCAGCAGGAGACAAAGGAGACCCCTCACCCCTCAGCCCCTCAACCATTCTCTCCATTTTTTTTCTTTGTAAAATGAGAGATCCTAGAACAAAGATGATAAAGAGGTTTCATTTTGAGTACCACCTTGAACTGACAGCCCAGAAATGTTTGGAATGCTTGAGGCTATCTTCAGGCTCCATAGGAAAGAATTCTATGATCATTTAGTGATGTCAGGGTTGGAAGTAAGCTGCAATTGCATATACATTATGTATTTCCCAACATTGTTTAGTGTAGAACTCCTAGATGAACAATGAGACTCTCTAGAAGTGGTCCTATCTTTTAATTAGGGCACTTTGAATCTGGTAAATGCATCTGAGGCAGTTGATTCTGTTATGAAGAACATGAATTCCTAAGTCAGATTGCCTGACTTAGAATACTAATTCTACTTTTCACCACTTGTGGGCTCTTGAAACAATTACTAGACCTCTGTAGATCTTTATCATTCTCATCTGTAAAATGAGGGAATGGCTACTTCTCATTAGTATGAAGATAAAATGACTTAATATATATTATTTAGAATAGTACCTGGCACGTAGTAAACTTTTCAACCAGTGTTGGGTTGAATAGTGGCTGCTAACTGATATATTCATTTAGAACCTCAGAATGTGATTTTATTTGGGATAAGAGTTTTTGCATATGTAGTTAAGATAAAGATCCCAAGATGAGACCATTCTGGGTCAGAGTGGGGCCTAAATCCAATGACTGGTGTTCTTATAAGAGACAGAAAAGGAGAAGAGTCACCAGGGAGAAGGTCATGTGAAGATGGAGGCAAAAATTGGAGTGATGCATCTGCAAGACAAGGAATATCAAAGACTTCTGGCCATCACCAGAAACTAGGAGGCAGGAATGAAATGGATTCTCTTTCAGGGTCTCCACAAGAACCAACCCTCTTAACTTCTTGATTTCATACTTCTGGCTTTCTGAACTGGGAGAGAATAAATTTCTGTTGCAAGTCACTACAGAGGTAATTTTTTATAGCAGCCCTAGAAAACAAATACAATTGGTTATTGGTATTATTGCTGTTGTCTTCAAGGTAAAGAGTAAGTCCTTGCTTATCTGGGCAGTCCTGGCATTTGTTGACACATTGATGAAGTCAGCTAGAATCTCTGGCTGCCCAGAGGCATTATTATCTCTGATGGTGGTGAGTGACTGGTCAGTGGGCTTCTTTTCCTTCTCAGTCACTGGCTCTCAGAAAGCTTAAATCTGAAGTAATCAGAATGTAAAAAATAAAGAATAGAGGCATAGACCGTCATTGAGATGGAAATAGAATGACTGACAGTAGAAAAGACAAGAAACCTTCCTGGTCTGTATGCCAGCTCTTACATCAGAATTTGAGAGAAGGCAGGGAGTTGAATTCTGGGCAAAGTGAGCCTTGGGACAAAAATAAAAAATGTGTAAAGAGGCCATATTCTCAGAGGGATAGTGAATGAGATACCACAGACCCAGGGAGGTGGATGATACTTGAACTAGCCTAAAACAAATTCAAAAGTTTTATAACTTTTTTTTTCTGGAAAAAATTTTTTTTTAAGTTTTATAACTTAAGAATACATTGACCACTTTCTTATTTGAGAAAATTGTTTTGGGGAGCCAGCATTTCCTGCGTGTTTAGATTGGTCCACTTCATATATATATGTATAGGAACACTGGTTAGTAGAGGAAGTTCTGAACCTGAGTCAGATGGCAGTCCAGGGCTTTCATATCAGATCTGTCATGACTACCTGGTCTCTAGCAAGTTACTTAACCTTTTGGCCTCAGCTTTGACATAGAAAATGGGAGTGACCCTGCCTACCACACAAGCTTACCTAGCACTTACCTAGCACACAGTAGGTGCTCATAGCTTTTTTTCTTCTTCTTCTTTTCTAAGTGCCTAAGGTGTGAAAAAGTCTGTGCTAGGTGCTTCAGAGAATAAGAAAATAAAAAATTTATCCACTCACAAAAGCTCCACATTGTAGTAAAGAAGACTTGGACATACTTAGAAGAATGAAGTATTAATGAAGAAAGGCAATCATTTTTGGTTTTGTTTCGGTTTCCCAAACTGGGAGATGAGCAAGGTGGTCCTAAAGGAGATTCAATTTTATCTGACTCATGAAATATAAGCAGGGTTTCCATAATCAGGGAATGGGCAGGAACATTTGCTTTTTAGTGGACAATATGACTCATGGCATAGAAATAAAAACATAGGTTGTGAATGTAGAGAATGGCGAGTCATCCTAATTACTGTGGGTTCAGGACAGAGAGGGGTGAGCATGGGAGAAGTGAGGCTGAAAGTGCAAATTTGGGTCCAGAGGGAAATGTGGAATACTATTAACAGCATAATAGGAGAGTGAGTGGCTCTGTAGTGTGAAGGATGAATCAGAGCCAAAGTCAGTTAGAAACAAAGGTACAAGTTAGGGAGTTATAGGGATGATCTAGGTGAGGGGTGATGGAGGTTGAGCTTCATGAAGAAGAAGAGGGGGAAGAAAGAGACACACAGAGAAGATAAGACATTTCTATGCCAAGCTGATTTGTGTTTGACACCAAGGAGGCAGCCTGAACTTCACCAGCTGTTTGCTCTACTTGTTTAATCTTTAGTAGAGGTGGCTGCTGTATTGCGAAATTAAACTGGACTCCTGTGAACTGAGTCATCTTCATCACTTAGCACACAAGAAACTTCTTGAATCCAGTGTGCTGGGAATTGATAAACCCAGTAGACTTTGTTTTTTTATGGATTATCTGAATAAAAACATCTCATCTTCTTTTAATATCCATTGCAAAAGAAAATGGATTCTAAATAATTCAAATGGTTGAAGAGTGAAAATTCCTGCTTGTTAGGTAAAACAATTGGTATTAAAGTTTTAGATAGTTGACATTAGACCCAAATGTTATCAGATTTTCCTAAAAGGTAGTTCTTCCTACTTTTCCATTTTTGCCTGTTCTCTGTAGTATATCTTACTGTCCTTTGATGTAACTTACCCGTTTTTATAGATATGTCCATAGTATTCTTTAGTCTCAAAGATGTTTTAGATAGAGAGTTGCAATAGTCTTTTCACTTTGCTTTTGGTATTATAGCCAACTTGATGTTTTGGATTCATGTATTTTAAAAAATCTTAAAAATTGATGTATAGCATGCATGCCTAAAATTGCAAAAATCATGTGATTTCTGCTTGGTAAATTTTCATAATGTGAACATACCCATGTAACCAGCACCCAGATAAGAAAAAAACAAACAGAATATCTTGTGTACTCCATAAGTCTTCCATTCCCTTCCCACTCATTACTTCTCCCAAAGGTCACTATTATGATTTCTAATACTATAGATTAATTTTGCCTGGTTTTGTGCTGTATGTTGATGGGACCATAAAGCAAACATTCTTTTCCTTTTTTGTATACAACATCTTATTTGTGAGATTCATCCATATGGTTTTGTGTTCTTGTAGTCAATTCAGCCTCTTGCTTGAGTATTTAATGTTTGTTTTATCCATTCTGCTTTTTATGGACATTTGGGCTGTTTCCACTTGTGAATTGTGTTTTGGTGAGTATTTGCACACATTTCTGTTGCTTATATTCCCAGGAGTAGAAATGCTGGTCAGAGGCATATTCTAAAGTGATGGAAGAGAGTGTATGTACCACATTTTGCATGAAGGTGGACTATGATGCTGTGTATTTTTCTATTTCTGGGGAAACATATCAGTATTTAATATATGAAAGGAATTGAAAAATGTTCATTTACTTTGGCATGGTTTCCATTATTTGCTTCTATTTGAGAATTCACAAGTTATTCTATAGGTAATATGGTCTGAAGTAAATTGAGTGTAAATGCACAATCCTTGCCCCATTCCAATTTACCAAGCCCAGAGGATAGCATTTGTTATCCTATATTTTTACAATACTTCATTGTGATATGATGAAGATCCAAGCTTTAAGAAAAGGAAATTGAGAGGAGAAAATTAATATGATCCAGTGTGACTTTAGGGTAACAACTAGAGTCTTTGCAAAGAAAGGAGCTAATAGGTCTGATGTGAAGTATTGGGGCCACATATTTTTGAAGTGGAATTAAGGGAATAGAGGAACTTGTGCTTTTCAAAATCAGGGAGTCCTTTTCCTAAACATCCCACATTTAAAGCATAATATCCCAAGCCATCAGAAAGAAGCTGCAAGTGGTAATTGAGCTAGCCCAACTTGACTGCATTGTCAAGATTTTAAGTCTATGGCAATATATCACACTTTTGATCTCTTCTTGAATTTATACCATGTGGTAGTTGGAGGAAGTGTTTCCAGAAAAGTTTGTTGCAATGAAATAAAATCCTCCTTTCTATCAGTGTAATTTGATGTCATTATCCTAATTATTAATCTTGTATGATCTGCTGTACTAGTTATAATTCACATTAGGCTGCTATAATGAAGAGATCCCCAAAATCCAGTGGCTTACATAAGATAGAAATTTATTTCTTCCTTATATAAAAGCCTCTATAAAAAATGAACAAACAAAACCAAAATCTGTTTAATCACTATGGACTGTCTTAATGGTTTGACAGTGAAAGAGATCCAGGCTTCTTCTTTCTTACTGCTTTTATCTTACTGCCATCCTCAGTACATGATGGCTTCCATCTCATGGTTTAGGATGGCTGTTCCAGTCCCTTTATCCAGTCTGTGTTCTCACCAGAAGAAGAACAGGAGACAGGGGAAGAACATATTCCCTTCCTCTAAGGATTCAGTCTGCATATATTACTCTTGCTGTCATTTCCTTGGCTAAAACTTAGTCATGTGACTACATCCAGTTGGTAGTGAGGGCAGAAAATGTAGTTCCTTAACTGAAAGCTAAAGGCCAGCTAAAGTTCCATAACTATAGAAGGGGAAAATGAATATTGAAGAACAACCAGCAGTTCACGTGGGTTTGAAGATTTTATAAATATACTAGATATTTTTATTCATGGAGTCTGATTTCATCTCTCTTACCTCTTGTCTTTCTTACTTGTTTTCCTTCTTGCATTGAATTCACCTCTTAGAGCTTCTCAACTTACTTTTGATCCATGGAAGTTCCTTGTTAATCAGGTCTGCAAACTCTGTGATCCTATCTGTTCTTTCCCAGGTCATAATCTGGGAAAACAGAAATTTTTCTTTGTCTTATCCAGTCTACATGTTAATTTTTCTGAGGTAATTGGGATGGTTCTAGAAGCCTAAGTGTAATTACCCTTGGTAAAGTTGAGCTAAAAAATGTCCATCCTAATTCCTAGCAACCTATATATAACCAGAGAACATGTAAGTATGTGTTAGACAAGGAAATAATAGTTATCAGTCTCTATTGAATTAAAAAGGAAAATAATTAGTTAACCTTGAGATAGGAGGGGTGCTGGACAGCTGAATAACAGAGCCCCTCCACTCTTGAAGAGGGCTGGGAGCTTGGAATGCATTGTCTTCAGAGACAAGGATTGCTGAGCATTTATTGTGTGGCCCTGGAACAGGACACCCACATTCCTTTGTAAGCTTGTCTCAGTTCATCTGCAGCCTTTCAACACCTCTGAGCCACTTATGGTCATCTTAGAGGGTGTCATTTTCTGGCAGACAGATTTTGAGCATCTCTTTCAGAGAGTCGCAAGTCATCCAGCTCTGGAGTTAGCTAAACTGAGTTTGACTTCCAGGTTCACCATTATTCATTTGTTGGGTAGCTTTAGGCAAATTTCTTTATCTCCTTCTGAACGTCAGTTGCTTCTACTCATTTATACAAAAGTTGTTGGTTATGTGAACACTGAGGGAGGATGAACATGGGTCCCCTCTCTGCTGACTGTGGAGGCCAGAAAGTACACATTTAATTAGCACAGATTTGCTCAGTCTAGGGTTACTATTATGTCTCTGACAAGATGTTTCCAGCAAGGGATGCAGTATAATGAAGTGGTGAAGAGCTTGGGCTCTGAAGTCAGACAGATCTAGAATGGATCCCCAGATCTGTGTGGCCTTCTCTGAATCTATTTCCTCATGAGTTGTTGCTAACATCATTGACTCTGGAACAAATCTCAGCTCTACCCCTTTCTAATTATATAACTTTAGACAAGTTGTATAACTTCTCAGTGTCCTAGACCCCCTTTAATAGGACCTGCCTTAGGGTTTTCAAAAGAATAAAGTGATATAACACATGAAAAGCATTTAACAGAGCAACTGGAACATAGTAAATTCTCAGTAAAAGGTTGCTGCTATGTTATTTGGTCATTGCCAAATTTTTAAAAATTTAATATTTTATTTTAGAAAAGAATTTATTAAAGTTTTAGCAGCTTTATTTAGGCATGATTGACATACAATAAATTGCACTTATTTAATGTGTAAAATTTATTTTATACACCTCCCAGCTGTCCCTCTATACAAGTCTTTATATACAGAAGTATTTCCTCTACTCTGCTGTTAATACCTAAGAAAAATGACTAGGTCATATGGTAAGATACATTTAGCTTTTTGAGAAATTGTCAGTTGTTTTCAAAAGTGGTTGTACCATTTTACTTTCCTTCCATAGTATATGAGCACTCCAGTTCCTTCAAATTCTTACCATTTGATATGGTCGATCTTAATTTAGCCATTCTAATTAGTATGTAGTAGTATCTCATTGTGGGTTTAATTTGCCTTTACCTCATGACTAGTGAAGTTGAGTGTCTTTCCATGTGCTTATTTGCCACTTGTGTAGATTCTTTGGTGAAGTCTTTGTTTAAATATTTTTCCTGTTTTGTATTGTGTTGTTTTATTTTTGAGTTTTGAGAATTCTTTACATTTTCTGTATTTCACTGCTTTATTATATATGTGATTTGTAAATATTTTCTTCCAATGTGGAGATTGTCTTTATTCTCCTAATATATTTTGAAGAGCAGGTGTTCTTAATTTTTACCCCTGGATTATTTAATAATTCCTTATTTAGTTTCTATACATTTGGGGATGTTTAAAGATATATTTATGTTATTGATTTCTATTTATTTTCCACTGTAATCAGTGAACATAATTTGTACTAATTCAATCATTCATTTTTATTGAGACTGATTTTATGGGCCAGAATATGTGCTATCTTAGTAAATGTTTCACGTGCTCTTGAAAAAAATACATATTCTATTAGTGGTGGTAGTATTCTAAAAATGTCACTTAGGTTAAGTTGGTTGTTAGTGTAGTTCAAGTCTTCTGTGTCCTTACTGACTTTCTGTCTTCTTGTTTTATCAATTATTGAGAAAGGTGTTGAAATCTCCAGCTCTAATTGTGGACTTGTCAGTTTCTCCTTGTAGATCTGTCATTTTTTGCTTTATTTATTTTGAAACTATTAATAGGAGCATAAGCATTTAAGATTCTTCTATCTTCTTTGTTAAGTGATAACTTTATAATTATAGAATGGCCCTCTCCATCCCTGCTAATATTCTTTGTTCTGAAATCACATTTGGTATTAATATATCCACTTTGGTTTTCTTTTGATTAGTATTAGTACAGTACGTTTTTCCAACTTTCTACTTTCTTTCCATTTTTCTTTATACTTACAGTGGATTACTTGTAGGTAGCATGTATTTGGGACTAGCTTTTTTATCCAATATGGAAATTACTGCCTTCTGGTTGGTGGTATTTAGTCCAAATACACTGAATGTGATTCTTTGTTATGGCCAGTTTGTTTGTTTGTTTGTTTGTTTATAAGATTTTATTTATTTATTCATGAGAGACACAGAGAGAGGCAGAGACACAGGCAGAGGGAGAAGCAGGCTCCATGCAGGGAGCCTGACATGGGACTCGATCCTAGGTCTCCAAGATCACGCCCTGGGCTGAAGGCAGACGCTCAACCGCTGAGCCACCTGGGCTGCCCTGTTATGGCCAGTTTAAATGTATCTTGCTATTTGTTTTCTGTCCTTCCCCTCCCCTGCCCAACACACACATAATATCTTTAATCCCTCTTTTGCTGCCTTATTTTGGATTGAGGATTTTTAATTGATTCACTTTTCTCTTCTTATTAGCTTATTCACTATAATTCTTTATTATTTTAGTGGTTGCTTTAGGATTTATAATGTATATCTTTAACTTATCACAATCTACCTTCAAATGATTATACCATTTCCTGTACAGTTTAAGAACTTCACAGCACTAAAATATTATATTTCCATTTTTCCTCTTATTTTTTGTGCTTTTGTTATTATACATTTTATTTCTGTTTTTTATAAACTTCACGATATATTTCTTATTATGTTTGTTTCAAATGGTAGATTATCTTTTAGAGGGATTTATTAATAAGAAAAAAGTCTACTTACTCCTACAGTTAACATTTCTGGTGCTCTTTATTCCCTTTAATAGGTTAAAGTTGTCATCTGATACAATATTTCTTGTCCTTATAGATTGTGACTTTTTTGGTAAATCAAGTCTGATGAACTTTTTTATTTATCTGAAGAAGTCTTTATTTCACCTTTGTTTTTAAAGGTATTTTTTCCAGATGTAGATTTTATTTTTTTCATTAGTATTGTAAAGATGTTGCTCCACTATGTTGTAATCTGTATTTTTTCTGATAAGAAATCTGCTGTCATCTTTAGTTTTATTTCTCTGTATGTAATGTGTCTTTGTTTTCTTCTGGCTGTTTTTAAGATTCCTCTTTCTCATCGGTTTTGAGTAGTTTGATTATGATGTGCCTTGCTTTAGGTTTCTTCATGTTCTTCTCTTCTTAGATCTATGGGTTTATAGTTTTTATTTGCTATTTAAATTTACCATCATGACCGGTAGGGTACATTTAAGAGATCACTTAGGTCATTCATTTCTTTTTGAGTGAGCTTTGGTAGTTTGTTTCTTTCAAGAGATTGCTACATTTTACCAATATTGCCAGATTTATGAACATAAAATCATAGGTAACTCCCTTATTAATCCTTTAGTATTTCTAATAATGGTCTCTTTTTTCCGTGATATAGGTAACTTCTCTCTACTTCCCATTTTTTCTTGGTCAGTATGCCTAGGGGTTTATCTACTTCAGTGATCTTTTAAAGAATAAACTTTTTGTTTCATCAATTTTGTATTTTCTTCTGGTTTTAATTTCATTAATTTGAAATTTTTTCACCTTATTGTCTAATAAGTCATATATTGCTAAAAAGTTTCCTCTAATCATTGCAGCATCTGCATTATATGTATTTTTATTTGTTGTATTTTCATTTTTGTTCATTTTAAAATATTTTCTAATTTCTCTTGTGACTTCCTCTTTAGCTCATAGGCTATATAGAAGTGTGTTATTTAATTTTCAAATATTGGTGATTTTCTCAGATGTCTTTTTGTTATAGATGTCCAATTCTACGGTACTATGCTAAAAAAAAGTGCTTTTCACTATCTTTATTCTTTAGAGTTTTTTTTTAAAGATTTTATTTATTTATATATTCATGAGAGACACAGAGAGAGAGAGAGAGAGAGAGAGGCAGAGACACAGGCAGAGGGAGAAGCAGGCTCTATGCAGGGAGCCCGATGTGGGACTTGATCCCCGGACTCCAGGATCACGCCCTGGGCTGAGGGCAATGCTAAACCGCTGAGCCACCAGGGCTGCCCTATTCTTTAGAGTTTTTAAAATTTATTCTATAACACAGAATATGATCTATTTTGGTGAATATTTAATTTGGACGTGAAAAGAATACTGTTGTATTCTACTGTTGTTGAGTGGAGTATTCTTTAAATGTCACTTAAGCCAAATTAGTTAATAGCATTATATATATCTTCTGTGCCATTTTCTGCCTATTTATTGTCAATTACACTGGGAGAAATGTTGAAGTCCGAATAAATAATTTGTTCTCCTTTCAGTCTATCGGTTTTTGCTTGATGTATCTGAGAAGGTCTGTTACTAAGTACGTAAATGTTTAATATTGCTTTAACTTCTTATTATATAATGACCTTTTATTACCAGAGATTTTTTTTTATTCTTGATAATATTCTTTGTTTGAAAATTGACTTTATTTAATATTAATGTAGACACTGCAGTTTTCTTTAGTTTTTGCATGATATATTTCTTATTACTTTTATGTATGTATATCTTTGTATTTAATGTGAGTTTCTTATAGATAGCATATAGTAGGATCTTGATTTTCAATCCATTATGAAAGTTTCTGTATTTTTATTAATGTTTTAATTATTTTACTTCATTATAATTATTGACATGATTTAAGTTTACTACTTTATTAAATATAACCTGTTTGCCTTCTCTTATTTTTGTTCTTCTGTTTCCCCATTAGGTCTTCTTTTAGATTTTTTAACCATTTTTAAATATTTCAGTTTAGTTCATCTATTGGCTTTTTTACTATATCTCTTTAATTTTTAAATGATTGCTCTAGATAGTATAATATATACACCTAATTTTCACAGTCTACTTTGATTTACTATTTTACCATATCAAGTAAAATGGAGAAACTTTGTAACAATCTCGTTCTTTTCACTTTCCACCTAGATGTTATGTTTGTCAGATGTGTTGCATACATACATTGAAAACTCCATCAGACAACATAATTTTTGCTTTTACCAGTCATACATATTTTAAAGTCTCAAAGAGAAGAAAATGTTGTCTATTATATTTTCCAGTTATCTCTCATTGCTGTTGAACTTCCTTTTATTCTGTATTTCTGGGTTTCCTTCTGGTTTTATTTCACCTCATCCTGAACAATTTTTTTTAATTATTTAATGAGTTTTTAGAGCAAATCTACTGTTAATAAATTCTCTGAATGTGTCTTTATCATAGAATGCATTTCCCTTCATTCCTGAAGGATATTTTTACTGGCTATAGAATTCTGGACTGACAGATTTTTTTCCTGCCAGGACTTTAAAGAACTTGTTCCTCTATCTTCTGGTCTTCATGATTTCTGAGGAGACACACAATCATTCCATTCACTGTTCTTCTCTAAATAGCATGCTATTTTTGTCTAGCTCTTTTCAGACTTCTTCTTTTATCAATCTTTGGTTTTTGACAGTTTGATTTTGATGTAGCTGTAAGTGATTTTCCTTAAGTTTATCCTACTGAAGTTTGTTCTACTTCTTGAAATTGTAAATTTATGTATTTTACAGTGTTTCAGAAGTTTCAGATTTTTTTCAAATCTATTTCCTTTTTTTCAGCACTAGAATTTTCCCTCTCCTTCTGAGATTACAATGTCATAAATGTTAAACATTTGGATATAGTTCCACAGGTCCCTGATTTTGAATATTATGAAATTTGGATTCTGAGTCCTGTTAAAATCCTCTGGAGAGTATTGAGGGTATTTAATTGGTTGGTTGATTGGTTGGGGTTTTGGTTGTTTTGTTTTGTTTGACTTAACAAGAAGTCAATCTAGTTAGGTTCACACTGCAAATTTCTTTTCACTTTCTGTGAGTGGTGGTTCCAATGTCAGTTCAGTTTTTAAAGCCTTTAGATCTATCCCTCACATGCACAGTTTAGGGATAAGCCTTATAGTTCTACAGATACATAAACAGAATTATGGGATTTTTCTTCTTCAGCTTTTTCCCCTCCAGGATTTCCTTCACATTTTTCAGCTCACAGGGTCTTTGTTCTTATTCTCCTGATTAGAATATTAGAAAAATGAGATTTCTTTTGGGATGCCCACTGCTCCAATAGTTACAGCCCATTTCTGTAACCATAATCCAACTTGGATCAGATAAATGGGGATTTCCCCTATAGTCCTTGGATCTTAGAGGTCTCTTTCCTCAATTCTGTGGACAGAAAGGCAAGATTTCTCTTAGAGTTCTAGTTGTGTGGGCTGCTACTGATGTATCATTTTCACAGTCCTCAGGTAATAGCTTTTATATTTTGTCCAGAGTGTTTAGTTGTAATCAGTGAGAGTTAGGATATAGTGAGCTAACCATCTTGGCCAGCACTGAGGTCTCTGGGAATTATTTAACGTGTTAAATGTTGCCCACCATTATGAATTTTTCCCCTTGCTCTTTAAAAGTTAAGTTCAGAATTTATTCTTTCCTGCCTCTTATTGCTTAAGTGATTTTTCTAAACAGTCACAGTTGGTAGCACAACTGTGATCTAAGCTGAATGCTTAAAATGGCTGACAACTTGCCAGCTGGTTTTAATCGGTTTGGCCACAGCAATGGGTGTACTGAATACAGGCAATGTTGTATGGCTGCCACCATTGCTTCTAAGTGGAATAGGTTTGTAAACATCACAAGTGACACTCTCATGAGGAGCTCTGCATTTATCATGAATTCTGGAACTTTGTACTGGTAGGAATTCTTATTCTTTTTTTTTTTATTTATTTTTTATTGGTGTTCAATTTGCCAACATATAGAATAACACCCAGTGCTCATCTCATCAGGTGCCCCCCTCAGTGCCCGTCACCCAGTCACCCCCTTCTCCCACCCACCTCCCTTTCTACCACTCCTTTTTCATTTCCCAGAGTTAGGAATCTCTCATGTTCTGTCTCCCTTTCTGATATGTCCCACTCATTTTTTCTCCTTTCCCCTTTATTCCTTTTCACTATTTTTTATATTCCCCAAATGAATGAGACCATATAATGTTTGTCCTTCTCCAATTGATTTATTTCACTCAGCATAATACCCTCCAGTTCCATCCACATCGAAGCAAATGGTGGGTATTTGTTGTTTCTGATGGCTGAGTAATATTCCATTGTATACATATACCACATCTTTTTTTTAAATTTTTATTTCTTTATTCATGAAAAACACAGAGAGGCAAAGACATAGGCAGAGAGAAGCAGGCTCTATGCAGGGAACCCGATGTGGGACTTGATCCTGGGATTCCAGGATCCCACCCTAGGCCAAAGGCAGACACTCAACTGCTGAGCCACCCATATACCACATCTTCTTTATCTACTCATCTATCGATGGACACCGAGGCTCCTTCCACAGGTTGGCTATTGTGGACATTGCTGCTATAAACATCGGGGTGCAGGTGTCCTGGCGTTTCACTGCATCTGTATCTTTGGGGTAAATCCCCAGCAGTGCAATTGCTGGGTTGTAGGGCAGATCTATTTTTAACTCTTTGAGGAAACTCCACACAGTTTTCCAGAGTGGCTGCACCAGTTCACATTCCCACCCACAGTGCAAGAGGGCTCTCCTTTCTCCACATCCTCTCCAACATTTGTTGTTTCCTGCCTTGTTAATTGTCCCCATTCTCACTGGTGTGAAGTGGTATCTCATTGTGGTTTTGATTTGTATTTCCCTGATGGCAAGTGATGCAGAGCATTTTCTCATGTGCTTGTTGGCCATGTCTATGTCTTCCTCTGTGAGATTTCTATTCATGTCTTTTGCCCATTTCATGATTGGATTGTTTGTTTCTTTGGTGTTGAGTTTTTAAGTTCTTTATAGATCTTGGATACTAGCCTTTTATCTGATACGTCATTTGCAAATATCTTCTCCCATTCTGTAGGTTGTCTTTTAGTTTTGTTGACTGTTTCTTTTGCTGTGCAAAAGCTTCTTATCTTGATGAAGTCCCAATAGTTCATTTTTGCTTTTGTTTCTCTTGCCTTCATGGATATATCTTGCAAGAAGTTACTGTGGCCAAGTTCAAAAAGGGTGTTGCCTGTGGTCTCTCCTAGGTTTTTTTTTTTTTTAATTTTTTAATTATTTATTTATGATAGGCACACAGTGAGAGAGAGAGGCAGAGACACAGGCAGAGGGAGAAGCAGGCTCCATGCACCGGGAGCCCGACGTGGGATTCGATCCCGGGTCTCCAGGATCGCGCCCTGGGCCAAAGGCAGGCGCTAAACCACTGCACCACCCAGGGATCCCTCTTCTAGGATTTTGATGGAATCTTGTCTCACATTAAGATCTTTCATCCATTTTGAGTTTATCTTTGTGTATGGTGTTTCATTCTTCTGCATGTGGATGTCCAATTTTCCCAGCACCATTTATTAAAGACACTGTCTTTTTTCCAGGGAATAGTTTTTCCTCCTTTGTCGAATATTAGCTGACCATAAAGTTGAGGGTCCATTTCTGGATTCTCTATTCTGTTCCATTGATCTATGTGTCTGTTATTGTGCCAGTACCACACTGTCTTGATCACCACAGCTTTGTAGTACAACCTGAAATCTGGCATTGTGATGTCCCCAGCTATGGTTTTCTTTTTTAATAGAATTCTTATTCTTGATCTATGAATCATATGGGTCCCCTTGATTCCTAGCATTTCTCACAAGCTTAAGCCCAGTCTTTGTCAGTGTGGGGGATGGAAGATATGTAAAATTCATAGGGACTCATGTACCACAAAAAAGGTAGTATTGCACCTTTATTATTTTTTTTAAGATTTCATTTATTTATTCATGAGAGACACAGGGAGAGAGAGAAGCAGAGGGAGAAGCAGGCTCCATGCAAGGAACCTGATGTGGGATTTGATCCTGGGACTCAAGGATCATGCCCTGGGCTGGAGGCAGGCGCTAAACCACTGAGCCACCCAGGCATTCCCCAGTATTGCACTTTTAGAGACGTTTCTGCTCATTATATAGGAATGGATATATTAAAACAACAACTTGATTTACATTATGCCCAAGATTTTTCCATGACAAATTGACTGGTCAAATTTGTGTAGTGATTACTCAATCACTATCTTTTCCCATATGTGCAATAGCATTTATGAATAATCAAATATAACATTTCTAGAAGCAAGGTAGGGGTTAATTATGACCATGTGACTATTTATCATTTCTTTTTTTTTCCACGTAGAGGGAATGAATAAAATACTGGAATAGGGCCAGGAATGCTCCTTACTCAAGAGGGAATTGTTGCAGAGGAATCCAGAACAATTAGACCATGTTACTTCCTTTTGTTAAGTTAGTCATCTGGGGTCATAGCTAATGTAAAGGAGGGCATTTTCAGTAACAAGTAAAGTGAGGCTGTTGTTAAAATGAAACAGGCTGTGCTTTGCTCTGTGACCTCTCAGTACAACTAGCTCTTCCATGATAGCCATTGGCTCCAAGGAAAATTGGGCAGAAGAGTTGGAACCCTTCCCAGTCCAGAATATGCCTTACCAGCCCTTCTACTTAAAAGCTATTTTAAATCTTTTTGGAACAATCTTAGTAGTTAATGTATGGAAATACATATATTGCTAATAGATAAATAATTTTAAAAAGTTTAAGACTTTCTACAGAATAAAAAAAGGACAAAATGAAACAGAAATTAGGAATTGTGGACTTGCTAACTTGACATAGCCTCAGGTTCAGTCCTTTGTGTAATAAGGAAGAAGGGTATATTTAATAGAGCAAACAAGGAATTGAAAATGGTTATTGAGGGGTGCCTGGGTGGCTCAGTTGGTTAAGCATCCAACTCTTGATTTTGGCTCAGATCGTATTGAGATTCTCCTTTCCCTCTGCCCCTATCTGCACTCATTATTGGTGTTATGTGTGTGCTCTCATTCTTTCTCAAATAAATAAACAAATAAATCTTTTTTTAAAAAGAACATAATTATTGAACACTGATCATTGTCAGGCTTTGTGCTATATGCATTATATGTATTATCTCACTTAACCTTGCAAGAACTGAAATATGCACATTATTGATACTACCTTTTCCCAGGTGAGCAAATTGATGCTTAGAGAAGTTAGAATGGTTAGCTAATTTGCTAAGGTCAAATAGTTTGACTTCAAATTAATATATTCTGTCTAGACTCTGGTAGATTTGGTAACTATAACTACTTAGTAGTGGAGGTCAACTGGAGCCCTGATTCTCATTGTTTTGTGGTGGCTTCCTGGAACACTGTATTTATGTCATTTTTGAGGTCCATACTATCTAGCACCAGAATAGACCCTGATTGATTATTGATGTCTGCCATGGCACAAGAAGACAAAATGAAAGCACATTTGCCCAGTGTTTGCCATCTTCACCAGGTAGTTACTGAGGGCCCTTCTAACAAAAACACTGAGCCAGATAGTTAATGATATCCTCAAATATGGCAGTTTTCCAGTTTGTTTCATTTTATATTAACTTTGGGACTTTGTAATATCACCACAGATAAAATATTAGTTTTCTAGGAAAGAGCTCTTCTCTTTAAGATATCTTTTGATAAGTTATCACAGGACTAAATTATCAAAGGACTGAAAGAACCATTACACATACATACTGGTCCTAATATAAAAATATTCAGAAGTAACTAGTTAGTCCGAGAAAAAACCCAGCATGATATGACTTCAAATAATAATTATTAGGGATTTTTGAGTTAAATGTTCTTTTCTGAAGAATAATAATATTTTAAGTTGTTACATACATACATATATACACCCACACATTTTGTGACAAACTAAGTCTGGGAAAATTTGTAGATTATATCCTACTCTTGGAGTTTTAGGAGTTCAGAATATAATCATTTCATAAAGAAATCTGATAAATTTTACATTGTATTCCCCAATAATTTTGACCATGGAACCATTTTATTTGTTAACAATTATTAAAATTCTGATGAATCATTGTCAGACTTTAAGCAATGCCAACCCAAGACCTACATATGTAAAATGGAGTAGGAGTGTTTTTCGGGGTTACTCCTTCTGTGACTCTACATGGACTTGAATTTGTGACAGTGAGAACTAAGCAACCCTGCCCACAGCTTGAAGTGAAGATACAAGGAAAAACTCTCTGGGTAAAGTTGTCAACTGTAAATGTAATTTCAATTGAGAGTTACTAAGATAAGTCATAATAATAAACAAACAGTAGTTTTAACAAGGACCTCAACCAGTGGTACATCACCATAAATAGTAATAATTAAAGAGAGAATTATTTGTTTAATCTACAACAGAAAGGAAATAAAATTGAATGAACATGTTTGGTAATTCCATGGAGAAAATCTGAAAACCTATCTCAATAGGTTTAGGCAAGAATGGCTTTGCTACATCCATTCAATGTTCATTTAAAATTAGAAAGGGGTCCACCAGGTAAACCAATACTTTTTATATCTTAGTATGCATTTGAGTGGCATATAGACTTATTAAAAATGTGAGGCTCCCAAATGCACTGAGATTTTGATTAGCAGGTGTGAATTAAGGCCCAGGATTCCATGCTTTTACAACACTTTGAGAAACATTGATGTAAACCATGTGATAATACTAGAAATGATAAAGTATTGTGTGAGCTCTCAGAATGCTCAACATAAATAATCATTCCACTGAGGCTGATTTTTTGGCAAAATGTCAAAAAATGCATTGCCCTTTTATGTTAGGTGGAGCCAATGAATTCTTTAACACGTAGACCTCAAAATATATAAATGCTTAAATATAGAGGAATTTGTTTCTTGCTCATACAGAAGCTTATTTTTGCTTATGTAAACAGCCCACAGAGGGTTCAAGTTAACAATCTCTGCTCCCATATAATCATTCTAGGTTCTAAGATGATGGAGGTTGACCACCTTCAACTTATGGCTTCTAACATCACTTGGATGTTAAGCCAGCTGGTGGAAGGCAAGTAAACCTAGAAAATCATGAAAAGTGTTATGGGTTGAATTGTGCCCCCTACCCCCAATGCATAAGTTGAAGTTCTAACTCCCACTACTTCAGAATATGGCCATATTTGGAAATAAGCCCTTTAAAGGGGTTATTAAGTTAAAATGAGGCCCTTGGGTTGGCCCTAATCCAATATGACTGGAGCTTTTAAGAAGAGGAAATTTGGACATACAGAAAGACATTAGGGAAGTGTGTACACAGATAAAAGGCCATGTGAAGACACAACAAGAATATGCCAAGGAGAGAGGCTTGAGGAGATACCAAACCTGCCAACTTCTTGATCTTAGACTTCTGGTCTCCAAAACTGAGAAGATACATTTCTGTTGTTTAAACTACCCAGTCTGGTATTTTGTTGTGGCAGCCCTAGCAAACAATACAAGTAGAGTTTTAAGAGTTGTCCTGGAAGTGGTGCACATTATTTTCATTCACACTTCATTAAGTAGAAGTCAGTCAGTCACACGGCTCCCTAAATGCAGTGGAGTCTAGAGAGTACAACCCTGCTACATGCCAAGAAGATCAAATGAGTTAAGAAAATAGTGTCTGTGACACATTTTGCCTCTTCTTTTGCATTTGGACCATCATCTATGGATCCAGAGAAACCTTCTTAATTCCATTAGAGCATGTTATCAATGTCCTTTTCCATCCCTATCAAAGCTCTTCCTTTGGTGGGGGGGGGGGGGGGTGAGTGGATGGGTACCAGCAAAGGCAAAGGTAAGAAATACCTGCAGAATGAGGGACAACTTCTGGCTCATGTACCTGAACCTAGCATTCATGATTGTTGGAAGTGAGGAAGGGCAGAAAGAAGAAAGCAACAGATGGAACTGGCAAGGCCAAGAATTGTAACCATTTACATGGTGCAGAACCCAAAATGGAAGGACTGTTTGTTTCAGTAGCAAACCCATTAGCTGCAACCTAAGTAAGGGGAGTTTTTCTAATTTTTGACTTAAGGTTAACATACATATGAAAAGAATATGAATCCTAAGGATATAGCTTGAGGAATTTTATGCAAACTCAACTTACCCCTGAAACCAGCAACCAGATCATGAAATAGATATAGAATAGAATCAGCACTGTAGCAGCAGCAGCAGCCTCTTGCACTTTTTCAATCTCTGTGCTTCAGGTTCTATCCAGACTTTCAACCTCATAGATGAGTTTGCCTATTGAACTCTATATAAATGGGATCCTATAATATGTACTACTTTATGTCTGTCTTTTTGACTTAATATTGTGTTTATGGGATTCATCTATGTTGTATGTATCCAGTTTATTAAACTATGCATTCTTATTGTTTAGTATTTCATTGCATGATTATATCATAATTCATGTGTCTGTTCGTTTCTAGATGGGCACTTAGGCAGTTTCCAGTTTGTGGCAATTACAAACAGTGCTGCTATTTGTAGCATGTTTTCCTTATGGGCATATATATGTATTTCTATTGGGAGTAGAAGTGCTTGGTCAAGATAGATATACATATAGTTATAGATATAGATATTGCAAAAACAATTTTTAGGTGGTTATACCTAAAGACTTTACTTTTTGTTCCATATGCTGCTCTTTCTTTCTGTCCTAATCCCTGAAAATGCTTCCTGCTGCATCCCTGTTGACCTGTTGCTGATCCCTGAGACCTGAATCTGTCAGACTCACCTTCAAGGCCTCATTTAGACTGCCATGTGCCTTCAACATTTGCCTGTTAGTCTTCTCATTCACTTAGGTCCTTTTTAACTTTAAATAAAATCAATTCCAAAGTACTTGTACAGCATTCTATCAACTGCAGTTGATAGAAGCTCAGTGCAAAGTAGCTTAAGCCAGAAAGGGAATTATTTGGTCCTCATCCCCTAGAGAAGCTGGAGAGATTGTGCTCAAGCACAGTCATCAGTACCCTGTTGCTTCAATCATCTCTTAGCCATCCTCCCCTGTATAGCAGCCTTCTCTCCTATTAAGGATGAGTTTTCTCCACACAGTGGCTAAAACAACCTGAAATTCCTGTTACCTCTTACTGAGTACCTCTTGGGTTTCAGGCACACTTCTAAACCAACCATTTGTTGTGAAGGGGGCGGGTGGGGGGGGGGGGAGGCATGCACTATGAATGACACAAGCTGGGTAAAATTCCAGCCTGAGACAGGGAGAAGTAGGACCCATGCTTGAGATATTGTGAAGACAACAGGTGTCAGTGTGAAGTGTGCTGGACAAGCAAAGACAAGAGCTGTCCACTACAGGGGCAGCCTCTCCTTGCTCTGGGAGGGTATTGGCATTTCCAAAGAGCCTCACATATGGTCCAGCTTAAATGATGGCAATTTAAAGCCCTGGAGCAGTTCACCTGAACCCTCCAGGGTCACTTCAAATAACTCAGATGGGTGACTGCCCATGGCCAGCTTTCTAAAGAGGTTGGCTCAATTATAATGGGCATAAAATGTCTCATTAAAATGGACCCAGTTTTGGTCTACTAACTCAGCCAAAGAGGCCAAGTGATTTCCTTACATCTTTTAAAATGGAAATGAAAGGAACTGCACAGTGCCTGACCTCATCAGTTTAGCCAAGATGATACAGGCAAAGCCACGTTTGATTGGGGCAGGAAGGAGGGAGGAAGGGGTTTGCTATGGAAATTCTGGGCAGCATGATGGCTATTCACAATTTCTACAAATTAAGAACTGTCCAGCTGGTAGTAAGAGGCAGTAATGAGGATGAGAAAAACAATTTAAAAAGCTCACTGTGAGGGGAACTCAGATCTTACTATTAATGCCATGCAATTCATGGTAAGGCAGAGTGATTTAACTAAAGAGATGTAACAAGTTTTAGCTCAAATGGAGTGATTTGAAGATTATCTTGTTACATATGAATTTCAGGAACAGGCCTCACATGTTAGTTGACTTTAAATTTTCTGGGGAATAAGTGAAGATCTTGAAAAGATGACTATCATCATGCCAAGTTCCAAATTTCCTTAGTGACCACCCTTTGTGAAGTTCAAATTTCAGGGCGTTTTAGAAAGGACAACTGACATGTACTTTTGCATGGCTTTATGTAAGCCAGTAGAATAAATGCCCAGCTATTTAATAAAACTGGTAAATCAGGCAGACTTTCATAGTGGAAATGTCTTTAACACCATCTCAGAAAAGAAAATATATTTGAAGTTTTAAGTGAGGTCCTAAGAAACATCAAAGGAAAGATCATTTTCAAACCACCTCCATGTGCATGCTGGCAGCAGAGTGTGAAAGCATCCAAATGTACATATTCCCTCTGTTCTGCAACTTGCCAGCTGTATGATCTTGGGCAAGTGTTGGACTTTTCTAAGCCTCATCCAGTGGCATCTACTTCAAAGGATTTTTGTGAGATATTCCTCATCATCAAATAATCTCTTTACGGAGCTTTGCACAGTGTGAGGCACATAGAAGCTCTCCCTATGTCTTAGTTATTATCGGGATCATAGATTTATAGCAGTTCATAGGCTTATTATGAATGATGGCCCCTGAGAAAAAGTTAGTATGTACATTGGTCTCATTATAATGACTATCAGCCTCATCAAGAAACAATGGTTTGTTTGTTTGTTTTTAGTTCCAGTGCTCTCCTGAGTTTTGCATATCCTTTAGGAAACATTACTGCTAATCTTCTGTTTCAGTCTGAGACACTCATCAAATGATAGGTTAATATGTAATAATGTGATTATTAAAATGTGCTTCAATAAGATGACAAAATACAGCTGGTCAGTGAGCAAGGGAAGGGGTCAGCAGAATGTGACTCAGTAGCACTCGGCTCCATCACTGAATCCACAGATTCTTTAAGCTCCTTGCCATGCATTGGATGGGCTGCCCAGAATGTGAACACTCAGAATCAGCCCCTTCATAGGCCACAGAGGTTAGGGTGCTGAGGTTTGTTTTGGTTTTCAGATTTCAATGTGGAGACTAATTTTTGGCAGTCCCATTAAATATGTGCTCTTGTTAAGTAAGAAATACGCAAAGGGAGGTACAGCAGGGTCTCTCTTCAACATTCCTTAGTATACTCCTGCTGTTTGGTTGATGTGACTTCTCCCCATTTCTCATAAAGGGATTTGTTTTCAGAAGACAAACTCATTTCCAAGGCTTCTCTTTCCCCCTTTTCTTCATGCTATCTAGCTCTTGCCCTCCTTCCATGTCTCACTCCCTTCCTACCTCTCTCCTTTGCTCACTTGGTATTTCCTTCCCTCTTTCTTGCTTGCTTCCCTTTTGAAATTACCTACATTAAACAAGCAGCCAGGGAAACTTCTAGCTTATAAAACATTTACCTGACATTTGTGCTGGACCACAGGACTCATTGAATATTCCTTGAATTGTTACATGGATGAATAAATGGATGCACAAATGAATGAGCCAATGAATGACCTTGTGTTCTGCAGAGCAGATCTTTAGCTACTGTTTCCGTCTTCTCATTTGAAAATTTTCCCATCTTGAGTGGCAAGCTGGCTTAGTGCCCTGGAGACAGCCTGCCTGGCTTTGATACCTGGTTCCACTTCTTGCTAGTCTTGTCTCCTGGGTCATGTTACTTCATCTCCCTGTACCTCAATTTATCTTCTTTAAAATGAGTATAATAATTCTTTAAACTGGTATGTTAAGAGCATTAATTGAACACACATATCCATATTCACAAACACACACTTAGAATAACAGCTGGCCCAGTAAGCACTCAGCAAGTGTTATTGTCATTAAAACTTTGAAGATTCTAACTTTAAGTATATGGGCTCACATGGGATGATTACATGGAAATACTTTAAGTATAAAGCTTATTATAAAGTTAATATAGACTTATTTTTCTCACTGAGCTGCATTTCTTATTCTCCAAAATGTTACTCTGTAGCTCTGGTCCACTTCTCTCTTGGAGCTAGTTTTCATGAAATTACCCAATGTTATCAGCCCAGAGCTTTAATCCTTTTTGTCTCAGAGAACCCCAAACCCCACCCTCTATGTGGGGGTCCACTTCTAAACTCCAGATGCACACCTGACACTCCTAAATGCTCAGCATTCCATTTCACAGATCTAGATACCCAGACAGCAGTGTGCAGCGGAGCATTAGGCTCAACCTGGTCAGGAACCGTTACCACCTTGTGGGCACAATTATCCACTTGCCCCCTCAAAGTGAGGTGGAAATTGCTAATTACACCTGCAAGAGCCTAATTGGGAACTCACTCTGTTGCATGCAGCAGAAATGCACCTGCAAATAATTAACTGCAGACACCCAAATTGTGCCCACAAGAAAGGAAAGGAAGCCCAAGCTGAGACTCCAATCCCTCTGAAAAGGCTCATGTTTCCCAGGTTTGTAGTTTGGACCCTTTGAATATCCAAAGGGGCAAAGAAGGATGTTTCCATATACAACCACGGAGTCTGGTGCAGCATTCCAAGGCGGCACGTGTCTTTGCAGTCTTAATATCATCATTATCCAATAGATGCTATCCCACAAGTGGGAAAACAAAAATGGGCTCCAGAGCCTTTTATTTCTCTTCTCTCGGTGTGTGGTAGAGAATTTCCACTCACCACATGTCTCTCTATTATATCTATATGGTATCTGCCAAAACAAATATTGTAGTCCCTTTATTTTTAGTTGGTATTGCACAGGTCCTTCTCAGATTAAACAGTCAGAGGTCAGGAAAGTTGAGATGAACCATAGGTTTAAAACCATTGTACTGCATGGAGTTATTTATATAGAGGTTTTTCATATATAGACTTGATTAAAAGCTGAGGATATTTGCTCAGCAGAGAGGGGAAAAACCATCATTATCTGATTTTACATGGAATTCAGTGGCTGCTAATCAAACCCGGGCCTGCATCTGGTTAAGACATACTTGGCACTGGCTTGTCACAAGTAGAGGTTTTGCCATGTCAAGGGGATCTTTCACTCAAAGCGGCGACCCATATTGGACTGAACAAACACATGAGTTTTTAATCGAGAACAATAGTTTAACAAACCACTTCCCAGGACCATCGAAAGGAAGGTATGTGCCCATGGCAGTTCTGGCACCAAAAGATGTTTGTTTGAGTGCATTTACTTCAAATCATAGCCCCAAATGCCCAAAAGAGGAGGACCGTTAAAGGCTAATGCAGAAAACTGAATTTCCATGGGGTGACCCACATAAGCTGGCACCAACCTTGAGAAACCCATCTCTTCCCAGGAGCCCAAGTGGACCCAGGGACACTTAGAAACTTGCATATATGCATTAACTTTGAAATGCTTTTCATTAGGAAATATAAACCTATTGTTCCTTTTCTAAATCCATTAGTAGTTTCCTTGCTATACTTTGCCAGTGAATCTACACAGTGAGTTTTGAGGAATTTTACTAAGAAAAAGTATTTCTAATGCTTTCTAAACCCCAGGTGCATTGCTAAGTGCTTTGGTTGTCTTGTCACACTTTACACACACAGCAACCCTCTGAGGTTAGCGATCTTTTTTTTTTCTTTTTTTTTAAGACAGGGAATACTTTATTCAAACCCATCAGAGAAATGGACAGCTTGGGTCTGTAACAAAGTGTTGTGTTTTAAAACATAGGTCAGTAATTGTTTATGAGAGTATACACTACTGCATACAAATTAACTGATCCGAGCACAACTTTTCAATGTTCAGAGCAGAATAAGCTTCCCTATAAAAGCAGCACCTTTGTGACATTTTTAACTTTAGTATTCCTCTCCTTCTTCTTCACCCTCTCCTTCAACAGAATCCACACCAACCTCCTCATAAGAGGTTGATGATCTTGATATTAACATCTTGCAGATGAGGAGAATGTGGCCTATGTGGTTAACTCACCTGTTAAGAAGCCTGCTAGTAAGAAGCCAGCCAGAGTTTAAACTTGGATCCATCTGAGCCAAAGATCAGCCTCTCTGTTCCTGTCTTCTTCTTTCAAATAAGAAAGATTATTGTGCTGTTGTTCTGCATGTTTCACAGAAATCTTATCAGGGTAATAACATTTGACAATTGGTCGCTATTTGATCCAGAAACAGACTTATGTTGATAGTTCTGCTTTTTAATTCTGATTTTTAGGGTTTATTTGCTCTTTTAAGGTCCTGCTCTATGCTGCTGAGATGAAAGGCATGTCACCATGCTTTCCTCCAGCATGGGGACCAGGTTGATTGGGCTCTGTGAGGTCTAAACTCTGAATGTGGAGCTTGGTGCAAGTATGTTTCATGAATGTCACTGTAATGAATTGAAACATTCAGGGTATGGTCTCCTTCCAGGGCAGCTCTGGAAGGCCTTGGCAGTTTTGCCAAAAGAAAAGAGGAATTCCACTTGACAGTCCCATCATGCAGATCTTAAATCTTACTTATGATCCCCCAGAAGTGTGGTGCCCCGTGAAAGAGGTGGTGACAAGCAATCAGATGGCTGACTCAAAGGTCAACAAGGAGAGGCCAAGTCTGGGGCTTTATCCAGTTAGAGAACTGGAAGGCAGTTCTTGTGACTTAGCTGGAGTTGCTGTGTCCTCTTCAGCTGGAGGCTTGCCACTAATAACAAAGAACTGGAAAATAGTATCATAACAATGATGATGAGATGAACATTTGAGGACTTGTTATGTCTTAGGCATTATGCAAAGCTCTTTATGTATAGAATTTCATTTGATCCTTACAACATCCCCATCTGCAGGTACAATACAATGGCCCACTTGACAGCTGAGGAAATCGAGACTCAGAGAACTTAATTGCTCTGCTCTACACACTGCTTGGCTAATAATTGGTAGAATTAAGTAGGTAAACTCAAAAGTTCTTTTGGCTTCAGAGCCCAAGGACTTACCAACTATGCAACATTGCTTCAAACATAGTTTGGGAATGGTTGAAGTTTTTCTAAATGTGTGAGAATGGATTCAAAGTTATTCTTATAACAACATAAATGTTATTTATTTGTAAGAAAACTGAAGTGCTTTCTTGAGTCAAAGAGTTGAGATTGGACTTGATAAACTGCAGACTGCCCATTCCTTGAGTGAACTCCCAGAAGTGTCCAGTTGTGGATGCTCTGACACCAGCCAGGGTTGGCAGGGGGCAGCTTATCTAGGAGGCTGCTAGAAGGCTGAGTCATTTAGTACCTGACACCATGTGAAACATAGAAAGCTGGGAAATGTTTGAAGCAGGGACCAGAGTAGTGGGTCAGACCTCAGGTTCAAATCTTAGCTCTTTGTGACCTTTGTTTAGGCAAGTGACCTTTGAGAGCCTCACTTTCCTTGTCTATAAAATAGAGATAGTAACAATAACAGAATATGGCTATGGATATTACACAAATGCTGCCTAGCTCAGGGCCTAGAAAAGAAAACAGCACACGTATATTGGGCATGGGTGGAAACCCCCTCATGTTACACAAACCTTTGTCTTTGAGAAATGGGACTTGAAGCATCTGGTGTTAAGTGATGGCCTGAGACTTTAGCCCCATCATCGTATTCTGGGGAATCCTGCCACATGCGAGATGCAAGTGTCTCATCCAGCACTTTCTTGGTATTGCCATGCATACTGGATACCAGAAAATGTTTTCCAGTTCCTTTCACAGTTTGTATAAGGAATTTCCACCCGGCCAGCTCTGTTTGTTCAGAGTACTGTTTTCTGATACAATATATTCTGTAGAACAATACAGCTTATTCTTGCTATAAAAAGCCCCTTGTTTTGCAATCACAGCCTTTTGTCTGAGGAAAGGTGGGATTTAAATTGTCTTGAAATAATGAAAATCATGTGAGGAGTGAGATTGTATCTGACAGAGATGCAATTGTCCCTCTGCTAAAAAAACTAGTTCCTCACTGGGTCTCCTGCATCCACAGACTGTTTCCAAGCACTAGGTTTCACTCTTGGTTTTGGGAATCATTACCATTATTACTAGTGAAGAAGAAAAATACCTTGTATTTATAATGTGGGTTTCACTTGAGAAGTCCAAAGTGGTTAAACATGTGTATAATGGAATGGACAGAGGCCACACAGGGCACAATACTGATAGGGCTTACATCTGTATTCACAAAGCTGTGTCATTGGTAAATACTCACTTGCAGAAGGGTTCAGGACAGAGTAAGGAGTGGGGAGGGAGTGTAAGATAGATGTAGTAGGGAGGTTGAGAAAGCCTCTTATATAGGTCAAATCCTAAAATCCTTCTTTTGAGGTTTACTATTAAGAAGATTAAATATTGTCCATTTTCTATAAGTTACCCCTTAAGTGCATAGCAACCCCAAAGGGATCATAGTTGAGAACTGCTTTTTAAGAAGTTCATTTATTGGATTGCTTTCCTCTTCTAGAACAGAGACTATAAAGGAAAAGGAACTATAGAAAGGCCAGAGGTGCTAGAGAATTAATGCCTCTGGGAACAGGCCCTCCAATGCCAGTACAGGTGGATCAGTGCTCTGGCGTCCTACCTTCAAAGAGACTGATTCTGTAGGTTTCCTAGAGGTCCCTAGCAGGGCTGAGCATCTTTTCCCTGCAATAGTATCCTGTATTGTATTGGCTCTCTTCCCTTCATGGGCTCACTTCTTTACTCCTTTACCACTTTTTGGTGATTACCCCTCCAATTAAAAACTTGAAAGTCAAACTCTGTCTTGAGGGTCTGCTGCTTCTGGAGAAAGCTCCTGTATTAGTTTTCTATTGTCACTATAACAAATGACCACAAATGTAGCAGCTTAAAACATCACACCTTTATTACCTGACAGTTTCTATAGGTTATAATTCTGGCATGGCATGGTCAGGTTCTCTGCTCAGGGTCTCACCAGCCTAACAAGGGATCAATCATGGCTACAGTTCTGGGGTTCTGACTCCTCTGCCAAGCTCCCAGGGTTTTGGCAGGATAAACTTCCTTCTTGTGTTTTACACATTGCTCCCCCTATCTTCAAGCTACCAATGGTAGATTGAGTTTTGAATCTCTCTGATTTTCACTTCTGAATTCTTTTTCTGCTCTTAAGGGCCCAGGTTACTACATTCCCCCACTTTCCCATTAATCTGGGATAATCCACCTATTTTAGAGTCAATTCGTCAATGACCTTAATTACATCTGCAAAGTTTTTATGCCAGATCATGTAGCATATTCATGGTATAATACCAGGGAACAAAGGTTATGGGAACCCAAAGGTTCTGCCTGCCACAATCACTAAGAGAGCAAGTATCCTAAGCAAATACCTAAGGGGACATCTCTACCATATTGAAATCCTGATTAAAACTGGAACCATTTGTTGATCATTTGTTCATGTATCCATGACATGGACAAAAAAGATACTACTTCAACAAAAAGTTGTTCAGCAGACATTACTGGTGACCACTCTGTGTTAGATCAAGTTCTAGTACTTGAAGAACTTGCTTACCAGGAGCTCATAGTCTAGTGGCAAAGATAGACTAAACAAGGGATTAGAACATTGTGAATCTTCCCAATGAGGTGGCGTGGACAACTGCTATGGAAAGGGTCAGGAGTACTGAGGAGCTCAGGGAGGCTTCTGGATGGCATAGCAGCTCTAGAACATAGACCTACAGTCTAAGAAGGATTTAACCAGACAAAGGGGCAAAGGGCAGAGCAGACCTCTTGACAAATACCATGTCTATTTTAGATGACTTGCTGTCATCATGTGGGGTCCATTGAGTTTTAGCATGAATTGTATGCTTGTGTGCTTGATGGAGAGGAGAGGGCCGGGGAAAATACTCTCATGTGGGACATAGAGAAAGGTGAGTAGAGCCATATATTCATTCAGCTTTCATGTAGGCTTGTAAATAAGTAGCCCACATTTACCAGCCCACATATATCTTACAACTTGTCATCTGCTATGTAACTATAACTACTTTTATAGAAAGGTTGACCACATCAGCCAGCTTTTCTATTTTTGTAGTTATTTCATGCCCTAGCTATGATTTCAAAGGCTTTCTTTACTTAAGCCTGGACACTGCAGGCTTAAATTGAAAGAGAAGAATCAAGAACCTGATTCACATTTCAATATGCAAAAAGTAAAGTAAAAAGCAGCATAGTATAACAAAAACTCTTCAGAATTGGCAGCAAGAAATCTTCATTTAATCCTGTATCTCTGGTAATTTGCAAGCCTAATTGTAATTTGTGGTTTTCTTACCCATAAGATGAACATACTATTACTAGCTTTTTGCACCTTGCAGGATTGTCAGGAGAATCAAAAGGAGAAAATATATGTGAAGTGATCTTGGAAGATTTGATTATGCATGTCTCACAACCAAAGGGCATTTTTCTAACTTATATCTTCCTGTATTTTAAGACTCTTAATAGATTTCTGGGAAGGGCATTTGACTGAGACCGAAGATACGCTTTTATTTTTGTTTTTCATTGTTTCTTCTGCAATTTGCCTGTGCTGATGCATTTGCAAAGATGTTCATAAATGCTTTCATCTTGCTCTACAAAATTCATATCTTATCCTACCCCTGGAATCTTTTTTCTTGGCCTTGTAGATCCTGTTCCCGCCTCTCACATGCTTTGAAGTGGATTTTGTAGCATTCACAGTAGCCAAGAGGGTTACATGAGAAGAAATGGAAAAGTGTGTGTTGCCCAAGGCTAGGAGAGCGGTTGACTAAACGAGCAAATGTGGCTTTGATGGAAGAACTTGCATTTAATAGGAGAAATAATTTTGAAGGAATGATAAAAATTTGGTGTTTATAATAAGGCCAACTCTTTGAAGGTGTTGTAGCAAGTTTTTATTTTCTCTTATGTAACTATTTACACATGCTGAACATTTCTGTGTTTCATAAGTTTTAGTTTATCGTTCTTTAAGAATGGTCAGTGCAGAGTTCAAGGCTAGCATCGAAAGCTGGCCACCACATCATGTAGTCCCAGGCCCCCTGGTGCCCTTCCAGCTCAGTGCAGGGCAGATATCAAAGAATCTTTCTGAGTTGTTGAGATTCTGTAAGGGGCATCAACATCAGGGACCTATGTTTTGGAAGCAGTGTGGAGTAGTGGAAAGAGGACAGAACCAGGCATGAGTCAACTTGAACTATATTCCTTGTTCTGCAACCAGCTAAGCCAAAGCTGTTCAATGGAACTTTCTGTGAATTCTCCATCTCACTTTCCAGGATAGTGGCCAACTAGCCCTATATGGCAATTGAGTACTTGAAATGTGACAAGTGCAACATGAAATGGAATTTAAAATTTCATTCAATTTAAATTTTCAATTTCAATTCCGATTGCCACATGTGGCTAATAAGAACCATATTGGATAGTACAGGTAACTAATAAAGAGCCTTAGAAGGTTGTGACATAGTGGTTTAGAAGATTATGGCTCTGTCAGGGAAATACAAATCAAAACCACAATGAGATACCACCTGACACCAGTGAGAATGGTGAAAATTAGCAAGACAGGAAACAACATATGTTGGAGAGGATGTAGAGAAAGGGGAACCCTCTTGCACTGTGGGTGGGAATGTGAACTGGTACAGCCACTCTGGAAAACTGTGGAGGTTCCTCAAAGAGTTAAAAATAGAGCTACCCTACGACCCAGCAATTGTACTGCTGGGGATTTACCCCAAAGATACAGATGCAGTGAAAGACCAAGACACCTGTGCCCCAATGTTTATAGCAGCAATGTCCAAAATAACCAAACTGTGGAAGGAGCCCCGGTGTCTATCGAAAGATGAATGGATAAAGAAGCTGTGGTCTACACAAAGATAAACTCAAAATGGATGAGAGATCTAAATGTGAGACAAGAGTCCATCAAAATCGTAGAAGAGAACACAGGCAACACCCTCTTTGAACTCGGCCACAGTAACTTCTTGCAAGATACATCCACAAAGGCAAAAGAAACAAAAGCAAAAATGAACTATTGGGACTTCATCAAGATAAGAAGCTTTTGCACAGCAAAGGATACAGTCAACAAAACTAAAAGACAACCTACAGAATGGGAGAAGATATTTGCAAATGACATATCAGATAAAGGGCTAGTTTCCAAAATCTATAAAGAACTTATTAAACTCAACACCAAAGAAACAAACAATCCAATCATGAAATGGGCAAAAGACATGAAGAGAAATCTCACAGAGGAAGACATGGACATGGCCAACATGCACATGAGAAAATGCTCTGCATCACTTGCCATCAGGGAAATACAAATCAAAACCACAATGAGATACCACCTCACACCAGTGAGAATGGGGAAAATTAACAAGGCAGGAAACAACAAATGTTGGAGAGGATGCGGAGAAAAGGGAACCCTCTTACACTGTTGGTGGGAATGTGAACTGGTGCAGCCACTCTGGAAAACTGTGTGGAGGTTCCTCAAAGAGTTAAAAATAGACCTGCCCTACGACCCAGCAATTGCACTGTTGGGGATTTACCCCAAAGATTCAGATGCAATGAAACGTCAGGACACCTGCACCCCGATGTTTCTATCAGCAATGGCCACAATAGCCAAACTGTGGAAGGAGCCTCGGTGTCCATCGAAAGATGAATGGATAAAGAAGATGTGGTTTATGTATACAATGGAATATTACTCAGCAATTAGAAACGACAAATACCCACCATTTGCTTCAACGTGGATGGAACTGGAGGGTATTATGCTGAGTGAAATAAGTCAATCGGAGAAGGACAAACAGTGTATGTTCTCATTCATTTGGGGAATATGAATAATAGTGAAAGGGAATATAAAGGAAGGGAAAAGAAATGTTGGGAAATATCAGGAAGGGAGACAGAACATAAAGACTCCTAACTCGGGGAAACGAACTAGGGGTGGTGAAAGGGGAGGAGGGCGGGTGTTGGAGGGGAATGGGTGACGGGCACTGAGGTGGACACTTGACGGGATGAGCACTGGGTGTTTTTCTGTATGTTGGTAAATTGAACACCAATAAAAATTAATTAAAAATAAAAAAAGAAGCTGTGGTCTATATATACAATGGAATATTACTCAGCCATCAGAAACAACGAATACCACCATTTGCTTCGACGTGGATGGAACTGGAGGGTATTATGCTGAGTGAAGTAAGTCAGTCGGAGAAGGACAAACATTATATGGTCTCATTCATTTGGGGAATATAAAAAATAGTGAAAGGGATTATAGGGGAAAGGAGGGAAAATGAGTGAGAAGTATCAGAGAGGGTGACAGAACATGAGAGACTCCTAACTCTGGGAAACAAACAAGGGATGGTGGAAGGGGAGGTGGGCGGGGAGATGGGGTGACTGGGTGACGGGCACTGAGGGGGCACTTGACAGGATGAGCACTGGGTGTTATGCTATATGTTGGCAAATTGAACTCCAATTAAAAAAATACAAAAAAAAGAAAAAAACGAAGATTATGGCTCTGGAGTCCAACTTCCTTGGTGTAAACCCTGACATTCACTTGCCATAGAAACTTGACAAGGTACTGGTTTTGTCTATGTTTCAGTTGCCTAATCTGTAAAATGAGGATAAAAAAGTACTTACCTCATTGGACTGTTGTGAGAATTTAAATGAGAAAGTATGCGTTACTTAACATAGTGCCTGACATTCATTCATATATATTTTAATGGATTTCAGATTATCAAATTGGTTGAACCATGATTCTTGATTCACAACACACTGCCATCTTTGGTCCATGCAGTATGCAAGACATATGCATACACATACATGCATATACATGCAGACTTAACACTTATACTAAGAATCATCAGATCATGAATTATAACTGTATGTTTTATGAGTATCCCCCTTCTAACCCATGGCCTTTCCCTAATGACCTCCTTGCCCATGACCCTGGTTTTTGTGTTTGCTATTACCATGCTTTTTATAAAATAATCACATATATATGAATATTTAAACTATACTTTGGTTTTATTTGCTTAACATTACCAAAAATATAGCATACTGTGTGTGTTCTTCTGGGACTTGATTTTTCTTAGCAAATATAATATTATTCCAAACTACCCATATTACTGTATATAGCTTTGGTTTATTAATTTTGCTATTGCATGATATTCCATTGTGTGAGCACTCTATGATTTATTTTTCCATTATCCTGTCAATGGCCCTAGGTGTTACTTCCAGTTTTTCTTCTCATACAGCCAAGACCTAAGTAAATATGTACAAGAATGTCTCTTGCTTTTGTACTTAGGAGTGTGATCACTGGACCAAAGGGTATGTGACAAATTCTCAGTTGATTTTAGAAGTTACGATGCCACTTTATACTTCCTCAGCCATGTGTGAGATCCAAATAGTTGCTAACATTTGATATGTTCAAATTCTTAATTTTGCAGTTGGAATAATGTGAAATGATATCTTCTTGTGGTCTTGAATTCCATTTTCCTGATTTGAGGTTGAACACCTCTTCATCTCTTTACCCAGGTGCTGTGATAAGTTAGCCAAGGACTCCTCTTTTGGTCTTATCCAATGACCCACATTTCTCCCTCTGATCACTCCAGCCTCATGAGTTTCTCCTGGAGTCTGTCTGCACACCATCTAATTCATGTCTTTGTTATAAGCCTTTCTTATATTGATATCATGAGGCCAAATAAATGGTGAGCTCCTAAGGCAAGGATACCAACCAGAGATGACCACAAGCACTGCCTTGTCTGGAGTGTGTCCTTATGCTGCGCTCTGGATGCCATGTTTTAACCCCTTTAAACCTTACAACAACCCCAGGATGGATGAATTTCATTCTTACTTTATGGTTAAAGAAAACAGTTCAGAGAGGTAAAGGAACTCTTGGGTATTTGGGAACTCGATATATAAAGAGCGTGGTATCCAAGCGATGGGGAAAAGACAGTAGCCACTTTGTAATAGTTGGTTAAATAGGATCACCGTGTGAAAAGTAAAGCAAGGTCCTTATTTGGCCCCACATGCAAAAGTGCATCACCTGGATTAAAATGCCAAATGAGAAAGGAAAATCACTAAAGCTAACAGAAGATAATTTATAACAATCTTTTTGAGACTTATGAGTAGGGAAAGACCCCATCATTAGAATCCAAAAAGCATAAATCATGGTATGAGAAAATAAAGCAATTTTATTCCATCACAATCTAGGATTTTTATCCCAGGAAGTAAATGATAGGCACAGTTTAAAACTAGATGATGGATTGAATGAAGATATTTACAATGTCAAAAACTGACAGGGAACTAATAGCTAGTGTAGAGAACATCAGCAGATTACCAAACAATAGACAGATAACTCATTAGAAAAAAGATAAAGGTTATGAACAGGCACAAGTCTATTTAGAGATGCTCAAACTCACAAGTATTTAGGGAAACACAAATTTTAAACAAAGTGAGATGTTACTTTATACTCATTAGATTGGCCAAAATTGGAAAAGTGGGATTTGGTATATGAAGATACATCTCCAGATTTATGACATGTCCTGCACTGCTGGTACAAATTTAGATGGGGGTAGCCCTTTGGGAGAACAAGCTATGATAGCACTGAGTCAAATGACTTGTATACTTATATGAGCAGTTCTTAACTGGGAATGATTTTGCCCAGCAAGGACCATTTAGCAGTCTGGGATATTTTAGGTTGTCACATCAGAGGGTAGGTATGATGCCACTCATATGGGTAGAGAAATGCTACTTAACATCCTGCAAGTGGTTAGTAGCTACTGTACAGATAGTATGGAACGTTTCCATATCACAGAGTTCTATTAAACAGCTGTAAATAATTCTCTTCCTAATGCAGGAGTTATAAGCTTCTGAAGCCTTTGGATATTTATAGTCTATGGTGCAGCTATTCTTTTAGGAATTTAGTCTATGAAAACAACTGTGTGGGTATGTAGGGATCTAGGTTCATGGATGCCCATATCTATTAAAGTATTGTTTAGGAATGCCTGGGAGGCTCAGCGGTTGAGTGCCTGCCTTTGGCTCAGGTCATGATCCTGGGGTCCTGAGATCAAGTCCCACATCGGGCTCTCTGCATGGAGCCTGCTTTTCTCTCTGCCTGTGTCTCTGCTTCCCTCTCTGTCTCTCATGAATAAATAAATAAAATCTTAAAAAAAAAAAAAAGAATTGTTTATGAGAGTGAGAAAGGGAAAAGAGTCTTCCTTTATCCAAAAGTGGAGCTAATTCAATACAAACACACCTTGTTTTATTGCATTTCACTTTATTGCACTTCACAGATACTGTGGTTTTCACAAATTGAAGGTTTGTGGCAGCCCCATGTCAAGTAAATCTATGATGCCATTTTTCCATCAGCATTTGCTCATTTTGGGTCTCTGTGGCACATCTTCATAGTAATTCTTAAAATATTTCAAACTTTTTCATTATTACTGTATTTATTATAGAGATCTGTAATCAGTGATCCCTGATTGTTACTATGATCTCACAGTTACTCTTGTTATTGTTTTGAGGTACCAGGAAGCATATTCATAAAATGGTGAACTTCATCATTAAATATATATTTTGACTGCCCTCCTGAATGGCCATTCCCCCACTTCCCTTTCCTGGGGCATCCCTATTCCCTGAAACACAACAATAGTGAAATTAGGCCTACAATGGCCTCCAAGTGTTCAAATGAAAGGGAAGACCACTTTAAATCAAAAGCTGGAAATGATTAAGCTTAGTGAGGAAGGTGTGTTGAAAGCTGAAATAGGCCAAAAGGTAGGCCTTTTGAGCAAATAGTTACCCAAGCTGTGAATGCAAAGGAAAAGTTCTTGAAGGACATTAAAAGTGCTACTCCAGTGAACACACCAATGATAAGAAAGTAAAATAGCCTTATTGCTGATATGGAGAAAATTTTAGTGATTTGGATAGAAGATCCAATCAGCCACAACATTCGTTTTAGCCAAAGCCTAATCCAGAGCAAGGCCCTAACTCTCTTCAATTCTATGAAGGCTGAGAGAGGTGGGGAAGCTGCAAAAGAAAATTCTGAAGCTAGCAGAGATCAGTTCGCGAAATTTAAGGAAAGAAGCCCTCTCTGTAACATAAAAGTGCAAGGTGAAGCAGCAACCGCCAATGTAGAAGCTGCAGCAAGTTATCCAGAAGATCTAGTTCAGATAATTCATGGAGGTAACTACCCTAAACAACAGATTTTCTTTTTTTTTTAAGATTTTATTTATTCATTCATGAGAGACACACACACACAGAGGCAGAGACATAGGCAGAGGGAGAAGCAGGCTCCCCATGGGGAGCCCAATGTGAGACTCGATCCCAGGACCCCGGGATCACGACCTGAGCCAAAGGCAGACACTCAACCACTGAGCTGCCCAGGTGCCCCAACAACAGATTTTCAAAGTAGACAAAATGGCCTTCTGTGGGAAGAAGATGCAATAGCTAAAGAGACTTTCATAGCTAGAGAGAAGTCAATGCCTGGCTTCAAAGCATCAAAGGACAGGCTTTACTTGTTAGAGGCTAATGCAGCTGGTGATTTTAAGTTGAAGCTAGTACTCAGTTACCTTAAAAGTTATGAAATTATGATAAAAGTACTCTAGTTATGCTATATAAATGGAACAACAAGCCTGGATGACAGCACATCCACTTCAACATGGTTTACTGAATATTTTAACTTCACTATTGAGACCTGCTGCTCAGAAAAAAAGATTCCTTTCAAAATATTACTTCTCATTGACAATGTACCTGGCCATCCAAGAGTTCTGATAGAGATGTACAATGAGATTAATGTTGCTTTCATGCCTGCTAACATGACATCCATTCTTCAGCCCATGAATCAAGGAGAATTTTCGACTTTTAAGTCCTATTATTTAAGAAATACATTGTAAAAGGGTATAACTGCCATAGATAGTGATTCTTCTGATGGATCTGGGCAGTGGAAATTGGAAACCTCTGGAAAGGATTCACCATTCTAGATGCCATTAAGAACATTCATGATTCATGGGGAGAGGTCAAAATATCAACATGATCAGAAGTTTGGAAGAATTTCATATGGAAGACTTTTAGGGGTTCAAGACTTCAATGGAGGAAGTAAGTGCAAATGGTGGAAATAGCAAGAGAACTAGAATATGGAGCCTGAAGATGTGACCAAATTGCTGTGATCTCATGATAAAATTTAAACAGATGCTTCTTAGGGATGAACAAAAAAGTGGTTTCTTAAGCTGGAATCTATTTTGGGTAAATATGCTGTGATGATTGTTGAAATGACAACAAAAGGATTTAGAGTACACATAAACTTTGTCAGTAAAGTGGCAGCATGATTTGAGAAGATTGACTCCAGTTTTGAAAGAAGTTCTATCGTGGGTAAAATGCAAGAGTGAATGAAAGCAAGAGTCATTCGATGCAGCAAACTTCACTGTTGTCTAATTTAAGGAAATTGTCACAGCCACCCCAGCCTTCCGCAACCACCACCCTGATCAATCAGTAGCCATCAACATTGAGATAAGACCCTCCACCAGCAAAATATTACAATTTGCTGAAAGCTCAGACGAATGGTTAGCATTTTTTAGCAATAAGGTAATTTTTAATTAAGGTGTGTAAACTTTTTAGACATAATGCTATTGCATACACTTAATGGACTACAGTACAATGTAAACATAAATTTTATATTAGGAAATATATTAGGAAACCAAAAAAATTCATTTGACTCGCTTTATTGTGATATTCACTTTAATAACATGGTCTGGAACTGAACCTACCGTATCTCTAAGGTATGCTTTTAATGGTGTGTTTGTACACATACATATGTTTACACATACTCAGAGTGGAAATCAATATAGTTGTTAAAATATATAATACAAAAAAAATAAAATATGTAATACAGGTAGGCATTTACTTTCCTTTTTTTTTTTTTTTTAATTATTTATTTTTGATAGTCGTACAGAGAGAGAGAGAGAGGCAGAGACACAGGCAGAGGGAGAAGCAGGCTCCATGCACCGGGAGCCCGACGTGGGATTCGATCCCGGGTCTCCAGGATCGCGCCCTGGGCCAAAGGCAGGCGCCAAACCGCTGCGCCACCCAGGGATCCCAGGCATTTACTTTCATTAAAACATTCTACATACATTGCTGAAAGTCAGATTAATATTTATAGTCTGCATTCATTTTAGGATCCTTATGTTTGTGTTGTGTATGTAGAGGAGAGGGGAGGTGAAAATGAGTGCATGAGAGAAAAACAGAAATATTTGGAGGAATATTTACCAGTGTCTGAAAGTTATTCATTCTTAATGAGATCATAGTTTTCCATTTTTATTTTTCCTCATATATACCTTCTGAGTTTTTTTCTAGGGTATGAATTGTGTGTGTAACAAAAAAAGGAGGGAAAATCTTTGCACATATCAGAATATGAAAATGTATGTGTGAACAGAAGACTATCAGGATAGATTTTAAAAATGTACAGTAGTTGCCTGATGATTCGTAGACATACAAGTGAGTTACACATACTTTGTGAGGAGAAGGATTTATCTTCTTAGAATCTTGTCATTGTGGATTATTTAGTGTGAAATACATCTTTGCTCTTTGTGTGGAAACGCTCCCCAGTCCCTTTGACACTAGGCTTAAGAATTAGCAGAACTGTTTTCCTCTACCTGGGCTTCCCTTGATTGCAGTGTATTTGGTATATCTGAAAATGTGTTGAAAAGGTTTGTACGTGCATTTCCCCTGCAGTTTATGGGATCAGAAATGTGGCCTGAAGTTGTTAGCTATTACCTTACCACAAAACCTCTGTGATTTGAGGCATAGATGCCAATCGACTTGTAAGAAAGCTCACTGGGGACTTTTATACTTGGGTTGTATCGATAGACAAATGCTCCTCGTATGAGCTCCCGGGTATTGGATTGCAATCCCAGAACTTCACAGCCAGCCATATCCTTTTGAATACCAACCTGGCAAATTTAATTTATATATATATTTACACTAAGTACTATAAAATATATAGCTATAGTGAAATTAACAGTCCAGAAGCTATGTTCTAAACATTTTCATGTCTCAACTCTATCTTGTCAAAGAAGTGATGGTTTATTGAATTTGGGGCCAGGGTCTCCCTGGCTTTTTTCAGTATCTGGGCCACTCTGAGGAAAAGAGGGAATGAGTGCTACTAAGACTTATAACTCCACGATGGATGGCAGCCTGGTCCAGGGACCCTGCCATGTAGAGTTGTGTTGGAATGTTTACTTTTCTCTCCTACAATTACGGTGTACTCTAAGATGCTGTGGAAAACACAGAAGGACCTATGTAGAGATGCAAGGAAACTGAGAACAGAAAACTGAATTTTGCTTATGATGACCCTTTAATATCTCAATTCAGACAACCAGCAGTGCCCCCTCTGCCCTCATCTTATTTCCAAAAACCACAGAATTCAGTAGGGATAAAAAGGCTGCATTGAGGAACACAGCTATCATTATTTGCTGGAAACATGTAAATATCTTAATCATACACTTTTCTCTAGAAAATGGAGTGAAGTTAAGAAATCAGTCAAAATTTTGGAGGTTTAATTAACTTAAAGTTTTGTAGGAGTTTGTGATTTGGTCATAAAAATTGATTTTTAAATTGAGGCCCACATTTACCTCTGGATCTTTTTAATATGGAAAACAAAAAGGGAAATGGACAATAGGGTTGCATTTTCTTCCCCAATTTCAAACACATATCAAAATTCAGTTTTTTCACCCTAAACCATATAGGTACATTATTTCTAACTTAGTTTTGTGACCTTGAAATGTTAACTTCGCTAGACCTCAGTTTCTTACCTGTGAAATAAGAAAATGAGACTAAAGTAGATACTATTAATATTCCTTCCAGTTCAGACATCGTGGCAGGGCTACCCCTTCTCCTCATGCCTCAGGCTGGTTTAATTCTGCTCTGTCAAGTTCTAGGGCTCTGTCAACTCTATTTAGAGTTGGCAGTGGTTTCTAATGAAGGTTGAGTTGCCTAAAATAGAGCTGTAGATATAAATGGATTATGAATATAAAAAGGATAATGGTCATTTTACTTCAAACTCTTTGGGAAAAAGGTCTTCTAGGACACTTTAACTTTCCTACTTCCCCAATAAAAACAGTTATAGAACAAGCCAGAAATAATGAATACCACCAATGAACTTGGTCCAGAGGCCCACAAAATATTCAGCCCCATCTTATATAAAGTTACTGAGGCCATTTCCAGCCAATATGGCCTGCCACTGTAAGCATCTGGGGAGTTTACTATTTTATTGCCTCCTTCGTATGCTCTCTACCATGCCTGAAGATCCTAGATATTTACTTAGTAGTTTCCAGGAGGACACCAACAGGCACCCAGCAGCGTGAGTAGATTTTCTGGAAATCCTGAATTTATAAGTGATGGCAGTATCTTCAATTTGCTTCCCTCAGCTGAATGGGGAGTGAGAACTGAAAGATAAACTCTGGACTCCTCATTGCTAAAGCATGAACCCCCGCCAGCCTGGAAGCAGTCTTACTTCCAAATGCTGAATGTTCAGGCATCATTTCATCTGAAGATGCTATTATATGGGCATAGTTTCTGGGTTGCCAGGACAGTCTAAGGGTCCTAAGAAAGTCATGTGTTCATTAGGTACAGGCTAAGCTGTAATGCTCAAAGAATATATATATATATATATATATATATATATATATATATACACACACACACACACATATATATATGTTCGTTTGTTTATTTGTTTATCTTTTTCTCATAATACTTCCAAGGGGAGGGATCCAGGTTGATAGGGCAGTTCTGTTCCTTGCCATCACAAATCCAGGTTCCTTCCACCTTATTGCTTCTTCATCCCTTAGCACAGGGGTCAGCAAACTGTCGTCTGCAAGCCAAATTCAGCCTTCTGCCTATTTCTGCAAATAAAGTTTTATTGGAACATAGCTATGCCCAGTTGCATATTACAGCTACTTTTGTGCTACAACAGAAGAGTTGAGTAATTGTGACAGAGATCATATGATGCATAAAGCTGAATATATTTACTCTCTGACCCTATACAGAATGACTTTGCCTACCCATCATGGCATGGCCGAAGTTGACTCTCAGCTATATCCCTATTTAGCAGTCAAGAGGTGAACAAAAGCAAGTCATTGAGAAGTCGCATTCTTTAACATGAAGCCCATACTCAAAACTCAACACATCATTTCTCACATTCTATTGGCAAAAACTTAGTCTCATGGCTGTACCTAACTAAGGAAGGCTATGAAGTATCTAGCCAGGGAGCCAAGAAATTAGGAAGTAAAAGACAGTTTGGTAAATAGCAGTCTCCACCATATTAAAATGATCACTACTGAGAAACAGGATGCAAACAGGCCCACACAGTGGGCCTCTTTGGAACATTTGGAATAATTCCCATTATGGAACGAGTACATCACATCAGGTAGTGTAGTAAGGGTTTCACATTTGTTTTCATATGTAATCTGCCCCTCTACACCTGACCAACCCCTCTCCATCCTTCACATGTCCAATTAAATGCTATTTCTCCCCACAATTAAATGCTATTTCTCCCCACAAGGCATCTTTGGTCCTTCTGCTCTAGGGTAGATCTTCCTTCCTTGTTGGAACTTCTTTAGCCTCTAATAATATCTCTGCCGTAGCATCCCTACCTCCTTATTATTGCTTGCTTATATGCCTGATTTCCATGATTAGCTCTATGAAGATGAGGATTGCATTCATTTTACCCACTGCATTATCCTGGGACCTAGAATAGTGGCTGGAACATAGGAGACCCTTTAGACAGATCTGTTGAGTAAAGGAGTGACCATTGTAAAGTAGTACTGCCAGCATTTCCCATTTAACAGATGAATACACTTAAGCACAATGGGGATGTGTCATTTGCCTCTTGGCTACTAAGTAGCCATTTGTCACTTGACTACTTAGGGGTAGAGCTGGGACACCAACCTAAGTCTTTTTGCCTTCAAAGCTCATGTTCTTTACTCAAAGCCAGGGTTTCTCAACCTTACCACTGTTGGCATTCTGGAATGGATAACTCTTTGAGAGGAGAGAGGGCATTGTAGGATGGTTAGTAGCATTCCTGTTCTCTACCCACTAGATGTCAGTAGCAGCCCCCCTAGTTGTGACTGTCAAATGTCCCCTATGGAGCAAAGTCACTCTGTATTTAGGCCACATGAGAACCACTGGACTAAATTCTCCTGCCTCTCAGTTTTGCTTACAACTCCAGGAATCTATTATTCCCCTGCTTCAGCTTGGTGGTGACTTAGGGATTCTTCTTTCCATGGGTAATGACCCTCTTCTTAGCGCAGGTCACATGCCTCTTCCTCCCTGAAGTCTTCCTTGATGCAGCCTTCAGATAACAGCCTTTCCTTTCTCCGCACTCCTACTGTACATTGTTTCTATCACTTCATGATGCCTCATATTAAACCTATGTGTTTCACTGCCTTTCCCCTCATAGTAGACTGTGAGTTACTTGAGAACAGGGATGCATCTTCCTCTGTTATGAACAGTAGAGTGGACCCCAGTCAGTGTTTGCTGAGTTGGATTGCACCCATCTGAACCAGATAGGGGCTGAAGGCTAAGAGAGGAAGTAACAAGGAAGAATTGTGGGAAATATCTACTGCTGGTATAATTCCATCAATGCCATTTGTTTTTAGTGTTTCCTGAGTCTGGGGATATAGCTATGGTCTCAGAACTAAGCTTCTTTCACTTTTTTTAATTGTGAAGAAGCAATAATTTCAGGAGTCCCCTGGTCAAAGGGTGCCATTCACAAAGCACTGCCAAGTGATATCTTTACTGTACTGCCCCAGCTGGTGAGACACTTCAATCATTCAAATGGCCCTGGGCCCAGAGTTGGGGTGCTGGGTAGCAATTGAGTACAGATAATAGAGGGCTTAGTTCCAAAATGTGTACCTCAAGAAAGCTTTTGAATATTGCTGAGCCTCTATTCAGTTAGTCAGTTAACAATTATTGCACATTTACCATGTGCCATGCACTGTTAGGGATATGACAATAAATGAAACAGACCAAAATCTGAATCCTTTATGGAATGGAGGGCCTAACGGGGTGTGCAGGACAGAGATAATGAATTAAATACATAAAACATATAGTAGGTAACATGGTAATAAAAATTAACCAGAGGAAATTAAAAATATATACTCGGTACCTGTTGTAAGGATTAAACGAGCTCATGTATGTTACATGGACATTGGCATGTAGGTGCTAAGTTAAGGTTAGTAAGGTCCCTCTCTTCTTTCCTTAATTGTTTCACCTATAAAGTAATAATGAAAATATTGGTCCTGTGTGAAAGTGGGGGGCCAAAATATAAACAATCCTGATATTAATTCACATTGTATTGTCTGTAGCCTTTGACATCTGTAAAGCTCTACCATCCACTTTATGTCCAAAAAGTGATCATATTTCAAGTGGAAGACCTCCTAAAGGAAGCATAAGGAACTGATGATGCTTTTAGATACATGGTCCAAACAGGAAGTGGATTACCTATCTTCAAGAAAACAAACTCTGACACTTCATTTTGCCAGTTGTTGATTTTTTAGATCCACTCCTGCTGCTGAAGGTGACTGGATTTGGTTGGTCACCAGAGGGCAGACTGGCAGAGAGGCTAAGTTCACTGGCTTTGTAGTCAGCCATATCTCCTTACTGGAATTGTGTATCTGTTACTTCTTCACAGTGGGCTGTGGGGCAAGGAGCTAACCTCTCAGAGCCCCGGTTTTCTCACAGGATGCTGATAGGATTAAATGAGATAAGGCACATAAAACAGGTAGACCTAATTGTCTTCACCTGGCAAATGCAGCTGGTTCCTAACCATTCACTCTGTCTCTGAGATTGGGTGAACACTCATCAGCCAAAGTGTTCTTTCTAATGGTACATCAACAGTGTTGCATCCCATTGTCTTGGTAGCAGAGTCTTGTCTCCTAAGGAGAATACCAGGATGGCATGTTGAATGGGTACAAGACAGCTTTATTACTATAGGAATAGAACCAAAGCTGTAAATAGTTACTTTCAAAGGGTAACCTGGATATAAAGCTAATAACTGATAATTGGGTCTGCTTTACTAGACGCTGTGAGGCAATAACAAACTAGATCATCAGTGTTGTTGAAATTTATTTATCATTGTTTTCAGTCTTTTAATCCTTAAGAGTGCTATCAAACTTTCTTTTTTTTTAAAAAAAAGATTTTATTTATTTATTCATGAGAGACACAGAGCAAGAGAGAAAAAGAAAGAGAGAGAGAGGCAGAGACACAGGCAGAGGAAGAAGTAGGCTCCATGCAGGGAGCCCGATGTGGGACTCGATCCTGGGTCTCCAGGATCAGGCCCTGGACTGAAGGTGGCACTAAATCGCTGAGCCACCTGGGCTGCCCCAAACTTTCTAATATTTGAAAACACACTACACATCAAGTATTTGAGAACCACTGCAGGATACAATAGTTAAACACGTGGAAAATAGTTTGATCTTGTACTAGTTCCAATCACTCAATAGTGACTGCCAGAGTGCTGTGATGAGAACAATACAAAGACTGGCTTGAGTGCTGAAGAAGTTCCAGGATCATTTAGTAATGTCTGACACTGTGGCAGAACTAGAGAGTAAGGACTCATGGGCATGTTTTGCTTTCCTTGGATTTACCTGTGTGTTTTAAAAGCCTTTGGAAAGAAAGAGACTATATCATTACTGTACCATCTGCAATCAACCCCATTATAGAGATGGCCCAACATCTGTTCTCAAAATGAACCAGTGTTCCATGACTATGTTTACAGTTTGACACACCACTATAGTTCACAGTTGTTAACTTTATAGATAAATATTTATTTATTTTTTTTAGATAAATATTTATAAATTGAGCCCTATGTAATTTCATTGTGAATTTTAAAATATTGGCAGTTAAACTAATTAAATTAATAGTAGACCAGATACAAAATATTCTTTGATCTCTGCATGAAAAAAATGAGGCCCTTGCAAAAAATATTGTCAGAATGTCATACTAAATATTCATCTGTTGAAAATACTTTTGATTTGAAGATTTTCATTGGAAACTGGGTTTCCCATATTTATTATTATGTTTTAGAAACCTAGCATAAAGTATTTTTAGCATCCTTCATTAACATTCTTCCCAGTAACTCTTATAATGTGGCACATACATTTTCATCTTCTTCACATTTAAGTAGGGGAACAGAAAGGTTGTGGAGAAAAAAAATCATTTTATTTTCTCCATATAATTTACAAATGTTTACAATTACAATTATTTAATTTTACTAAAATTACAATAGAAAAGGCAATAAATTTAACTTAGAATACAGGCAGTTAATTATCAACACTTGAGGCCTATAAAGAAGAATATTCTGGAAATTGTAGACTGTTATACAGTTGTCTGCTGATCTTTCTTTGAAGGCAGACATGACCTTATCAGATTTGTTTAATATCACCAGACTCTCATATTTTTTCCTGGCCTCAGAACAATGGAGTTCAGAGGTCAAGATACCTACATTCCACATGAACAAACTTTTCATCCTTTGAAATTTTAATGATGAATAGTCAACAGCCAGCCACACTGTATACCCAGAAGGGAGAAACCAGAACCCTGAAGCTGGTATATGTTCTTATAGGCTATAATGCAGAGGACATTTGTGAAAATGAATTGGCAGTGGTTTTGTGGGACTTTGAAAGTGACAGTGGAGTAGTTTAATCTTCAAAGAAGCTGTCTTCTTGTTAATCCTTCAAGAACAATTCACCCTAGACTCACTGATTTTCTTAGTACCTTGGTTATTCCAAGTGTAGTATTTGAAAATTTCTGAAGGTTTTTGTTTGTATGTTTATACACAGGGTATTTCAACATAGGATGGAACTTCATAATTCTTAAAAAACTTCATAGGTCACCACGAACTTCTAATATCTCATTTTCATTTAAAGTGGGGCATTTTTTACCTTTTAAAATCATCTGCAATATATTTTTATATCCTATATCAATTGTATCAAAGCCAAGATGGTTTTGTTAAGCTATCTTTTCTCAATAAGCATATAATAAATATATATTTATAAAAATGATAGATTTTCCATATTCAGATATCCCAACCTAGGGGATCTCACTCATCCCAACTCTGATCTCCCAGCTTCCCTGTACTTAATATCACTATTCTAATAATATCCTCATTTATTTATGAACTATTCATAGATAATGCCTGAGCAGGCACAGTGCCCTGGCATATAGTAAACATTTAATAAGCATTTGTTGAGAAGAAGAATATCTAAATGTGAGATAAGCAATTAATATTATTTGGGATATTGAATTAGTACCTATAAATTTATAAATGCATAGATAGATTTAACTTTATGAACCAGAGTTTTATTTGTGATATCCAATACAAAATTTATTCAGGTAGTTTGGGTTCTGAATTGGTTGGTTATGTGTTCTTTTCATCCTGAGATTTTATCCCCCTCCCTTTTATATTCTCCAGGGTAATGGTTCTCAGAGTTTGGTCCCTGGACCAGCAGGATCAATATCACCCAGGAATTTGTTCAGAATGTAGATTCTTGGGCTTCACCCCAGACCTCCTGAATCAGAATTTCTGGGAGTATGGTGCAGCAATCTATATTGTAACAAGTTCTCCAGGCAGGGCAGCTTCATGTTCGTTCAACTTTTCAGTGATGGGATTCTGCATTTAAATGAGCCTTGTGCTTGGTTTAATGATTCTGCTATCACCAACTTGGAATTCTTAGTAATTTTTTAACGACAGACCCACATTTTTGCCCTAAACCCTGCCAAACTATACCCAGTCCTGACTCCAGGGTGATGCTCATGGCACACTCAGAGTTTGAGAACCTCTATCTTGGAGAAATATTCAGATTCCTTTGGATATTTGATAAGTTGGCCATTTAGTTATCAGTTAAAGCCTATCCAAAGTGTTCCTTTTTTCTATTTTTTTATTGAAGTTCGATTTGCCAGCATGTAGTATAACACCCAGTGCTCATCCCATCAAGTGCCATCCTCAGTGCCTGTCACGCAGTCACTCCATCCCCTTGCCCACTTCCCTTTCCACTACCCTTTGTTCACTTCCCAGAGTTTGGAGTCTCTCGTGTTTTGTCACCCTCTCTAATTTTTCCCACTCATTTTCCCAAAGTGTTCTAAGGCAGTTGGTCCTGAGAGAAGTTACTACTAAGTTCTTTTAACATCCTTTTGACTTAGTAACCTGGGTTTTAGACAAACCTTGAGCCTCTCCTGGCTTTCCATAGCAATTGCCCAATAGTTACAGCCAGAGGTAGGGCTCTCTTACTTTATATGAGCATCTTGGACCTTCTTCTTTCTGGTTACTCAGAGAATATTCCTATAACAACTTTATCTGAGATTGTCAATAGTGCCAAAGAGGTAGTCAATTTTGTTTCCATAGCAAATTACCCAGAGCTCTGAGCTTATGGGTTTTTAAAGAAAATCTCTCCAAAAAGTGGTTGGTTCACAGGCATTGTGTTATATAACATGAAATTACAGTGAGTGGGTCAGTCAGGGCCCCCATGGAAACAGCTATTTCAAATTAAGAAAATTAAAGAAGCATTTACCTACAAAGGGATTAATTCTAAACATATGAGTATACCTTTAGAAATGGTTCCTGCGTAAACCCAGGGTTACAGCAGCAGAGATGTCACCACTTTTAGGCCCAAGGGGATGAGGGAAGGAAACATTTTCAAAACTTGGAAGAGAGTCAAATGGAGCTGCTTTGAGAGGGACATAGCCAGTCTGAAGTGAACTCATAGGGAGGGAACCAGAAGGTCAGACGTGCTGATGTCACTCTCCTCCCTACATCGATCTCCTGCAATTAGCTTAATTCTGCTGGAATCCCAAGGACAGAGAGAATACTCATGTCACCTGTATACATCATCCATTGAGAAAGAAAGCACAGAGAGAAGAGTGGTATAGATATAGAGGGACCAATGGACAACATCCGGCACAGTTTACTCCATTTGCCTCTTGGCATCTCCTCGTGTTCTTTCTTCAGGTGGAAAGTTGGTGTCCCTAACACAACCTCAGCCCCTGTGTCATTGTGAGAAAATATCAGTTTGGCCGTATTCATATCTAAAATCTGAGCTACCACCAATCTTGTAAAGTATCAATTGATAAAAGGAGGAAAAGAAATGACTTAGTGAAACAAAATGTAACTTCTGTAGCTTCCCTCCCTGTAGCTGGCCATAAGGCCTCATTGGTAATCATAGTTTTCTCTACTATCACTTCTTCTATGATCCCTTTACTTTCTGCTGGCACTTCAGCTTGATAGGGTTCTTGACTTGGTAGTGTGTTGCACACCTTCATTCCTACAAGATCTGAGTTCTGATATTTTGAATTTGTTGAGGTACCACAGTTTACATTTTCATTTGAGGGTACCTCAGTGAATACTTGGGTTCTACATTCCCATTGCAGTAAAGGTGACCCCCTTCCCTGTCTGTTGGTTCAATGGTGTGATGAACCCAAAATGACCAAGGGACAATCTCAGCTTCTAATTCATCACACCATGACAATGTTCTTTGGTGGAAACAAATGTTGTCTCAGGAAGTTATTAGGTATTTTAGTGGGAAGGGCTCCTGCATCTCTTCCTCTGTTTCCCAATCCACATACTCTTACCATGAGGAAGATGGCATCATATATTGGCCTATGATTTAAGACATTTGCCCAGAAGACAGTATCTTTAGGTGTTGTCCCCCCATCAGATACTAACCAGCCTTTCTAGGTAATAGGTCTACTGATGTTCTTCCTTTGCCGTAAAATGTGTCCCATGGTTGGGGGCAATGTTGTGCAGGATACCATGTGGTAGATAAGACACTTTTTATGTCCAAAAATTGTCCTGGCAGAAGTGCTGAAGAGAAGAGAAATCGATAAACAGAAAGTTTCTCTCCTTTTAAATCAAAGCACTGACCTCTTCACAGTCAGAAAAATCTAATGTCATCAGTTGTCCCTAGGTAGCTAGTTAGTTAACCCAGGACTCAGTACTGGCCTTTGCTGTGGGTAGATGTGGTACTCAGCTGTGGTGGTAATTAGGTCAGCCTTGATGAGAAGAAGACTGTGTGACTGACCTGTGCATGGCCCATATTTCTGCCGGTGTGATCAATGACTTCCCTCTTTCAGACAATATAAAGATGACAAAACATATTAACTCTGTTCATCATTCTCCCATTTATTCTCCTATTTACATGTTCTTGTCTAGTACTTTAATTATGCCCCCTTTTTTTTTGGACCAATGGATTAGATACTGATAAAAAAGAAACATATTGGCAATTCTAAACAAACCTGTATGTGAAATTATTTTTAAGAAAAAACAATGTTCTTTGTTTACCATTTATTTTTATATCTCAAACTTTCCTCCTCAGTTTATAACCCTTTATGCTTTTTACAAGTTCTTTTAGTATAGACTTGTTGCTGATAAACTCTTCGATTTTTGTTTCTCTGAAAATATCTTTATTTCACCCTCATTCCTGAATCAACCAATTTTAAGTTGATAGTTGTTTTTTCTCAGCAACATAGTATTCTACTAACTTCAGGCCTCCACTGTTTCTGTGGAAAAGTCTGCTTTCCAGCTAATTGTAGGTAACTAGCTTTCCCTTGCTTGCTTTTAGTCTTGCTATAAAGTATAGATATGAGTTTTATTTTATTTATTCTGCTTTCTATATAAGTGAATTAATATCTTTTACCAGTTCTGTGTAATTCTCAGGCATTATTTCTTTAAATAATGCCTTCCTGCTGCATCTCTAGTCTCTCTTCATGGGACTCTAATTAACAGATGTGTTGGATATTCCCTTTTTGTTCTCCCTATCACTTAACATCCCATTCTCATTTTCCTTCTCCTAGTTCTCAGCTGCATCTGGGTAATTTCTCTATTGATATCTTCCAGTTCACATATTGTCTCTTCAGCTGTCTCTAATCTATGGCTAAACACATTCATTGAATGTTTTAGATTAACCATCTAATATATATATATATATATATATATATTTTGTTCTCCAAAGTGTAATTTGGATTTTTCAAATCTTTCTAGTCAATTTTGATAGTTTCTTGTTGCATGGATTTCTTTAAGATTTCATAACTAGCTATTTTACATTCTATAGTTAATATTTCAGATATCTGAAGCCATTAGGTAGATATATCTAAATATGCACATATTCTTGTTTATTATAGCATCTTTCCTTCATTGGAAATTAGTTTCCTTATATGCTTGGTAATCTTTTGGGATTTATATTTGGCAAATCTTAGTGGAAGCCCTGAGTGACTAAAATAGGAATTCTTTTCTACAGAAGGTATTTATTTTTGCTTCTTCTAGAAGCAAGGAGGGCTGCTACCAACCTAGGACCACTTAGTTCTTTTAAGAATCCTTATTTAATCAGGGTTTCCGGGTTAATAAGCTCCTCTAACTTGCCACTGGCTTAGTCTCTCAATTCTGTAAATGGCCTTGGAATTTGCTCACAGAGCAATCTGTTATTTATGTGGGCTTTCAGCACAATATTCTGGTTTCAGCTCAGTTCTGGAGTTTTGTTTGTTTATTTTAGTCCTTTAGAGGTTTCCTTGCTTCCCATGAGCTCTACAATGCAATAAAAATTATGTTTTGAAAGGAGTCTTCATAGCATCTAGTCAGCCATGATGCTGGAAGCAGAAGTTTCTTATTTCATATGCGCAGTTAATAGAAATAATAGAAATTAATATTGATTTATTACTACAAATTATAATTAATGAGTAATATTAATAATATTAATCACTATTAATAGATATAATCTTTAAACATCTTGTTTATCCATCTTAATTTTATGATATTCCTGCATTCTAAATTTCCCAGAATTTCCAATTTAACCTATCCCTCAAAGATTTTCAAGTTAAATCCCATTACTTACTAATTCCCATGGATATGCAAGATGATTTACCTTTTTTTTTTTTAAGTTAAAAAATTACATTTATTCACCTCTTGGTAAGAACACAGGTATCTTGAAATTCAGGTAAAACTTCAGTTTGAGTTGCAATATTTTATGTGGAATCCAAGAAAAAGCAGATTTGGGGGTCTGAAATATGATCTACTGGTGAAGATCTTATTACTTTAAAAAAAGAGAAACTTTTTTTTTAAAGCAGTCCTAGGTTCACAGCAAAATTGAGTGAAAAGTACAGAGAATTTCCATATATCCCCAGCTGTCAGACATGCACAACCTTGCCTACTATCAACATCCCCACCAGACTTGTACATTTGTTACAATTGATAAACCTGCATTAACACATCATTATCACCCAGAGTCCGTAGTTTACATTAGGATTCATTCTTGGTGTTGTACACACTTTGGGTTTAGACAAATTTATAATGACATGTATCCACTATTAATAGTGTCACACAAAGTAGTTACATTGCACTAAACATTTTCTGTGCTTTGCCTGTTCATTCCTACCTCTCCACAACCCCTGGCAACCACTGATCTTTTTACTCTCTCTACAGTTTGCCTTTTCCAGAATATCATAGTTGGAATCCTACAATAGTGGCTTACTTTGTTGTTGTTGTTTATTTAAACATTTATTAGAGATTACTCTATTTCCGAATTGGCAATCTTTTTCTTAAAGGGCCAGACGGTAAATATTTTAGACTTTCAGGTCTGCTGCAGCCACTTAACTCTGTTGTTGTAGTGTGAAAGCAGCCATAGACAATACATAAACAAATGAATGTGGCTGTGTGCCAATAAAACTTTTATTACAGAAACAGGCAGTAGGCCCATGAGCTGTAATTTGCTGGTATCTGATCTCTTCTAAATTCTGGATCACATTTTTGTTTTTTGTTTTTGTTTTGTTTTTGTTTTTCATGTTGAATCTCCATTGATATTCACCAGTCTTGTTTTGGAGGTTCTCCCTTTTCACATAGTCTCCTGAAGACACAGTGGTCTGTTTTCTTTCTCACAAAAGCCAAGCTTTGCCTGTTTACAGTCTTTGTATATGCTGTTCCCCTTCCTAGAATGCCCTGTGTCTGCTTCTTCCACTGTAGCCTTCAGATCATAACCTAAAAGCTTCCTGCTTAGGAAAATTTCCCTCTACGAAGACATCTCCCTCCACTTCTCATTGTTACTCTCCAAAGAGTTCTGTCATTTCCTTTAGAGCATTTATCAAAATTTGTAAGTATGTATTTTCATCTGTTGGCTTAGTATATAACTGCCCAATTAGAATGAAAGAATGTCCTAGGAGAGTAGAATCCATGTATATTCTGACTGTACCTGGTGCCTGGCACAGTTCCTGGCAAATAGTAGGTACTTTGGGAAATTATTTCCTGAATGAATGAAGCAACTTTATGAGTGAGGTACTGTTATTAGTATTCACCTTTTATAGATGAAGAGGGTTAGGTCCCACGGAATTAAGTAACTTAAAGTCATAGAACTAGTAAGTGGCAGACCCTAGATTTAATATGAGGTCAGTCTGTCTGATTCAAGACCCTGTACTGATATCCAGTCCCTCTGTGGCCTTTTGGTTTTTTGGTTATGTGCAGAGTTAAAGAATAAAGCCACCCAGCTATTCTTGGAGACCTGTCAAGGGAATGAGAGGTGGGGGGTAGAGAGGTGGGGTTACAGAAGCATGGTGTTAGTATCAAATGAACTGACTCAAGTTAAATAGGAAAAGGATCAGTTACTTAATTGCAAACAATCCCACTGTTAAGGTACAGCTTTATGATTCAAGGGTCAAAACAGTTTTATGCCAGCGGGATCCCAGTGTTCTTATGGTGGTAAAGGGGAAAGTAAGTAGGAAGGTTCCAGTCTCAGTGGAGATCCAGGGCAAAGCAAAGTGCCCCAGCTTATCCAGGAGGTCTGGCAACTATTAAAGAGAAATGACTTCCTAAATTCTAACTGACAGGAGGACTGAATGCATTGTACCATCCAGGAGGCAGAGCCCCCATGCTCAGGGAAATGAATATGGTTTTAAAACTCATGGGATCTTTCCGGTTTGTCCCAAGCTTGGGAATTCAGTGTGGAACTTTTTTTTTTTTAAAGCAACAATTTGAAAGAAAGTTAATGTATTTCTCTTAGGATTTTGAAAAGATGTGTTTTGCTTATTAGTCAGTGGAAAATCTATAGGACTAAAATATGTTTAAATGTAAGCTGGATAATAGAATAGGCTCAGGGCAGGAAAATAGACCATTTGAAACAAATCAACCATTAATTTCATATGTATTACTTAAGAAAAAAGAAAACATTGAAGCGAAGTGAAAATGACATGATGGTTCATTTCAAACATTTGGTAAACGTAGTGTAAATGAATTCTCTGCAGTGATTTCTGTGAGTTCAGCCAAGCCATCAGAGCCAGCTCTAAGGACTTCATGATAACTGTGAGCTTAACAACGTTTTGCAGAATTATGGTGTTAATTTTCTGAAAGGCATCAACTATAAATAAGGATATATTATTTTGTCAAAGAAATAATCCATAAGCAGAATAAAACTTATCTGTGTGTAACACTGACAAGCACTTAACTTGTATAGAAGTAGTTCCTGAAGAGAAAGACAAGATACTTATGCTCACACACGTGTATGAAAACTATTTGTACCAAGAAAAAGCATATTTTGACATCTTCCTGGATCTTTTACTTTATGCAATAAACATAATCCATCATTTTCCAAAAAAGGAATTGAAGTTATAATAAAGCCCATATCTGCAATTAATGAAAATAAAAAATGAAAATAAAAGCCTTGAAAACCTGGAGGAAGTAACTCTGCTAACCACAAAGTCCATTGTAATTACTATGATTGATCATCAAGTTTGGCCCTGAACTCCCTGGCAGCCAGGGCAAAAAGGGAAACAGGATAAATTGTACCATTTTTGTTATTAGAAAGAAGGAAACAGACTAGTTCCTGGAGATAGAGATTTTCCTGGCACCAGATATTAAAAAGAGTTTCTTGTGTGTGATTTTCTATAGGAATATTGAACCACATAATGGATAATGCCCTCCACAGCCCTTTCCAGCAAATGCAGATGTGGTTTTCATAGATCTGTCTCCTGCAACGACCCCCAATAAAAGCTGGTGCCATAACATTACGTGCAACTTAGAGAAGGCACATTTTGTGACAGTACTGGTTTTTACTTCCATATTTTGAAAGGTGCTTGATTTAGCTTTTAATGCATATTTTAAAGGTCCAGAGAGAAATTCTAATTTGTTTGTTGCAGAAATCTGGCACCATTCCTATAGTTAGGCATTTCCCTGGGGATTTGTATTTGGGTATATCATACATTAAAAATTTTCCAGTCATCATCATCTTCTCAATGTTTTCAAAGTTATGAGCTAGCACTCTAGTTTTTCTGTCAATCTACCTCTCTCTATTCTTTAATGATGTAATAAAGTTTTCAATAATTTTGTTAAATGTAGATGGAGGCCCTAAATTCTATGGAAATTCATAGGAAGGATAGTCTTATCCCTTTTAGCATATTCAGGGTAAATTATTTCTGCTCCATTAAGGTCTATTTGCTTTTAGTTTTAATTTTTGATTAACAATATTATATTGTTATATATATAGTCAATATTTCAAACTAACATGACTTATGTAATAATCAAAAGACACTTTTTAAAATCTCCTACCACTCCTTTAAACATTTAAACAAACAATGGAGAAAACCTTCTGTGTGGGACTGGAAAAAAACTTAGTAGGCCCAGTATCTTCTCTGCTCACTCATAGGCAAAAACATCATATAGACATCATAAATCACAAGACATTCAATAGTTCACCTGGGTTTTTGATCCACAAACAATTACAACACACTCAAAAGAAGATGTAACTGATTAGTTGAATCCATTAGCTTAGAAAGACTAAACCAGTAGTTCTCAGCATTCTTTTAAATTCTATTCTAATATCGACAGATTCATTTACTGCCCAAAGCTCAGGCTTATAGCACCACAAGGCATGGTTCTCCCATGTATTAGTAGCACATGAACTTGTGCTGGTTATGATTTGACATTTGTCTTTCCTCTCTTATTTCTTAGGTGCCAAAAATGGCACAGCACCCTACACTGTATCCCACAACCCATTCAGCTTTCTAGTCCCTGGAAGCCATGGTGGTCCTTAGCAGCACAGAGCCTCATTTGTGGCCATTGAAGAACTGCCAAGGACTTGATTTTGCCTTGTCAGTATTGGGAAAGCCATGTACACTCATTTATTAGCTCATCTTATATTTTGGGAAAAGATAAACATGAGAAATTTTCTAAGGTTCTAATCTGCATAAAGATATTCAGTTTTATTCAGGTTTCTATTACCATTATTATTGGGCATTGTATATTCATGCACGCATTTCTTTGCTGCAGCCAGTGGACAACAAGTGGAAATAAAAAAGTTCCTTCAACAAATGTTTATGCCTACTGTGACATAAACAAGTGGAAATAAAAAAGAAGTTCTTTCAACAAATGTGATGCCTACTGCGAAGTGAGCACAGGGGCACTTAATGGAGTGTGGGGCAAGAGGTTGGTCAACTCACTTCGTTTTAGCAGCACAATGGTCTGAAGAAGACGTAAACATTTGTCAACAATGAAATTATCCATTAACAAGATAGTGGATAACCTAGTACACAGCAATTTTCTAATGTCTAGCTTTAAGAGCTATACAATACCCTCTTTACCCTCAGCCTTCTTCCCTGTTTCCCTTATTGGAAAAGATGGGGTATTCCTTTTTGATTGTCCAGAGTTTTGCTGACTTAGCAAAAGCAGTGCATTTTACTCAGTCTTAACCTCAAAGCCTGCAAGGAGAGTCCGGTGAAATATTGCACAAGCACAGCCTTGGGTTAGCCATGAATTATACATTGTGTATTTAGACTATTCTACTGTTATAGTCTGTTTATCTGTTGACTTCCATCAAGATTTAGGGTTTTGTTGTACTTAATAACTTGCTTTATTTTGTTTGACATGTATTTTATGTCCTCCATGTGCATGGATACATAAGATACACAGTCGTGGGTGAGGTCTGGAGAGAAAGCCCAGCCCTGGAAGCACTAACTTTGAGAACTCTGGGGCAAAAATTTGCTTTTCCCTCTTACATGGTGCTAATCAATATAATGATAAATCAGAGTTTTCCCATCCACCTAGAATACAAAACGCTTAAATGGAAGGAAAGAAAATGAGTGCAGGTTTCTCTTATTTCTAAATTGTGACTCTTTTTTAAGCTGGTCCTTAAATTAGAACATTGTCAAAAGATGTTCAGTTAATTCCATATTGATGTTCAGTATTGACTACAACTAAAAATTTCACTGTTTTAGACAATATTCTAATTTTTTATTCTTATTCTTTTATTAAGTCTTATATTCAAAATTGTGGTCTGATGGGTTAATACAGGATTTGGCAGGTCTCAAAAAATAAAAGGAGTATTATGAAGATACTAAGTTGACACTTGATTTTAGTTTGATCTGAAAAAAACTCAGTTATTTCTCAGCGTGTATGTGTTTAGGAATTTTGAAGTTATTAAAGGAGAAAAAGTAAAAAATATACTAAGATTTTTTTTTTCATATTTACTATGGTTCATTAGGAGTCTACTGCCAAATAGACCCATAGATAGATGCAGACATACCTTTTATGTTTACTTAGCTTTAGCAATTATTTCTAAACTTTTAAAAGCCTGTTTTACCCCCTAATTTCAATCAAAAGATGTATCAGCCTCTAAAGACTCTCCAAATGGAATTAACTGTTTACCCAGCCCCTGTTTTCATCAACTTCCTCTTCCTATCACAAGTGCTTGTGGTATCTGGGATGAAATCTCCTTCCCCTTACTTAGGCACAAAGAATTGCATGACTGCCTAAAACAAGGACAACTTACATTTGTGTAAATCCTCACAGTTTTTAAACAGCAATCCTCTGAGTCTCATAAAGACTCCTATTGTGCAGAAGGGGACACTAAGGCTCACGTGTCTTATCCCCAACTCCCACCCTACCCAAGACTACACCAATTAGAAGTGGAAGATTACTTTTTTTTTTAAAGAACCCAAGTCTTTTGACAGGAGAGCCTTTGCTTTTGCTAGGCTCCACATTGCCCTTAAGTAGAAAACCAACAATGAAATAAGTGTTCATTGAGTGTCACACACAATTTTTTCAATAAATATCTATTCTGTGCCAGGCATGTGGTAGGCACTGATGATGCCCACTGATAAATGAGAGACTTCAGTTGCTGCTAGCTTCACTGAGCTCACAGTCTGACTGGGAGATGGACTAATGTCTCAGGCTGAGTTTTCCCAGAAGCAGACCTTCGGACAAGGATTTGAGTGTAAATAGTTTATTTGTAGGGAGAGAAAGCTAGACTTGTCACCAGCCATCTTCATTCCACCCTTAGTTGAGGGATGTTCCCTAGAGCAATATCTGGTGCTCATGGCCTATATGTACTGTGCAGGCCAAGAAGAATCAGGTGGAGTTGTAGGTGTACACAGTAGGACTCTGTTGGCAAATTCTGTGTTCGTGACTGCCAAGGGGATAAGGGTGAGGAACTGGTTAGGGTGGCTGAAGCAGCAGGGAACAGGGTTGCAGTCTGTAATTATTGTGTTGTGGGATGCTACAGGGGCCTTCGGAGGCCATCAAGGAAGCCTTTCCAGAGAAATCAGCAGTTCCCTGAGACCTGTGAGACAGGCAGGATTAGCCCGGTGAAGGCTAGGGGAAAAGCATTCTAGGTAGAGGGAATTAGAAGACTTTCATATGGCTGGAGTGTGACGAGGGAGAGAGCAAGCAAGATAAGCAGAGATCTACTCCAAGAGCACTGAAAGCCACAATAGAGGATTGGGACTTTGCCCTATGGGCAATTGAGAATTATGAAAGAATCTAAAATGGAGGCCTGTCATGATCAGGTCTGTGTTTGGGGAAGATCCTTCAGGCTTCAGTTCAGACAATGTAGGGAAGAAGTCACAGATGGAGACTGGAAGCCCAGTTAAGAGTATGTTGCAATAATCCAAGTTTATGAGGCTAAGTCACTGCCTTAAATCTGGCCAATAGAACAGCCTGTCTTCAGGCTGACATGTCCCAAGAGTGGCAACATTAGCTGCCAAATCAAATCATGTTGATGCCAAAAGGTCTCTGGCCTTGTCAGGCAATGTGGATAATGGCTCTGGAACTTCTCTTGCCTTTCTGCAGCACCAGTAGGCTCATTACCCTCTGTATTTGATCATTTGCTACAATAGGAAGGTTTTTATTTCATTTTTCAAAAACATGGCTAAATTTTTTTTAAACTCTCTTCAGTTTATTTTCCCCAGGTTACAATAACCATGGCCTTTCTCATTGAGTGTTCCTTGTGAGCTCTTCTCAGACTAATTGTTTGGAAAAACAATAGCGATTTTACCTGGCATAACCCCACAAAATGCCTTTATCTTTCTTCTTGCACATGAATTATTTTCTTTCATTTATGCTGAATGTGTTTTCTTTAAACTAGGCTATGTATTGGGTTTCCTGTCTGTGTCTATAATCTAGGTATCAGTGTTGTCTTTTTCGCTTGGAAACTCCTAAGGGGCCTGGGATCTTATCTGTATAAATCTCATGCAATAGTAACAAAAACAAAAAAAGTGCTGCTTAAACAAGTTTGATACTGTTGGCACTATGCTTTCTACTTCTCTGGGCATAAGACCTCTGGGGACTTGAAAGAACATGGCATCCATGACCCCAAGATGCAGTAAATAAAGTCTCTCTCAGTTCAGGCATGTTCTTTGGCTTTTCTACTTCATTTGCAAGGCAATCTCAGTGGTCATGAGCTATAGAACAAAATTTGGGACATCAAGTAGTAGCCACAAATATTAGACCTTACGCAGTATATTAGTGTGCACTGGAATACTCTAGAGCAGTGACAATGAGTTTTTGTAAACTTCACACCAAAAACGAATCTCATCAACATGTTTAGGGAAAGAAGCCAGGCACACAGAAGCCCATAAAGTCCAAATGAGTAAAACTAATTTATGGTCTTAGAACTTATGATCATGACAACACCTCTTGGTGGGTGACTGAGAAAGTACAGTGGGTGCTGATTATGTTCTATTCCTTGAGATGGTCACTGGTTGCATTCATTTTGTGAAATGCATGGAGTTGCATCTTTACAATGTATGGAATTTTCTGTATGCCTGTTATTCTTCAATAAATAAATTTACTTAAAAATAAAACCAAAAAAAAAAAAAAAAGGAAATTTTAGGCCTCAAAACTGCACAGAGCTAATCCTAATGGCCATCTGCTCCAGCCTATCTATATCTACATCTGAGAAGAGGTAGGATATGTTCAAGGCCTACAACTAGCTACTCAGCTGCAGAATTGATCTGGTGCCCAAAGGCACCCTCTCTCAGGCCATTGCTCCTATCTCTGTATCATTCCTAATTTTATATGATGGACTCAGTGTATCCAGATAAGAATTCATAATGAAAAAATTGAGAATTGATAAGGAAAATAACTTTTAATGCAATAATCCACAGGACAAAAAGATCAAGATACTTTTGTGTTGCTTTTGTTTGTTTTAAATTTCCTCTTGTCCTTCCATATTAGCTATGATCATGCTGGGGAGAAGCAAGAGAGATTTCATGGGCCCTTTCTCAGCACATAGCCAAGATTTAAAATACTCTTTGAGGAATGGCTCCTGCTGCCCAGTGTTTAAGGAACACTGAGATTTAAAAAAAAAAAAAAAAATAGGAACACTGAGATTGTCAGAGTAGATTCTTTTCAGGCAGACACATCCAAGTGAAACTGGCCCAACCCATGCCACATTCTTCTTTGCTTTTAGAAGAGAGAAGGGAGATAGTATACAACATGGCCTAAACGATATTTGAGGTAAATGTTTTAATTAGGTACATGAGTTAACCACCCTTTTCTTCTCCTTTTTCTGGTAAGTCTAATATATAAGGTTCGGGAAGCACTAAGTTGTTTTGTGTGGTTCATGTAATGAAACAATTGAAAGAATAGATGTGTTCTATTGGTCTCTTAGTTAATGATACTGGTGACTGGGGGCTGGGTCTATATGAAAGTATTTTCTAGACATGGCTTTCTGCTCAAAGATACTAAAAGGTCTTAAGAATTAGAAAGCCTTTGTGTTTCAGGAATTTGCACTTGAGCTGTAGTTACATCTTGAATATTTGACCTTGAGATTCTTTTGAGCCTACAGGTGTAAAATTGTCAGATGTGATGTGGTAAATTTTCTCTACTGAGCTCTTATGATTAATAGAGATCTGTTTTGGTTCTTTATAGAATTGCTGAAACCTCCTTGTTCCTATTTCTCATTTGCAATAAATGAAATATTGTAACTAAAAGATCTTATTAAAGGTATAATGCATAAAATAGTAAAATATTCTGCTGTATAAGAACTACTCAACATGCCAAGTCAAGCCCTATATTTGAATGGACATGGCTGAGCTTACCTAACAACAATAAAAGTAGAAGTTGTTTTTTAGCAATCAGGCATTGGGCTTTATCTAATATATTTCTCATAGCAGTCCAACTAGGTATCAATAGACATGTAATATTCTTATCCCCATTTTACAGGTGAGGAAACTGATGCTCAAGGACATTAAGTGTCTTACTTAAGCTCAGATAGTAATTAGGGGAGCTGATGTTAAAACTAGATTATACTACAGTTTATGTTGCATCCATATGTATTCTAGGACACAGACTCAAAGCATCATATTCTCACCTAGGAATGATCTTTCTAAGGGCTGGAGCATTAGCTGAGTAGATTTTTCCTTTTGAATAAAGGCCAAGGACAGTTTTTTTTTATTCACCATCTTGAGGGAGATGCCACCTTTGTCCTTGGTAGGGTTTATTCAACTTACCCTGTATTCTAGCCACAGCCAAAACCTGGGGCCAGAATTCCCTATCATGCTGGCTTACCTATATGTGGTTCAGAATGGCAATGCAGATATTGATCAAAAGACCAAACTTTGAAATGGACAGAATTTGGTTCATATGATTTTACCTTTCTAAAACTCAGTTTATTCAGTCACAAAATGGGGATAATAAAAAAAATGGGGATAATAATAGTACTTACCATATAACAGGCTTGTTGGAAAGGCCAAATGAGACATTTACATAAAATAGTTGGCACAGTGCCTGGCTCACAGTAAGTGTCACAAAATTATAGATTATTGTATATAATCAGCAGTGGCAACAAGAAAGCCTCATGCATATATCCAAAGTCACAGTCACACACATGTAATTAATTGTGAGGCATGACTCTAGCATGGAGAGTTAGAGATCAGACTCTTATCCTTCTAGAATGAACTAATGGGCATGGACCTTGGCACCAAGATAGCATTTGGATAATTTTCAAACCATTTGCTTCAACATGGATAGAACTGGAGGGTGTTATGCTGAGTGAAGTAAGTCAGTTGGAGAAGGACAAACATTATATGGTTTCATTCATTCAGGGAATATAAAAACTAGTGAAAGGGATTAAAGGGGAAAGGGGAGAAAATGAGTGGGAAATATCAGAGAGGGAGACAGAACATGAGAGACTCCTAACTCTGGGAAATGAACAAGGGGTAGTGGAAAGGGAGGTGGGCAGGGAGATGGGGTGACTGGGTGATGGGCACTGAGGGGGGCACTTGACAAGATGAGCATTGGGTGTTATGCTATATGTTGGCAAATTGAACTCCAATAAAAAATAATTTAAAAAAAGAATAATTTTTGGGGCATTAGAGTCAATGTATAGAAGGCTGTAATCCCCTCCAAAAAAATATGGCTAAACCAGGCTCTGGCTTTCTCTAAAGAACCCCCTACCCTCCACCCTACCACCATTCACACACATTGCACAGAAGGGCAGGACTTGGCTCATTTTCGATCAGATTTACAAAAGAAAAGATAATTGTTCCACTGAATGTTGGCATATTGCAAGCTAAGTGTGACATACTATGGAGAGTTAACTCAAATGATGAAGGAATTTTTTAAAATTCCCACATCTAAAACAGATGTATAGGCAGGATCCATAAATGGTAGTCAATTCACGAATTAAGAAAATAAGTGAAAGGATAAATGCACATTTCAAGATCTAAGTCTTTGTTCAATATTTTAAACACATGGCTGATTTCAAAGTCCCTGTAACCACTGAGTTGGAAAGCAACCCACTCAGAAGTAGCTGGCACCTTGGAGGAAAGGATTAGAATTCCTTGTGTCCTTGATATGTTAAGGAAGTGATCAGAAACAATCAGACTGAAGCCAGTGAGCCCCAGAAAAACACACTCTGTGAGTAGAAGGTGGTGCAGAGCTGGCTTTGTGTAGCCCTAGTTAAGAGAACCAACCCCCAAGTGATAGCATTGCTGAAAGTCTGGGCACTTCTAGGCAGCATTAATGAGAAGATTTGGACTGCCTGGGGCTCAGGAGGCATCTCTCACTACCTTTTCATTGGCATAAGGCAGAGCACAGTTCAGTGCCATGTGAGATCCACAGGGAAGGAAAGAATTGAGGTTGAAGAACACAGGGCATTAGGGATCTGGAAGGGAAGAAAGACAGTTAATGCAAAGACCACAGAAAATAGGTATTGTCCAGGGAGACCAGAAGAAAGAGGCTCAAAATTACAGCAATGGGACTGAGGTGAGCTAAAAAAAGAAACTGAAAAAGTAGTAGCAGAAAACTTGAAACTTCACAAGTTTAACAGCATCTCCTTTTTTTTTTTTTTTTTTTTTTTTTTTTAGAATAATTTGAAGCGAGGTTTGGCAAGAAGGTAGAAGATGGTGCTGGTTAATTTGGGCAGCCCCTTTCTGTCATCTAAATACTGACAGGCTAAGCAGGACCATTAAGAAAGTCTTTTGATCAGGAGTTATTTCCAGGTTCTCTATGTGTACCCTAAGTGATCTCACTTCCAGGTAGTTGTTTTAGTCATTCTGTTTGGGTCAAATGTTCTTTTTTCCATCCCCATATAACAACCCTACTATCCCTTCAAGGCCTCGCTCAAATGACACCCTTTCCAAGAAGTCTTTCCTAAAGCTGGAAGTAACCTGTACTCTATCTGTACCCCTCCTCAGCATTGTACTATAATTGCCTCCCTGTAATACTTTCATAGAATCTTTAGTTATTCCTTTAAATGTCCTTCTTATCCAGAATTATTCACATATATTAAGAGCTAAGTAATATTTGGTGAAAGCCTCAATGAGCAATGCTTTCTTTTGTTGGCACTTATGGAAACTCTAGTGTTGGCAGAAAATTTCAGCCACGTGTAAAGGACTAACTTCTGACAAATACCAAGAGACAAAGGGATGCTTCCCAGTTGGCTTCCTGTGGATGGTGATTGACACACCATTTGAAAGTCAGGGAAGAGTTCACCTGTGCTACTGTGATTTGTATAGACCTAGTTATTTGAGTAGAATCCACAGAACCTAGAAAACATGGGAAGAAAAAAGAACAGTAGACGTTAAAACATAAAAAGGGGAAGAAAGCTCTCCAAGTCATCTGTGTTAGGAGAGGGACTTGAAACAATTAACAGACCATGAGAGCCTTTTCCACCTACAGGCATAATTTATTTTATAAGTTCCTATGAAGTATTTCAAAGTCTCAGAGAGTCCTCTTGTTGATATGACTGGTTTGGGCCCTATGACCTCACCAGGCAGCCTTTTTTTACACAGTTCTATAAATTGGTAGCCAATATGAAGAAAGTTGACAAGCTCTATAAAAACTCTCTTGAAACTTTGTTTCTCAGACAAGTTGGAAACTGATGAACTTCTGTGGCTTATGGGTAAATTTTAAATCTTCTGTAAAAGGAGTCACATTCTCTCTCAAGCTTCATTCCACTCTCTGTAGAGATAAAGGGATAATTACAAAGACAGGGAAGACAAACTAGAGTTCTCTAAAAGAGAAAAGCTACATGATCCCAGAAGACACAGGATTTTCCCTCTTTTACATGAGAAACGACTCCTAAAAGGCCCTGGTGTATATCTATGTGTTCAAAATGAATTGTTACCTACTATAACAAGTACTTTTGTCCTCTAGTATGAAAACATCTTAGTTTAAGATAATGTCTTAATCACAAGAAATTAATTTAATTTTTTTTTAATTTAAAAATACAAACTGGTAATCCATAATGGTTAAAAGTAAAATATACAGAGATGTCATGAAAGTCAATATCATTTTGGATCGTTGACATCTAACCCTGGTTTCTTTGTTACTGTCCTATATTTTTAATGGCTACCTGTTGCTTTCAGCGTTGAGACCCTGCCTTGGGAGTGTGTGTTTGGTAGTCTTCATGTTATCATCTGTATGGGCCACTATAATGTTTTGTCACACAAGGCAGATGACTGTTTTTCTTGTATTCTCAAGGATGGGCATTCTCTAACCCATCTACACATCTAAGCGATATGTACATCAAGAGCATATCATCAATCTACCTCCAAAATTAGCTTGCAGATAATAATGATATTTTTAAATGGCATCAGCAAAAAGTGGGGTATTTTTTGTTTTGTTTTTGTTTGAGAGAGAGAGTAATGCCGGGGCGGGGGGCGGGGGGGGTGGAGGGGGGAGAAGCAGAGGAAGAGGGAAAGAGAAAATCTTAAAGTGTGTAGAACCTGATATGGGGCTTGATCTCACAAGATCATGACCTGAGCCAAAAATCAAGTGTCAAGACATTTAACTGACTGAGTCACCCAGGCGCTCTGAGGAATTTTTTTCTTTAGGGCAATTAGTCATTCTAGGGGAAAGAGCAAAGTATTTCAAAAAGTTAAGTCCACGTTTCTCATTACTTAAGTTCAAAACAAGAAAAATGACATTTGTTTACAAAATAGCTTTAAAAATGGCAAGTAACTCAGCACCATGCTAAGGCACTTTTGGTACTGTAAAATATTTGCTCCTTTTGGTCCACAGGGAAACTGAGGCTCAGACTAATGACTTAGCCAGGAAGTGGCCAAACTAGGATTTAATCTCATGCATTCAGTCCGTAGAGCCTGTACTCCTTGCTGTGTGCATGTGTTTCCTCCATGTGAAGTACAAGTATTCATAAAAACAGAAATCCTTTATTTCATGCTTTAGTAGTATTCACTGCATCCCTCCAGGTTCTATTGGGATAGAGTTATTTGATAATGTGGGTGAAGAGTGTGGCCCTCTCTGTGTGGGACATGTCAGGCTACAACTAGAGGAAAGTGCTCCATTTTGTGACCTCAGCTGTGGCTGGCCACACCAGCCGTTTCTGGCTTTGAAGTCTTGGTGTGAGTTCTGACTCTGCCATTGGCTATCTGCTGAACCTCTCTTTGCCACTTTGTAAAATGGGAATAATAACAGCCTCCACTTCATAGGAGTGTAGTGCCTATTAAATGAGAGACCATTAAGAAAGCAGTTACTCTAGTGCTCAATAATGGTAGTACTTAATGTGGTTGATATTTTGTCATCATGACATAAATATGTAACATTTTGCCTGTCTTGGCAGCAGACATCTTGCCAAATTAACATATGCAATGTTAGTCTATTCATTACATTTATTGAGTACCCACCATGTACAAGACAGTGTATGAATAGCTGTGAAAAGATTATGAACCTAGAAGGGAGCTTGTAGACTAGCTGAGAGGACAAAATTCGACAGTGAAATGGAGCTTTGCTTGTATTTTGCCATCAAACTCCTGGTAGATAGTAAGTGCTTAATAAATAGTTGCTTCAATAATTGGATTGTAAGCCCTGGAGTTAAGAAGTATGCCTTTTAATTCCTTAAGTATTTTCAATCATAGTGCTAGACGGAGTACCATGTATGCAATGAGCAGAGTAAATATTCACTGTGATGGTAAAATTATTTGTCAAATACTCTTTTGATGACCTTTGATTACAGTGACCAAAAAAAAAAAAAATGATAGAGGGTGATGAATGTTATTCAAAATGCCAGTGGATGTTTCCAAGTAGAAAGGTAACTTGATCTGATGTGCATCTTGAAAAGAAGGTCTGGCTGCCCTGTGGAGTAGGGGAAGGGTTAGAGGGGCTTGGAGCAGAAGAGCCTCTTTATCATTTAATCAGGAGGTTTCCTCATACTTGTGACAGGAATGCAGTAATCTTTGCTCCCCATCCCATTTTCCCAGATGGTTTTTTGTTTGCTTGGGTTTGTTTGTTTACCACTGTGTTCCAGCACCTAGAATATTTCCTGGTACATAGCAGGAACTCAGTATTTTTTTTTAATAAATGGATAAAAAGTGGGACAGTAAGTAAGGAGTTTATTGGGTTTGTGACTTGTAATGTGGGAGCAGGCTTCCTATGGAAATGGGGAGAAGAGTACTGATTCAGTATGAATAAATGGAGTAGATCTGGTGGGCAAGAAAGAGAAATAAAGAATATCTGTTGTGATTAAATGGCCAGATGATGGTATCTTTTACTGAAATACAAAAGGATGCAGTAGGAAGAGATAAAGGTATGGGGAGTTGAGGATAGGTAGAAAAACCAGTGGACGTTAACCACCCAAGGGACCTAGGAAAATGCTGGCCAACCCCTGTGGCCTCTGTTATCAGCAAGCATGTCTATGTAACACATGCAGACTCTCCTCAGTGGGCTGTCTCTCCTGCAAAGTTGAAAAGGAAAGGAATTCCAGTTGAGGTATGAGATAGCCTTACTATCCCTAAACTGTATCCCAGAGTACACAGTAGGAACTAATATGGGGTGCCCCTCCCTGATAATCCAGGGACATAGGCATGGGAGCTGAGGGGAGAGAAACAGTGAGATGCCTCAGGTCCCTTCTTACACTCCACCATTCCCATTTTTTAGGGAATTAAATGAAGGTACCTATAGGCCGCTTTCCCAATTCCTTCATCCTTTGTATGCCTCTTTATATATGTATATGGTCATTTCACTCCTCAGACCTTCTGAAAGAAAGACAGGGAGCACGGAATCAAGGCATGGCAGAAAGGTTTTTAAAAAATTAAATGAATGCATTATATAAACTTAAAAATTTACAGACAACAAATGGTTCTTCTCCTGCCTAGGCCTCCATTAAGAGCATATAGAGAAGTCTGGGAATGTTTTCTAAGTGTCTATCCTGGAGAACAGGGCTGGCATGGAAGGCCTGTGGTTTTAGGAATGTGGGGTCTCATTCCCTTCCTGGTGCTTCTCCTGCCAATAGTTCAAGTGTTGCTTTCAGTCTCAAATTGGAGACTCTGGAAGAGGTTCCAAGAGCAGGTCTGAACTTGAAACACAGTGATGAATATGGGATGTCCTCTGCAAAATGTCATGGCCCTGGACATCCCTTCCTGGCCTGTGCTGTGGCTGCCTCAGCATTTCGAATGTTGATAGAGTACTCAGCTCAGCAAAGGCAAACTTGCTTGTCCAAGGTCTTACACAAAGTCTTGGGCGAGAGCCCAAAACAACAGCCACGACAGTGTCCAAATGTATTTGGATGACATACCACAAGCTGAGGCCCTGGACTTTACCAGTGGTTTCCTTCAAAGCCCCTCATTGCTTTTCTCTACTTAGGAAGTTTTAGTGAATAGTGACATGGAAATATTTGACACTCATGAGCTCTTCTTGGCATATCCTTTACTGACACACAACACAGGACTATAGAACAAGATGCTCCCAATCCAGTGGGGGGCAGATATTGTCAAAGAGCTTGTGATCAGGAGCATGGCAGATTTGGCTGAGTTTGAATCCAGGATTTGTCAGTTACTAGATTTGTGCCCTTGAATAAACTTAGTATAATCTTTGGCATATCCCAACTATGAATGAATTGTTGTAAGTAGGAAATGAAATAAATAATGCATGTAAAATACATCTTCATGCAATAACTGGCACATTTTACACATTCAGTAAATATGTAGTAGCTATTATGATTGAGATATTCTTTTATATTTTGTTATGTTATTTGTATTCACTTACTGTAAATCTAATTCTAAGCTGCAAGTTTTCTCCATTTTGATATTTTTCATTTTGGAACTTATAATTGATTTCTTTATTTATTGGTATCGTATATACATATTGTCTATTATGAGTGGAACATTTTCCTATTGTCTTTTTGAACTGGCAGTGGAAGTTACAGGAGAACTTCATGAATTTTTTCAGTTTGTCACCTTTCCAAATTATCTTTTTTAAAGATTTATTTATTTATTCATGAGAGACAGAGAGAGAGAGAGAGAAAGAGAGGCAGAGACACAGGCAGAGGGAGAAACAGGCTCCATGCAGGGAGCCCGATACAGGACTCGATCCCAAGTCTCCAGGATCATGCTCTGGGCTGAAGATGGTGCCAAACCACTGAGCCATCTGGGCTGCCCCTGAATTATTTTTTTTAATTCAAGTAAATTTTAGTTGACTCTTGTACTTTTTGAATAGATAATTATATGATCTGTAAATAATCACACTTGAGCTTCTCTTTCATGATAGCTATGTTTTAATATCTTTTTTCTTGTCTAATTGCATATTTAGAATATCTAGAGCAATATTAAATACTAGCAACTGTGGTAAATATCCATGTCTTATACTTGGTTTTTATGGGAATGCTGCTAGTGGTTTACCATTATCATGTTTACTATTCAGATGAGATCATCCTTATTAAAGGGATTAATTCCAATTTTTAATGATTAATATCAAAATTCAATTTTTATCAAATCCCTCTTACACATTTTTCTAAATCAATGGCTCTCAAAGGATATATAAGAATTCCCAAGGAAAGCCTAAAAAAAAAAAAAGACCAGGACTTGCTGCAGATATATTGCAGAATTATTTGTCATGATAGAACTCAGACCCTTGATTCTGATGTGTGTCATTGATTAAGAAGCATTGATTTGAATGATTACATACATCTCATGACTTAACTAATGTTATGAGCTATATTATAGAACTCCTAATATTAAACCATTCCTACTTTCCTTGAATAAATACTGCTTGGTCATGTTTATATTATTCTTTTAATATGCTGCTGGGTTTTTTTTTTGCAAGTATTATGACTTACAGTTTTTTATGTCATAGTCACAAGTTGAAGTGGCTTATACTTTCTTTTTTTAATGTACCCAAACTATGGCTGCTTTGAAAATTAAATTTTAGGCAATCCATATTTCCAGAACTATTTAAGCAGCAAAAAAAAAATATTGGTCTGTTCTTGAAAGTAGTATCTTGTTACGTGGCCCAAACCCAGTGCCATTTTTGGAGATAATTATTCAGCAATATTTTCCATTTATTTCATGATTTGTGAGGTGTTAATTCATTTAGATACTCTTCCTTTTTCCCAGTGAATTTTATTATATTCATTGTTCTAGAGTATTATCCAGTTCATTCACATTATACCCATTGTCCATATTCCAATCTCTTCTTTACCTCTCTTGTCTTTTGGTCATTTTGTATTGGGTTGCTTAAATTCTTCCTCTGCCTTTTTTTTTTTTTTTTCTTGATTAGACTTCCTAAGAAGGAGATCTTCTGTTTTTTTTAATTTTTATTTTCCTAATTTTGGTGTGTGTGAACTCTCTTTTATATTTAGTTATTTGCATGTCCCTCTTCAGTGACTTACCTATTCATAACTTTCTGCATATTTCTCCTGGGCTATTGGGCCTTTTTAAAATTAATGTGTCATATTATGGATATAGATTCTTTATCTGGACTGTGCATATCTAATTGTCATTTATCATATACCTTTGCTAATGTGAAATCTTTTGCTGTCCTTTGTTTTGGATTGTTGTTATGGTTGTTTGTTTTATGCTCCACAAAACTTTTATAATTATATAACTCTCAGTCTCTTCTTTTATAGTGCCCAGATTTTATATCTTTTGAAAGTGTTTCTAATGCCAGTATTTTGAAAATAAAGTTGAGAAATAAAATAACTGGGCATTATGTTCAGTGAGGTATGTGAAACACAGTAGGTACTCAACAAATATTCTTCCTTAACCTGCTCTTCATCCTCTTTTTTTCCCTTCCTCTTTACCACACCATTCTGAATGGGAGGTAAATATGCCAAAAGTGGAGCCAAAGGACTTACCCAAACACTATTCCAAAGGCTTTGATTTTCTTCACAGTTTTTACTATCAGTACCCCTCTTGGGATTTAAGGAACACCTGCACTTGCCTAATCTTGTGTGCATGCATGTACATATATACCTATTCACACATATCTGTTTAGTTGTGCATAGGCATATGCATTTATACACATGGATTCTAGTGTAAAATTCTTTTCTTAAAATTATGTATTTTTTCCCACAGGTGTTTGTATTTATTATATTGAAGAATATAATAAATAAAATAAATAAAATATAATAAATATCATATTGACCATCAGTGAGCATTAATAATCTTACCTAATGGGATGTGAAATATCATCAAGGAAATTTTCTATGCATTGGAAGTTTTGTTTCTTTCAAAAAACATAAAGAAGCCCCACAAAACTGATTTTTTTAAAATTGCCTCATATAGGAAATAGTCAATTATGTCACATTTCATCATGATAAACAGTACACTAAATGGGCACAGTATTCTGACATTCACATGTGAAAGAGAACCACACAAGTGTAAAAAGTAAAATTTATATATAGGATTAAGGGTAAAAGTATATGTTACAACATGTTTGCCTGATAGTGTATAATTGCTGAACATTATTTGTCGGTTAGGGGGATCAGCTAAAGCCTGGTGTATAAAAATTCATACCAGTAGGAAATTTACCATAAATCAAAGTCTAGATTACTCCATAACATTATGTCTTCAAGTTGTAAATTAACTTGCACAAATATGGCTTTCTGGGTAATAAGCAACATTTCCAGTGGAGCTGGAGGTCTCTATAAATAAGTTCAAATTAGATACCAAGCCTCACTTCCCCTTCTGCCATTCTGGGGGGTATCTGTATGCCTGCTTTTGTTGCTGGTCTTTCGTCCAGATATAGACTGAAGGGTGTGTCCTTGGGTGTGGGTTAAGGACATCCATCTTTAGCCACATCTGTTGCACCCCGTGGGAAATTTTATTTTTGCTGTAACACAGCTACAGCTATTTCCTGCTGTAGATGGATACAGTTCTGCCTTCCAACAGGGCACTGACCCAGAAAATAGTGATGCATGGGCCTTCAGATGCCACACTGAAGTCCCATGTCTCTGGCTCTGAATACTAATACTGGGTATGAACCATAGGGTGCTGAATGCTTCTATCTGGCAGGGCCATTTGTCCCTGGGGAGAAATGACATGTTCCTTTACGAGATGCTGCATACTGCATATTACTGTTTTTTTTCTAATGTGTTTTTATTGTCCCCGGATAAAGAAGAGGGAGACACTGGGCCCTGTAAGCAAGAGGTAAGTCTTTGCAAGAGAGTTCCAGAAAAGGGCCAAGGAATTAGAGATGTCTACAGTGTTTCTTTAAGATCTACCAGCCAAAAAGAATCCTATTAAACAGAAAATTTACTATCTATATCAATACTAAAACTAATACTAATGCTAATTTTAACCATAGTGCTAATGCCTAATATGTGTGTATATTTGCTTCATGTCAAGTGTCATGCTATCTCTCTGCCTGTTCTTTCTCATTTTCTTCTTCCTACAACGCTGTGAGATGGGTCCCATTTACAACAAGGAATTCAAGGATTAGAGAGGTCATGTCAAACATCTGAGATCACCAGCCCCAGTTTATAATCTCTAGAATGCTCTGAAGCCAGTACTCAAACCCAAGTCTGGCTTGACCCTTACCTGACTCCTTTTGTCCATCAGGAATGAACATCAGAGACTTATAACATATCTTTGCGTAGGACTTCTCCCTCTGCTCCTACGTTCCTCTGGCTTCCAGAATCCTCAGTTGATGTTCCAAATGAATCCTTGTCTCATCAGGTCTCCTCTTTGGTCCTGTGAAATCCACTTGTCAAGCTTCCTTGCTCCATCCCTGTGAATGTGTCTGCCTTTTCTCTCCACCCTCAGTCACACTGAATAATTAAAACATTAGTCTGTTCTTATTCCTTAGTCCTCTGCATTATAACCTCTCCTTCAATTCTACATTTATCCTCTCTCCATGAACTCAAACTGGCCTGCTTCTGACATTTCCAGGGCCTAGGATGGGAGGACAAATGGAAGCCCCTTTCTTATAATTCTAGTTTACTTGGTCAATTAGTAAAACTTCCAGCAACAACTTTCTTACAAGCCAGAAAAAAATTTGTATATGAGTGTTTTGATATGCAGGCCCTTAGAGCAGGGGCCTAGCTAGGCCAGGGGCCTTCTTGGCCAGTGTCAGGGTAGAACAAGGCTTAGTCCTAGCTCAAGGAAGCTTGGAAGGGGATCACTATCAACCTACCATCCTAATGCTTTTTTCCCTTCTGGTGTCCTTCTTTCTTTTAAAATTGAAAGGCAGGTGGATTTGTGCAAATTAGGATCCAACTAGAGTTGTCCTTACCTTACACAGACCAAAGCAGATTATCTAGAAACTAGCAGAGAGTGGCAGAGAAAAATTGGTTTGGGCTCATAACTAATTATCTGCTACTCTGAATATTGGAAGACCAAGAGGGAAAAATACATTTTTTTCTGATCAGATTTTTCTGGTCAAGCTTGAGGAGGCATTCTCATCTTTTCTCTGTCTCATCCTCTCCCACTTATTTATATATATTTTTCTCATTCTCTCTCTTTCACCTTTATCATCATTGAGAGGAAGGGAAAGATGAGAGGAGGAAGGAAGGAAGGAAAATAGTAAAAGACAGAGGTCTTTTGCAGCTTTGTAGATTGAAAGCTATATAATGAGATTCAAGGCAGGAGGACGTATCTGGGAGTTTTTAAGGCACGTGAGGCGTCTGCTTCAGCTGTGAAAGCCCTCCACAAGGGTGCTAACTCTCCTAAAATGTCCACTGAATTCAAGTTTGTTCTCTAGTTAGACCAGGGAATTAGAATTAGTGTTGGTGTAAGCAGTGACCTATGACAATTTAAAATTTAATGAGGCAAGAACCAAATTGGGCTTGGCTTTTATGTCTCTAAAACTTGTAAAACATGCCATTCTCTTAACCATGTTAAAATAAATATTAGTAATTAGTTAATATTAATGGCTATTTTGATGAAGGCCTTTCTTTTTAAATGGAAAATAAAGCAAATTGACTGGAAAAGCATATTATGTTCTCCCTGGCTGGGCCAGACTGCGATGTTTACCTGGTGGCAGCCACCCAGGCTCAAGGCAGAGGGCCTGGGGGAGATGTGTACTCCAAAGGCCTGACTTTATAAAGCCAAACCTGCAGAGTGAGGATAGATGTCACCATCTGTGAACCACATCTGTGGAAAACTATCAGAGCATGAGGGAGAAGGACCTGGAGAACCAAACCTGGGAACAAGGGAGCCAAGGAAGGGAATACCACAGCCTCATAAAATTGTTAAAAGACCACGGAGTCTGAGAGTCCCTGAGCATTTTGTCATCCCACTCCAGGCCACAGCTCAGGGAATTTCACTTCCCTGGTGTCTAAATGCATGCTCATTCTTATTTAGTCCTGGGCTTGGGCTGTGGAATTCATCATAACTTGCTGGAAGAACCAATGTTGACATAATGCCTCCCTGCATGAGATCCCACAGGCTTTCTTCCCAACCCAGCTTAGGTGGTTGTTGGAGTATGGGGACATTGGTTGCGGTTATGGCCCATTGTCTTCTCTTTCCCTAAAGTAAGGACATGTTTCACCCAGCCCAGTTCAAAACTAAATGTATCATATTAAAATTGTGTTACATGAAGATGCCTGATGTCTCAAAAGGCTGTAGGGTTAATTACTGCTTTATACTTAAGCAGGGCAACCAGAAGGATGTTTTTTTTTAAAGATTATGATTATGGGGCTTCTGGTTGGAATCCTTTGGGCATAAGGCAGGGGTAGCAGCTCAAATTTGGGGGATAGGAGAATAAAATGACAAGAATCTCAAATTGGATAAGTATATATACAGAGGCAGCCTCCTTTCCCTCTGTAATCTCTGTTCCTTTCAACATATCCCGGGTGTTTAGTGAACCGGAAAATATACTTAAAATTTTTCCTGCTGCACTTTCAAAAAGCCCAGGATACTTTAACTAAAATTGCCTTTCCCAAGAACACCTGTCAGCAGTCTAATTTTTTTTTTCATTATTAACTGACACTGAAGCACCAAGCCAAATTCATTATTCATTGAATGACTATTGATGGGAGGTGGGGACGCTAACATTCTTTTATGCTAAATACTATTCTGGATGCTGGGAATACAGTAAATAAAATGAACATCTTTGCTCTCATGGAGCTGATGTTCTAGAGGCGAACAAAAACAATCCACATGCTAGGTAAGATAAATAAGAGGTTGATTCAGATGACAATGCCAGTTTTGTAGACCAATAAGTTTTAAAATTTCATAAGGTTCAACTTAGTATATGATTTTTTTAAAGAGTTATTTATTTATTTATTTATTTATTTATTTATTTATTTATGAGAGAGAGAGAGAGAGAGAGAGGTAGAAACACAGGAGGAGGGAGAAACGGGCTGCAGGGCCAAGAGCAGAAACAGAGGGACCAGCTAGGAGGCCACTGCAATAATCCAGGCAAGAGATGATGGAGAACTAGACCAGACGGTGGTAGCAGATTGTAGTGTGGAGTGTGGTGGTCCACTTCTGTATCTGTTTTGAAGGTAGAGCCAAGCAGAAATGCTGAAGGATCAGATGTAGGGTATGAGAGTAGGGGGATGGTGGTTAAAGTTGACAGTGAGGCTTTGGGTCTGAGCAGTGGGAAGAATGGAATTGTCCTGAACTGAAATGAGGATGACTGTAGCAGGAGCTGGTTAAAACCTAAGAGAGACTCTTCATCTCAACAGGTTTTACAATTCCAGTATGATGGGCTCAGTTCTAATGCAAGAAGACGTATCAGAAGGGAAATAGCCTTCAATAGCCTTTTCGGTAATAAAAATAAATGGTAATTCTAAGAATAGGTATCGATTGCTTACGGTATACCTACAGCACCATTCTAATCTTTGGGCATGGATTTTCCTATATAATTCACACAACACCTCTTACTGGTAGAGGAGTCCACAGATGTGAAGCTTTGGAAAGCAGAGCCTTTTTGAGGTCTTCCTGAGTTGCTGATGGATTTCACCCCTGCAAAGTGAGGGGCTATTTGTGAGGCTCTCCAGTGGATAAGAGAAAGACTAGGCATGATTAGGATTTCTGAGAAAATCAGGAACTACTAATATACTGAGTATTCTGCTCTAAGGGAAATTCACACAGCAGGTGGAGAACCTACCTGCCTCTGCAGGCATGTGGTGGAATAGGGTGGGGATTGCAGAAGGCACAGTCTCATCAGATGTGTAGGATCAACAATCTCATTTCAGGTCAATGGGAATGAGAGACATCACTGCCTCTGCAAGGTCCTGAGAGAGGACAGTGGTTAACTGGAAGCCCAATTTGGTTAGGTGACTCGTGCTCTATACCTGTATAAACAGCTGGCCTGTGCCTCAAGATCCAGATAGGAGTGAAGACAGAGACCTGGAGAGATAAGTCTGGTGTTCAGGGACATTAGCAGACTGGGATCCAAAATGTGACTCTGTGGTGAGAGTTGATAATTAAATCATCTCAATTTGTTACTTTTCTTAGAATGTATAACTGTATAACTCCTAACCACCCCAGAGGGAAGCCATTCCTTAGCCACCTCCATGCAACAGGGAAACTCAGGATAATGATATCCCAGCAAGTGAAATTATTGAGGACATAAAAGTGTATGTAAATTATATGAAAGGTTATTAAGGAGGGAAAAGCACACATATAGCTGACCCTAGAAAGAACTATGTAATGTTCTGGTTTGTTGTGACTTTTTCTGTCCTCCTTTCCACTTATTTTCATCTTCTAATTTTTCTACCATAAGCAAGTAATAAGAGGTTAATAGCATGGGATTTGCAGACAGACCTAGGTTCAAGTCCTAGCCTCAGTTTTTATGAATTGTCTAGCTCTGAGCAGCTGTGAGCCTTTTCAAACCTCACTCTCCCTATCTGTGCAGTGACAGTAAGGTTGACTCAAAGATTCAGTGAGGATAATGCATGGAAAGTATGTAGCAAGATTGGTGTTGCTTTTGTCATTGCTCATTTTATCTTTAAGGGTAATAATCAAGACCATCTGTAATCTTAATAATCCATATTGGGCTGGTTATAAGAAAATCAACAGTTTATCAGTTGTGATAATGGCAGCCAACTCAGAGATTCAGATCTGGAGGGACACCAGGACATAGTGAGGACTAGAGACTACCTGCCCCATTGAAGGGACAGTTCTTGCTCATTTCCAGGGGATTTCTGTCATGTAGGAACACAATCTCGGTATTACTAATTCTTCTTGTTGTTAAAGAAAGCCCTACACTGGGATTTTTAAATAAAGGCAACTAATTAAAAAAAAGACTTTTAAAATTCCATTAAAGTCAAACAAAATGTTTTTGTGAGTTAGAAATGGCTTGAAGAATGCTAGTTTGTAAGCTTTGCTGTATAACAAATGACCCCCATAGCTCAGAGGTTATAGATCAGTCATGGGCCAGTGGGGGGCTCTGCTCTTCATGTCATCATCACTTGAGTATCCAGGATAAAGTAGCAGGCTGTGTTTGGGACATACCATTTCATGGCAGAGAGGAATTACACAATGATTTTGGCATTTTTGCTTAGAACTGGCAGTATTACTTCCTCTTGTATCTTAATGGCCAAGCAGATCTCATGGCCAAGCCTGATAGTGGTAAGAAGGAGTGTACACTCTTTCTCCTGGAAGACCCTGCAAATCACCTGACAGTGGGAGGGGATGTTGGCTATCTCTTACAGAGAAGTAGGGAGCAGATAATTGGGAATGGTAAAATAATCTACCACAAGAACCTTCTGTCCAATCCTCGTCTTTCCATTCACTTGCCTTTCCAGGGTTTTGTTCAACTGTTGCCAGTTATCTTCTAAAATCCTTAGAAGGATTTTATAGACTGATATATTTCCTTAGAAACAAGTATAACTCTTTGTGGCCTGTGGGGTGAATACCCAATCTTTAAGCATGGCATTCAGGCCTTCCATAATTTGGCCTCTATATGTTAGGTTAAATTGAGTGATTGCTGATATTCAGCTATTTTTTAATATGAAAAAATGACAATTTCATATTAGCCAACTAAATATATTTGTAATTTTTTCATTCTCTGAGAGCTGAAGGCTGTACTATACAACATTGTCTAACATTACTCTATAATTCCACCTGCAGACCTTTGTTCCTTTTACCCCCTATTCTTTTTTTTAAATATTTATTTATTTATGATAGACAGACAGAGAGAGAGAGAGAGGCAGAGACACAGGAGGGAGAAGCAGGCTCCATGCCGGGAGCCCGACGTGGGACTTGATCCCGGGACTCCAGGATCGCGCCCTGGGCCAAAGGCAGGCGCTAAACCACTGACCCACCCAGGGACTCCCTACCCCCTATTCTTATATATACTTTCTCTACCCTCTGCCCACCCCAGACAGAGACTCTGTGGTTTTGTCCCTAAAATGTGCTTGGGAATAACATCAGCAGGGAAGGAAAAGGGGCCATTCCTATATTGGAAGATAGCCTCATGTGTCCCAGAGCTCCTAAGCCAGGCTAGACTGGCTCTTGGCCCCCACCACACCCCTGAGTAAATGCTGAATGGCTTGACATCATCAGTAATGATGGTGACCTGAAAGGTCCGGAAGGGCAGACTTCTTAAATAGCAAGATGACAGGTCTTTTGAGTGGGAAAACAGATATTCTTTCAGGATATATTTACTGACCTCACCTGTGAGCATGACCCTGGTCCAAGTTCTTTTTTTTTTTTTTTTAAGATTTTATTTATTTATTCATGAGAGACACATAGAGAGAGAGAGAGAGAGGCAGAGACACAGGCAGAGAGAGAAGCAGGCTCCATGCAGGGACCCTGATGTGGGACTCGATTCCGGGTCTCCAGGATCACGCCCTGGGCTGAAGGCAGGCACTAAACCACTGAGCCACCTGGGCTGCCCCCTGGTCCAAGTTCTGAGAAGGATAACAGTGAGCATGAGTGAAAGGCTCACTGTGCCCCTGAAGCTCAGCCCAGTGCATCAGAGATTCCAGAGCCAAACGGACGTTGGAGCATGTAATATCCCACACCCCCATTTCACAGATGAGGAAACCATGGTCCAGCTCTTACCACAACCCTAAAATGTTTCCACACAGCAGCCACAGGAATGTCTTAGGGCATGAGTTAGATTATGTCTGTTTCCTGAATTACATCTTCACACACATATCATTGCATTTACATAATTAAAGTTAACATATAAAAATATAGTAAAGTCCAGACCCTTCACTAGAATGTGCAGCCTGTCTCTGCCCACTTCCCAAACCCATCTGGTATCCATCTCTCTCTCACTTCTAAACTCCAGCCCCACTGATTTGATTTTTCTAAGCTCATTCTTGGCTCACCGCTTTTACATTTATTGTTCCCCCTGCCACATATGCTCTTCCCTCTGATCTGTCCATGAGTGACCCCAACTCCTCTATGCTTCAGGGCTCAATTCACATGTCTTCTTCACAAAGGAGAGTCTGTTTAAAGTCAACCTTCTTCCTTGTAACTCTTTATCACTTTCTTCTTTTAGGTTGTCTTTATCTGAAATTATACTTGTTTACTTATTTATTTTTATTCTCTACTACAGACTGAATTTCAGGAAGGCAGAACCTAGTCCCTTAAGTTCACTACTGTGTCACCAGCACCAAGCACAGTGCCTATGACAGAGTTGGTGATCATTACTAGTTGTTGAATGAATGAATGAATGAATGAATGATGTGAAGAGTCTGGCTTATGGATACTCAGATGATACTTTGTTCCAGAATTGGTATTCTGATCTGTAAATCAGCCTTCTTCCCATCCTTCTATATTCGGTAGTTAGTAGGCACTCAAATATTTGTCAAATGAATAGTTCATAGCCTGGTTGTCATAGAGAGGACATTTCATTTTCATGTCTGTAATTGACATTAGTAATCACTCAGAACAATCATTTCTTGCTCAGTCTCAAAACACTCTTCAATCTAACATTCCTAGTGGACATCACCCATAGATTAGAGCAGGTCTGTTTGCCGTTCCTGGTTTCAGCTGTCTTCATGTATCTGGGCGTGTCTGATTAGGCAGGCTCCTTAGAGGTCTAACACATGAAGGACCACCTTGTCTCCTGCAAATTAAAGAATCATAAGTAAACCTGGGGCTGAGAGGCAAGAAGTGACTTTGAATAGCACTGGACATCTGTCACACAGGGAGTCTTCTGTTTTACTTCCCTCACACATGTTCCTGAAGGCAAGGAGCCCATAGTCAGGACAGCCAGTGAAAATTGAATAGGCTGCCTTACTGAAGCCTCTGGGGTCTTTGACAACCCCTGGAATCAGCCGCTTTGGAGCTGGCAGATGTTAGCAATAGAAGAAGGTGCTAGTGACTTGGAAGTTGGCACTCCTGGCAAAAAAACCAAAGCCCTCTGAGCAATTTACATTTTATAGTACTGCATGCCAATTGATTATGCCTTTGCAGTGCCAAAGTTTATATTTTACCTGTATTATGGTTTAATTAGCACTTCCTCATTTATTGTCTCCCCCCCCCCCCCCCACTAATTCATAACTCCGTGAAGACAGCAGGACCCTTGCTTGGTTTTGCTCACTATTTTATCCTTGGTGCCCAGTCCAGGGCCTGGCACACAACAAATAAATATTTGCTGTCTGAATAACCTGGGGAAAATAGGTGACAGGACAAACACGATGATAGGAGGAGGAGGTGACGTGAGCTCTAATGTGGGGGATTAGTCAGGTGACCCACCCACAGGAATCCTGTTCTAGGAAGTGGAGCTGGGTGGCAAAGGAGGAATATAGAGTGCTTTTTGGCAGCCCTTTCTCCCCCTAGATGTTGGGCTTTCAGAGAAGATGAGTTCTGGGTTATAGTCCCAGAGTTCTGTATATAACCCAATCCCAGTGTGCCTGAGGTGCCCAGTGGGGTCAATGACCCCTCCCAAGCTGTGCCAGAAATAGGGTTGGGGCTCAAAGGTGAGCACTGCCTTCCAAGATACCTTCTTTTGTGGGATCTCAGCCTATCTCTCAAGCTCCACTCATCCCCTGTCCCCGTCATTGTTCCTGGGGCAAGCTGCAGTCTGATTTTCTCCACATCCACTTGAAATGCCAACCCTGCCTGACTTCCTTGGGTCATTTCCAAGGCTAGACAGGGAGAGTTCTCATATTGTTGTTTGATTCAATTAAAATCATCCACCCAAACACTTACATGTCCATTCCTCTTTTATTCTGCTTGGGTTTTTGTTCCCTTTCCCTAAAGAGAGAGCTAGGAAGCATGTTTTAACTTTAAATGGAGCAGATTCTCTGTATCCTCAGGTTTCCTGTTGCCAGCCCCCCGCGACAACAGTGATCTTGGTGATCTGCTGGGATTTAGGTGGCTGGGGGCAAACAGGACTTTGAAATCAGCCTCTCATCCCACAAGCCTGGGCAGTAGACATAGCTTCCTGCATTTCCTTTAGTGCCCTGAGATGCAGAGCCTGGGTACCCCCATGGCAGGATCTGAGCCCTGTAGAGGGCTCCTCCCCAAGTCTGGAGTCCAGCCTGGAGCCAGCTCATCCAAGGCCCACACTATACTACTATTCTCACACTCATTCTGTCACAAAAATGCTTTCCTCAGAGTAAAACAGACTGTGGGGTCATTTAATCATTTTATTCAGCAAAATACACTAAACCCAAACTTACCTGAACAGGCAAGGAATACAGCTCTGCACACACACACAAGATTTCCTCAGGCTTTTCCTCTAGTCTGCTGCCTTCTCTCTAAAGCAGCCTTTGCACTGTTTTGTATTAATGCACTATCTGCATGATGTAATAGCTCCAGTGACAGCTACTCCCTGAACCTCCGGGAAAAACCTTAAGTAACGACTGACTCTCTAATGCACATTCCCTCTGTTGAGGATGTCTCTGCCAGTTTAGATTGTCTAAAAATGTTCATTTTGAGTCATTAGGGCAGAAAGCCATAACAATAGTTGCACGTGCTACGTCATCGAGTGGAATACAATAGCTCTCTCAGACCCTGGGAAAGATTGATTGCTGCATTTATCTGTAGATTAAATATGAATGTGGGGACCTTGAGGATCAGCCTATGCAGAGCCATTACACTAGTTTGAACAAGTACCAATGGCTGGAGATGGATGGGCAACTTAATCTGCCAAGAAAACTAGATTTTAGATTGTTCTTGTATCTTGAGAGAAAAAAAAAGTCTTTTATTTAAGCAGGTAATGTGGATAATTGCATGTGTTTTGCATAATTTGATTTATGAGAATACTACAGTCACATATGTACCCTTGTCTGAATTCTCTATCTTAGGAATTTTAGCTTCATTCCATCAAAAAAGAAAAGAAAGAAAGACATCATGTAGGCTTGTAGGGAGACTTGATTATGACTTACTTTTATGACCATTGGAAGAACCAGTAGTACATTGACAACTTCTAAGAAGCTATCTTGGGTTGTATTAAAACCCGTCTCCTAGAAATTGTTCTAATAGGTAATTCTTGAATTTGACAGTTTGGCACAGAGTTGAAGGGCTCTAGAATTTGGCAGCCAATTCTAACCCGATGTGTTGCCAAAAAGAAGAAAAGCCCCACCAAATATGAGCCTGGCTGGCTTGTATTCCGTTGTTCATAGTCATATTCAGCTACATACAGTGGAGAAGTACTACACTCATTTAAGAGACAGGGAAAAGGAGGCCCCATGCTCTATTCTTAGACTTCTAGATTTTATTGGGTGTTAGTTAGTCTACAGATGAATCCTATGGAGATATGTGGGTAAATAAAAGTACGGTTTCATTCAATGATTGCCAAGATATCCTGGGGGTGCCTAAGAAACTCTCAGAAAATCTTATTAGTTTAGAATCCATTAATTCAGACTTTAAGATCATATGACCTAAACAGAGCTTTGCCTTTGCTCTGTCTAGGAAATCAAAGTTTGATGAGCAAAATAACAGTGTGACCAGAGCCCTAAAATATCTCATTCACTCATGGAAATATTCAGCTAAAACTTATTGTGGGTTTAGCATCTGCCAGACCCTGGGCCAGGTATCAGAGATTGTGATGAGCAGTCTGTAGACCTGGTATATACAGTTCAACAAACAAGAATCCATTAACTAGTAAACATGGTACAAGTGCCACAGCACATGTGGCAAAATTCAGTTCTCTTCCAAGGAGTGGCAGAGGTAAGAAGGAGGGAGGAAAACCTCCTTTGCTGTGCTTACCTGGCAGCAAAAATTGCCTGAAAAGAAAAAGAAATTGCTTGTAAATGGGGGTAATAATTATAAATAATGCTTCATAATCCATATGGCTCTTGCATAGATTTCATTTCAGTTAGAATTATCTGTGTTAGAGAGGTAAACACTGTTTCTAAATTTGGAGAACATTGAAGCGCTCAAAAGTAAGAATTAAAAACCTTTATTCTAAACTAAAGATAAAGGAAATGATGAAAATGTTTCTGAGAACCTTAATATCTGAGAACTTGGTTTGGGGACTCTAAGATTGAAAAAGTTAGGTCTGCATGTGTGAGTTAGTGAATACACTAAAATAATGTTCATGAAGCTATAATTATGAGAATTCAACTTTTTTTAGATTCTATTTTTTAAGTAATCTCTACACCCAATGTAGGGCTCGAACTCACAACCCCAACATCCAGAGTCATATGTTCTACCAACTGAACTAGCCAGGCACCCCAAAAATCCAAATTTTTTTAAAAGAGAGAGGCTTTAAGTATTGATAATATTTATTATTTATCAGGAATGTGGAAGGGGGCACCTGGGTGGCTCAGTGGTTGAGCTTCTACCTTCAGCTCAGGATGTGATCCCAGAATCCTGGGATCGAGTCCTGCATCGGGCTCTCTGCAAGGAGCCTGCTTCTCCCTCTGTCAATGTCTTTGCTTCTCTGCGTCTCGCATAAATAAATAAATAAATAAATAAATAAATAAATAAATAAATCTATCTATCTTTTAAAAAAGGAATATGGGAGAAAGTTCTTATTTTTTAGAAACACATACTGACATATTTAGGGATGAAATGTCTTGTTGCCCAACTCACTTTAAAATATTTCAGAAATAAGAGATGAAAAATATAGCATATCTGTTAAGTCTTGGCAGTGAGCTTGTGGATGTTTCTCCTCTCCTTTTCTGCATGTTTGAAAATGTCTGTAATTTATACTCAGAAATCTTTTTCTATACTATTTGCTGAATACCTTCTATATGCAGGACGATTATGCTTACTACTAGATATTCATTCTTTATAAATTTTACAACAACCCTGCAAGGGCAGTAAAACTATCCTTCTTTAAGAATGGTAGATCCTGGAACCCAGGGTCACCCAGTTAGTAGGAGGCAGAGTCTGTCTCTGAATCTGGGTATGTTTAATGCCAGACACACCCCACATATCTTCATCATGAATGCAAACTTCTGTTCAGAGCAGGAATTCTCTTCATAGTCTCTGTCAGGATGGCCATTCTCCCACTTACTGGAGACTTCAGTAGATGAGCAGCATTCCATCAATTCTAGATACCTCTTCCTTAAGTTGAGTCACTTTCCACCTAGGTAAAATGAATACCTACTTACTAATAAAACTTTTTCATGTCTCCTCAGCATCCCTGGGAGACAATTAATTCTTCCACTGACCCCATTCACTTAAATACATGTCCCAAATATCTCATGTGACATAACCCCCAAAAAAGTATTTACTGTTTATTTCCAGTTCAAATTTAATTGGGCTCTTGTGTTTTTATTTGCTATATTGGGCAAGCCTTATCCACAAAGCCTAAAATCTTTACTATCTGGCCCTTTACAGAATAAGTTTGCTGGCACCTGAGCGGTAGCAATAGCAATGATGATGATAGGAATAGCTGGAGTAAGAACAACAGTAATCAAAGCAGCAACAGCCTCTTTGATTTGCTTTGTCAGTTTCAGTGCACTATCTCATCCGATCCTCAAAGCATCTACATTAATGCTGGCAGAAGTTCTGGATCACACACTGAGCACATGGTGATGCTGAAAATACATCGCCTGTCTCCCCCTCTGGCATGTCCCCATCCCCCCTAGGCCTATCTACTTTTTTTGGAGGGAGGTCTGTGGCTCATCTTTGTTTTTTCCCAGGTTTATATCACACCTTTTAGGCTTCTATTCCAGAAATAAATCAAGACACCCCTGAACCACTACCGTTTGCTGTATTTCATTCCTCCGTTAACTGACTCCATATGCTTATTATATGTGTCAAATAATTATAGCGTTATTTCTGGACTATTTTATCTGAGAGTTGTTTTTATACAGCACGTTCTCATGCACCGAACCACCTCCAAGCAGACCAGCAGAGACACCCTGTGGGAAGCTGGGTTCTATATGAACGAGCGTTTAATAGGGATGTCTTCATTATGCACCATAGTTCATTTATTTTTCTCTCCACTGTATATGTGAAAATAATGTATCAAATCACAACTAGATTTGATAACTAAGTTTTTCTACTCAGTCTATTTCATGTGTTTCTGCACCACAGTAAAATAATATTTCTGCCCTTATATGCAGCAAATATCAAGAGATGATTTATTTAACAATTATTAAAAACACTGGATTGAGGGGGACCTGGGTGTGCTCAGTGGTTGAGCATCTGCCTTTGGCTCAGGTTGTGATCCCAGGGTCCTGGGATTGAGTCCCACATCACACTCCCTGCAGGGAGTCTGCTTCTCCCTCTGCTTGTGTCTCTGCCTCTCTCTCTCTCCATGTCTCTCATGAATAAATAAAATCTTAAAAAAAAAAAAAACAACACTGGATTGGGGTCTCCGAAGTGCCCCTAATCAATTTTTTCAGCCACACTGAGATAGTTGCTTACATTATGGACAGTAGACTATTACCTTTAAGGAAGAAGGTGATTGGAAGATAAAACAGCTACAGAATGTGTTTCTGAAGAATCCAATCTGCTCCTTGACTTTGGATAGTGGGAGGCACATAATTTACCTATGATACTGCAGGCTTTCAAATGTCAACATGCTATTCCATCGGGGCTGTGAATTTGCTTTTTTCAGCCATTAGAGAAGAATGAGATTGAAACCTACAGTCTGTTTTCATGTGATAACCTTGACACTGGACTACTGTTTGGTAGGGGGCTTGTGTCAGGGTGGGGGGCTGACACTCTGTAGATAAAAAGGTTAAGCCCAATAACAAAGTTTGTATTATGAAAAGTCACAGCATTGGAATTGACTAACTTTTAAAGAATCTTTAAAATGCTCAAACTTCTGATGTACAGAGATGAACCCATTAAAGTAAAGCACAGTTTCCTTATTTTTTCTTTTGCATAAAAATATTTCTCATAAGTTTAAGTGCACTGCTCTTCAAGATCTACTGTAAAACCTGAAAGTGTCAGTCATACAGGTAATTGGAAACATATAAATTAAAGGAATGCACAGCTGTAGAATTAACTACTAGATCCATTTAAAGGACTAGATTTACTAAAAGTAAAATCTGTTCTCCAAAACCCTTTTTCTCCTTCATGATTATGTTGCATGGAAAGAAAAAACAAGCTTCATCATACATGTAGTGAATTTTAATGTTACATTTTTTTTTGTTGTTTAGTCTTTCGTCCTTGAGTATTGAGAATAGAAACTACCATGTTTATCATACTTATTTTGACCTTAACCTTCTTTTTTTAATGAAAGAGACTTAAAATGTCCCAGCTGGTCTGACTCCCAGTGAGGGGGAGGAGACAATAGGGAACCCTTCTTCCTGTGCAAATGTTGAGAAGATGGAATAAGACCTGAGTGATTTAGGTGAACTGTGAAGCAGTCATCATCTTTATTTATGAAAAATTTAGGAAGCTGCTTCTTAAAGTTATAATACAATTATAATCTTCAAAATTTCAAGAAGAAATAGCAAAACACTGCACCAACTCAGGGACTGTTTCCTTTTCAAATACTGCTCCCAATTTGTTTTAATTTATGCTCTGCTGGATTGGTACAAAAGGAGGAATTCCATAGATAGGTAAACTGGAGGAGCCTGAAATGTAAAATAGAGTTGCTTTTGAGGTTTGACTTAATTGTTAGGGAGTAAAATTTTATTCCAAATTGAAATTCCACTGCAAAGAACTAAAAATATTAAGATTTAGAGTCTATAACCTAAAAAGAAAAAGGAAAAAACCAACTTATCTGCTGGAATTTGATGGTTAGCCCTCAGCTTGGCAAGCCAAGTGTTTTGAATTTCCAAAGTGGACTCTCTTTTAATATGCTTAAGGCTTATTTGTTGGTAGAAGAATTCACTGCAGAATATATTTGATCCATTCACCTTCATTGACATAAACCCACTGTAACGTTCTTGGAAAATGTTATATAGTTTGAGTTGGTTTGGCTTTTAATGTATAATAAGAAGAGTAGAAAGATCCAACATCCACAATTTCTTAGATTAAATGGCTGGATTTCTTTTGGCTACAGACATGCCCCACCTTGTCTGAATGCCAGCTCTCAGTGTGCAAGCTATAGCAATGTCCTCAGAGACAAGGAAACCTAACTCAGAAAATTGGAAAATAGGAGCAGAGATATTAAAAGTTCAGAGATTCTTGAAGGGCATTATAGGGCCACTGATGTATGTGTATGTGTGTGGGGTTATGTGTCCACCCCTCATTAGTCCACCCCTCACCTTTCACAGTACCAAAGAAGTATGTCCAAGGGTGATAGAGTTCTAGGAAAAACACACCATGAGAAGAGGCAAAGGTTTCCATAACCTTCCTGGGTGTGAGCAGAGTGGCTACAATGTGGGTAGTTTGAAGTTGGGGAATCCAATTAACTTGATTTGGTTTAACACATTTAAGAAATCATAGACTATCTTGGCCATAGATTCTGGTTCCTTAATCTTTCAGAAATCAATTTAGTGTGTTACAGGTTTTTGCCTGGAAGATTTTTTTAGATCAAACTTAATATATGGAGTTGTCTCTTTTTCATGAACTTAGAACACACCATGTTTTGATGAGAATAGTGGATTACTAGAGTCACCTGGCACAGCTCAGGTAGTTGCTGGGAAATATTGGATTGACAAGGGATTGGGAAAGAGTCAATATTTTAGCCACTTTACTAGTGATCACATGCAATTCTCTCTAGGTGATAAAATTATCCTTATTGTTACTTGAATACAAAATATCAGCAGTCAAAGACATAAATGTGTGTATATTGATCTAATATTTATCTCAATTTGATAGAATGGTATTTTACAAAAGATATATTACCTGAGCCTAAATAAAATTGACTTTTTAAAAATATTTGACTGAGGGCACTTAGTTAATGTTAACTAAGAACGGTGATTACATTTCTTAAATTGTAAGCTATTTGATAAACAGCCGATGTTTATGTAAGCGTCAATAGCCTAAACGATTGGAATATTCAAAATGAACAATATTTACAGGTTTATAATTCCTTCTCCTACCACATGAATTTATTAAATTCCTCCCATGTGTGAGGCATTCTGGTAAGTCCTTTATAGAATGCATTCATTGAATTCCCATATCAATCCTGTGAGAATATTATCTTTAGACTCGTTTCATATATGCAGAAAGTAAGTTACCTTAATTTTAGATTGAATCTTACATTGTCATTTTTGTGGATTGAACCTACCTGCACACTAGAAATTTCATATAGATCCACTAAATATAACTATATTATAATGAATTTATATGCATAGTTATAATAATCACATGAATTTGAATATAACACTAGTCAAATCACATTGCCACTGTGAAGTGCCTTACCACGAAACTTGAGGTAGTAGTCAGTCTGGAAAGGAGGTCCTTTGTTACCTCTTGAATTTGTTTAAAAATCCAAATTTGCTTTATGTTCAGTTACATCATAGTGCTCTTTTGTAGAAGGTAAGTCTTCCAGAACAAGCTGTATATTACAAAACTGCTAATTAAAACTGGGAAAAGTGTCACAAAATAAAGGGAAGCCTTCCCTGGCTGGAAATGATAGCCAGGATCCGCTTTAGTTTCAAGCAGAGTAGTTTTTAGTTCGATGTGGAGCACTTTTACCAAAAGCACATTAAGTGTGGTGTGTTCGTGTATTAACAAAGTGGGTTTTAAGTTAAAAGTTGAAAAGCTGGTAGTGTATTTTAACACGGACTTGGGTATGCATTTTTTTTCTTTCTTCTTTGTATCTTATTATTTTTTAAATTAGAGTTAAAAGTGGTCCTTTGGCTTTCTCCTTTGAGAAAAGGGATCCCTCTCCTTTGAGGGAGGGATCCTGAAGTGGTTTTCTTTGCATTGTTGGGGGAGGTGGGGTGATAGGGGAGAGATTCAAAGAGGCAAGAAGGAGTGACTGCCCTTTATAAAACGAGTTATCTTGCAAGCATTTGAATGGCTTGGAAACAAACAGTTGCTAGTGCCACTCTGTTTTCAAGTGATTTTATTTCTCGTGGCTTGGGCCAGTGTTTGGAAATAATTCATCAAACGGAGATGTCAGGATGAACAACAGACACATTAAAGTGAAACAGCCTTTGACGTGTCATACCTCTGGTGCTTTGAGACTTTTAATTTTGAAATTTTAGAAAGATAAGCTAACCGGAAAAACGGTGATCCACATCATCAAAAATACTTACTGTCAAGTCCAATTTCCCATTTCTTGTGTCCCATTGGGTATGTAGGGGAAGCTTCATTGCACCTTTTAAAGTGAGACTAGCCTTGAATATTTTGATGTCAAATGGCATAAACCAAGTTTGCTAATATTACAGTCATCTAAGATCATGTTAGCATCAAAAAGCCTCGTGGTGCCCCCAGTTTTAATAATTATCAATGCCTACTATAATGTAGCCTAGTATTATGTACGCCTGCTATTATATGTGCACCTCCTATTATGTAGGTGCAAAAATACTCGAAGATGATAAAAGTATGCTTAAAAGTCTGAGGATAATGAAATTATGTCAAGGTGGCTTTTTAGCTTAGTGATTGTGTTTCAATTTGTAAATGTTATAACTGTTTAAAAAAATTTTTTTTCTTTAGCAAGCTGCAAACTTTTAAAGACATTAAGCCTGCCAAATTATAGCCACTTATTTCTGCCTGACGTATTTTTCAGCTTAGAACCACAGAGGGACTGCCAAGCCTGTTCCTTTTCATTACCTGTTCTGTGTCTGGCCCAGAGTTTAGATTTTCGAAAATGGAAAAAAGCTGTTTGCAAAATCACAAGGCTCTTGAGCTCTTAGTTTCTTCTTAGTATCAACGTTTATTTATTTAGGTTTGGGCTGGGTTTCAAAAGATTGAAATTGGAAACAGAGAAGGTGACTCTGAACACCATTTATCTGTATATAAGCGAACGTTCAATGTACGTTTAATTTAAAAAATTGCTGTTTCCTACAAGAGGGAGCTATTTTTCACATTGTTACAACATTTTTAGAGGTCACTAGGTGGTCATGTCACCAGCAGGGAGTTTTTGTTTGGCAGGCAGCATTGGCAGTTAGTTACAAATGCCTCCCATGATTCAGTGTTCAAAGGGGGCTGCTTTGCAAGTAACAAATACTTACAACCTGAGAACTGAAGTATAAAAAGTAGTGACAGGGGAAAATGTTTGGAAATGTAAAACAGCATCTTTAGTGGCCAAATTGGGGTGTTCGGGGAGTCGAAGATTACATGTCTACTTGATACTTGAGTTTAGCGTTTACAGAAGCAATAATGCCTTAACTACCCCACTTGGCCGTCACCTTGCTTCTAGTTAGCAAGTGCTCTTAATTTGGGAGTCATTGGTTACCGTGATTTGGAATAATGTTCAGATTCCTGACAATAATCTTTATTAACCTCATACCCTGCATTTGCCATCCTGATGGTTACTCAACCTGTGCCTCTCAAGTCATTCCTCATTGTGAACACTGGTAATTTAAGCAAGATTAAGTGGGCAGCTAAAAGCACCAATTACCGGGGCTTCTTCTAGGCTTCCATATTTACAGACAAACCAGTATTTCAAATTTGGGATAAGCGAATTATAAGCTGTCTTTATGTGGAAATAAATAAATGAAGTGCAGATGGATCTTTGAGGAAACCAGTTACGTTGAAAAAAAAAAAAGATTAATAGCCAATCATTAGAACTGCAAGAATTTTGTTTGTAATTAGTTTTTTTAAAGCTTTTAAAATGGAGATAGATTTTTTTTTTTTTTTTTTTTTTTTTTGGTCTTTAAAACGGGACAATTGCTGTGTCTCCTCTACCCTCCTCCTTTTAAGCCAAGGAAAGATTTAAAGAATGCAGTTATCAGTTAGGAATACAATGCAGTTAATTTGCTGTCTCATACAGCTTGTATAAGATACCTTATATTTTTTTAAGCTAGAAGCTAAATTAATTCGATTTGAGCAAAGAATTGTCAGGGCTCATGTTGAGTTGTTTAGGATAGAAGAGCCTAAGAATTTCAGACTTCTTTAACAGAACAAAGGAAGACATTTAGCACCTGTGTCTATTTGCAGTTCAAAGAGAAACTACAAATAAATTGATGGGGTTTTCCTTTATTTGACTATAGCAGTTCGTTGATATTTTTCCCCTTATAATTTTGTGGGGTTTTAAAATCCTGTCTATAAGAACGAGCAACTGTCACAACCACACTTTTTTTTTCCCCTTCAAGCGAATTAAATTTATATTCTTAATGACACTTTGCTACTCCTTTAATCCTTTGCAGAAAGCTTTTTGGCTCTGAAGATCCATTGAAATACTGGGTTTGGATATTCAAGAGTTCTGTTAAGTGATTTAAAAAAGGAAGGCAGAATCCAGAGTGGAAATTTTATCTTGGATACACTGTCAATTTTAGAATTCAATTTTTCTTTTTGCACTTATCAGAAAAATTCATTTCTACTCTCCAATTTACATTTGCTTAAGTGTGTGCTAGTGGAGTTGTGATACCGTGGTAAACACTAGGAACGTACTAAATCTCTAGATACAAACAGAAAACTGAGAATATCGTTGCTCAACATTCCTTTTTTAAAAAAAAAAAGTTTTCTGGTCTCTAGCAGCTGGGAATACTCATTACTCCCTTGACAATTGAAGATTTGAACATATTTATCTTATAGCTGATAATAATAGTAAATTAATAAATAAAACTAATAACTATATCTTACATTTATAATAGTAATAACTGCTTTTACTTGACCAAATGTAGTAAGTGGTTTACATTATTTTATCTTATATAATACCCTACAAGAGTGAGTATTATTGTTCTCATCTTATAGATGAAGAAACCGAGATTCACAGAATTAGTTTCCCCCAAATCACACAGATGCTAAGGTGCAGAACTAGGATTTGAATCCGGATCCATGAGATTCCATTAATTCATTCAATAAATATTCATTGAATCTTCAGTGGATTTTTAAAAATTATAATTTTTAGATTCTATTTAGAAAGAGTCATTGTCTCTCCTGCCAGTGGGTTATGGTCACTTCTTTCAAGGAATCGTTGGAAAAGGAAAGCTATATTTCCTACAGATAGCAATTTTCCCTTCATGGACTTACACTGTTTGTCCTAGGTGAAACTCCCAGCAGCCATTTGGACTGATGATTTTACGAGGATTAACAAGTTTGGCTCAACTGATGGAAGCAGTACCCAGCTCATGATGGGGTCCACCACAGATATTGTTTGGAGTGAATCAAGCTGCACCATCACTGTTTGGGCTAGGAACCACAACTATGTGTGTAGGGATACTGCCCATAATAATGCTTGCCATTTTCATGAGATTTTGCAGTTTATGAGATGCTTTCCTGTGGGTTATCTCATCTGAACCTCTCAATAACTTTGGGAGTAGGTAATGGTATTTTCATTTAAGATGCAGTATGTCAAGTGACTAGTCCAAGGCACACATCTAAAATCAGATGACTGTCTTTCTATGAGTCTCCTCCTTTCTATTTTCCATTAGTACCAGTGGGAGAGGAGAGTTGAAGGTTCGGACGTATCTCTCTCTTCTCATTGGGATTGCAGCATCATGGCCAATTCAATGCCCACTGAGTCCTGAAATGCTCCTGCCACTCACTTGGGGAATTCTGGCACCATCCACAGTGAATCGCTCTCTTCTCTAAGGATTTGTAGCAGGTTTAGATTTGTCTTCAGTCTATTGGCATTCCAGAAAATGAAAAGAATGAACATCCAAGCACTAGTTGTGAGCTGTCCTGGGTTCCTCTCACTGACAGCAGCTTTGTGACTAAAGGGAGATCCTTTTATTGGGATTCAGCCAAGTTCTCACTGGGTTCAAAGTGTTTGGGTTGTCAGTTTTTTCTGTGTCAGTGGCATCAGTGTTTAGAATAACAGTTACACATTGTCTATTTTATTTTGAGACTTATGAAATTGTAGACTTCCTGGGTTCAAATCATCACTTTGCCATTTGTTAGCCATGTGAACTCCAGTGAGCTAATTCACCCCTCTGTCTCTATTTCCTTATCTCTAAGTAGGGAAATAATAGCACCTGCCTCATTAGATGGCTATACAGATTGAATGACTTAATACTTAGAGAAGAGTTAGAATAGTGTAGTGTATAGTATAGTGTTATCTTGCTATAGTGCTATAGGATAGTATAGTGTTTGGTACAGAAAAAATGCTGGGGAGTGTTAGCTAAATATTACCTATTGCAGAATCTGTGTCATGTCCTCCGGGGTGGATAGCAGTCTTGGCAAGAGTGTGCAATAATCTTGAAACAGGCCAATGGAGTGCTGGTAAACCAGATTAATGGGAGAGGGATGGGAGGTGAGAAAGTAGGGGAGGGTGGTAGTATTTGCCAATTTCCATAGTGTAAATACTTCTACCATGACCAAGGTACCAACTGACCATGGAGGTTGAAAGAGGTGCACATAACTGACTCTCACTAGCCAGTAGCATCCAGTTCCAACATACCACTGAAATAGACTCTTCAGGCTGTGAGATTATTAGAGTAATTGCCATTGAAAATGGCCCCCTTTTATTTTGATGTGAATCTGTTATTTAGGGTCAGGTCCCAGTGACAGGGACCCTCTGTAGCTGATTGACCTGGATTGGGCTAATCTATTTTCTTTCTAGGAAGGTCAAATATCCTTTTTTCATTAAGTCTGAAGGTTGTAGCAGAGTTGTTATATAAATGGTATGTCTTCCCAAGATGGATTTGGAATTTCCTGCTACCAGGGTACTGGAGCATCTTTCTCACTGACTTTCCTAAGATTCACTTGTTAGCTCTATTTTTTTATCCTTGACCTATCCAATTATGCCTCTAAGACTCCCTCTCTTTGCTAAGTTACCTGGAGTCAATCTCTATAGCTGGCAATCCAAAGAAACCTACAAACTCATCTTTTGTTAGAATTCTTTTTCTGGGAATTGCTTGACATGGGCCTCTGTTGTCTTCACTGAGACCTTCGGAGATGGGAAAGAGGCAGCTTGTGCCGGTTGTTTGAAGCTGTGACTTAGCTGGAGTTCTTTCTATTACTGGATTTGCATTAGCCTGATCTACCTGTGATTTCCATGCATTCCATTTCCTAATTCAAATCTTAGTGTCCCTGGGGAACAAGCCTCATCTGTATTCCCTTTAACCAATAGTTGGAGGAATAGCTACCATGTTCCTAAGTCTTCCCAGACATTGATTATTGATATACTGGTAGGTTCCATACATATTTATATTGCATTAAACAATTCAATGCAAAGAGAGGCAGAGTATGTCATATTTTCGTATTTCATACTAGACTTTGGCCAGATGTGGTTTCCCTAAAAGTTAGTGTTGACCAACCCAGTTTTTTTTTTCCTTCTCTGGGCACTGAGGGTGCCGAGAAGGACCTGGACATCGTGTGTGGTGGGAAATATTTATGTAATAAAAGACCACTCCCCGCTTTTACCCTAAAGAAACAATATCTGAAACAGAAATCAAAGGAATGGTCACATAGTAAGTGACACTTGGTAAGAAAAATTGGGGTTCAATATGATGTTTCTAAGGCAACCTACTTGGAAATCTTGGCAATATTTAGTGAAAGGTCAAGCACTTTTCAAAAGGAATAACAAGCAGACTGAAAGGGAATGACCAGATGTTCCTCAAACGCACCCTAATTATAATAATATTCAGCAATCAAATGAATGCTTCCTAGATTTTGAATGTCATGGACCAATAATGTGAAAAAATATTTTTGAAAACAACATAAAGCTTATTAAGCTATTAAGTTAAATAAGTCTATTTAAATGTTAACTCTATCACCATCATTTGATAAAAGGACATTTTAACACCACAAATGAGGAAGAACATTACCTAATTTCAGAATAAAAGGCTGCCATTACCTGGAAAGTGTTTTGGCAATCTTATTCCTACAGTGTTTGCCCATGTCCTCACCTGTGTGCATGCATGCATGAGTAAGAGTATATGTGCTTATATGTGCATGTTTAAATGAGTGTGTGCGTGCATGTATGAGAACTTAAGCACAAGCAAGTGCCAGTCTTTGATTTGGCACTTAAGAATGACTTAGTCTGACCATGCTTTTTCCCTGATGATACTCTAACATCCCTGGAAGTTATATAGCTGTAAATAGGAGTAAATATGCAAGAGAAACATAATTTTAGATGACTTGAATCCTCTTAGCTTTTCCTCAGATGCTTATCCTCATCTGAGAGTCCCTTGTTTCCTTGTAGAGCCCTCCAGTACAGCCTTCCTTCACACCCCACCACCTCTGCACACTGTGAAAACCTACTGCCATCATCCCAGACCAAAGGGATAATCCTTCCTTCCTACAAACATTTCAGTGAAATAACCGAGTCACACAGACTTGGGTTCAAATTCCAGTTTTCACCATTTACAAGTGATATGACTTTGGGCAATCTGCTTAAATTTCACACACTCAGTTTATTCAGCTTCATGATATGAATAATAATAACTTTCTCTCTGGAGGATAATTTGAGAGAACTAAATGAAACTATGTGCTTTACTTAAGCCTCACATACGCATATAGCAAACAAAGTAATAACTGTTAATAATTGCTAATCCTCCATCCGAACAATGGAGGCATTAATTGACTATTATTCGTCCTTTGTGGTTTAATTTTTCCATATGCATTTGTTTTCTTTAGCAGAAGAGTTTGCGAGCCCTCTCATTGTTCCCACATAGCATCTAGCACAGTGTTTGTCCATAGTAAATTCTCCTCACATGTGTAGAGATTAAGACACAGAGTAACATTAGATGGTTCTTTTATGCCACCACCCATGATTGTGTCACCATCCTCATGGATGCTTTTTTTATTGGTCCTCTCACTAATGGGAATTTAGAAAACATTCTAAAGCATTCTGCAGCCACATTCTTCTTTGACTCCTGTCTTATGTCCCATGACTTGAAGTTCAAATCTAAAGGAAGGTGCTCTATTGCTGCTCAGTGGTGCAGGGCAGCCTCAAGCCTGTCCTGGGAGATAGATGATCTGATCTCAAAGCAATCCATCAACAGGTCAGTGTTTCAGGGAGTGGTGATCAGTGTCAGGTTGGGATTTGGTCATGAGGAAGTTACTCACTAAGTAGTTTTCCAGTTCTGGGGGTACCCAGTAAGGGACTGGAATTTGTCACCTTTCTGGGCTTCTAGTCCCCCTCTTCCCACTCTGATTTGTGTAGCAGGCTCTCTTCTAAAGGACTGGGTTGTCTCTAGTAGGTAGTCTTTGGTGCATGTAGGATTAATAGTTGGATATTGTGAAGGGGGAATTGCTTCAATATTTTCAGTCTTTGAGGTTAAAAAGTGATAAAGAATTATAATTTTCTATGGGCATGTATTATAAACAAGATGAAGAAACCAATAAAGCTGCTTTTTTTTTTTGAGATTTTATTTATCTATTCATAAGAGACACACAGAGAGAGAGAGAGAGGCAGAGACACAGGCAGAGGGAGAAGCAGGCTCCATGCATGGAGCCCGACGTGGGACTCGATCCCAGGTCTCCAGGATCATACACTGGGCTGAAGGCGGCGCTAAACCGCTGAGCCACCCAGGCTGCCCTAAAGCTGCTTTTTTATGGAAAAAGAATGTTAGGTTGAACTGCATGAAATCACTGATATTTGACTATTTCTGGTACACAAAAAAGTGCACTTTATATCATTCAGCCTAATAGCTATGGATATGAAGTTTTGAGTTTCTGTTTATTTGTTTATTTTTGAGCTTCTGGATTGCAGCTGCATAACACTGGACATTCAGAATGAAGAGGACAGGATGGGAGAGAGCTTTTGAATCAATTATTCCAGTATTTGATGCATGTGGGTGAACCTACCATATGAATTCTTACACCCAGCTTTTGGATTGGTAAACAGAATTCATGGATATCTTCTTTGCCTGGTATTGCTAACGATCTGGTATTTATTACTGACAGAAATAGAATGGTATTTCTTTGTGTTTTGTGGCATCGTTGCAGGGCCAGCCATCATGACTATGTGCATGGAGAGTCTCTGGGGCCTGCTGTGTGTAGCAGGAGTTGTGCCTGTCTTCTTTGTCCTTTCCTCGCTGGTACCCGGTATGCATGGGTACTCAGTTAATATGTGTTCAAGGAATTGAAGAACTGGGCTCTGATCATCTGGTTAGTTTATTCTTCCCTGTGTGGTCAGTAAACAGCCATGCCAGAGGAAGACATTCCCTCCAGTTGCTTTGGACTGGACTTCCTAATTTCACATCAGAAATATCCCTGCTTCTTAGTGATTGCTCCTCCTGGAGTGGAAATTTCACTTCCATGAGCCACAAGGCCACCCATACTGTAAATCTGAGACTGCTTTCTATACCATTGTGTCTTGGGCTGGTTCCCCCACGATTCTTTCCAGATGTGGAGTTCTTTCAGGTAGTTTACCAGACTCTTTCATTCTGTATCCGCTGTCTGGTTTCACATTCCCTCAACCTCTGAGAAGGAGCATGCTAGTAGTGTCCCATATATTATATCATGAATCCAGAAATTTCAGGTAACTAACAGATACAACTCATTATTTCTGGATTCACTAGCTGATTTTTGTAAGTCTTCATTATATATATATATGTCTTTTAAATCAGTTGCTTAGCAATGCAATACTTTGGGTGTATAAATGTGTATGCATAGTTTTATACTTCTGTAGTTTGGGCTCTGAAATTAATTTATGGCCATGGAATATGCTCTTGCATCTCTTTTTTAGTTTAGAGCTTATGATACATTGGCTTATGAAACCTTGCTGAGAAAGTGGCCACACACATTTACTTTCTCTCCCATTGACACATGCAACAAGTGGCTAGTGAGTGTGCATTAGACAGACTCAGTGTGTTTTCATGGCAGCATTTTAGCAAATTCTTCCCAACATATAACTGCTATAAATTTGGTCTCACTTTTTCCCCTCACAATGTTGAAGTGTGTATTTCTAATCTCTGTCATTTGGACTTTAGGCTTTTTCCAGAAAAATATATCATCCCAGTTTTTAGGTATGAAGCTCCTTTGGATTTGCAATGTATTTTATTCTATATGTTCTCCTCGCAAAGTCATGTATTGGGAATACAGAAATGCTGAGATTTTCATTCCATTTGGGTGCAACTTTGTGTCCATTAAGTTTTCCCTTTTTTTTTTTTTTAAAAAAAAAGGCACCTGAAGTATAGCTATCACCTCTTAACCAACTTCTCAGCAGATCTGATCCTATGCTGAATGTTCATTTGATAATTTGATAAGTGCTCATTTGAATCTAAGCTTCCACCAAGGAATGAAAAATGTGAGCAGAAAGAGGATTAGAATGTGAGATGTCCTAGCTCCGTATGCATTGCTGAGCTCTCCTATGGCTAATGTTCATTTTTTTAATAAGCACCCTCTGTGGTACCTTTTTAGAATATAGATTATACAGATGTAATTGCTTTGGGAAAAACTGGAAAAGGGAGGTATTTATTGCAATGGCCACAAGATGGCAGACCTAAAATCCAGACTTCTCAAAGAGATTTGCTTGAGGAATTACATGTTTGAGGGTGCTTTAAAAGCCATCAGCTTCCCAAAGGAAGACTCCTACAGGTTATCCTGAATTGCTGTTCAATTCTGTGGCAGGCATAGCAAAGGAGAACAACTTCAAGCTGATGGGAATCTGGTTAGCCCCCCTCCCCCCATCAGATATGATGCCTTCCTGCTCCTTCTGGAAACCTGCTTTTTGCTTGGCACACACAGACACAGGACACTGTCTTTCCTTCCCCCAGTCAGAAGACACCACTGCCTTTTTTCCTTCCCCTGAATAGGAACTATCACAAAGGAGCTACTTCCACCAAATTTCTTTCTTTTTTTTTTTTTTTTTTTTTGTATTTCTCTACAAAGATCTGCTTTATAGAACCTTAATTCAATTTTCTTCAAATGTTGCATTAACAAAATTCTGGAATGTGCCCCCTTCTGCTCATATTCCTCTACAGCAATGACATGACAATCTGTTTTGTTTTTCATTATAATTTAGGCTATGGGAATAGTCTATTCCTTGTAAACATAAATAAAGGGAGGTTTGATTTAACACAAAAATTTCAAATTAAGAAGGGAAATATTTAGTTCAGGATATAGGAGGGCAATTTGCTGCTATGTGCAAAGACTTACTAACAACTTTTAGTAGCATTAAATATACAGAAGAGGGAAAATTAAAATGTATTATATTTTGGGAAATATGTATACATATACACACGTATATACATTTATATATATCACCAATAAGAAAAATAATTGGTCAGATGCCCTGAGCGCTAAACCCTGGAGTCAATGACCTATTTTCTGGCTGTTATTCATTTCCAACCAAAAAGTTAATGTGATAAGACAAGTGTCTTGACAGTAACTGATCATCCGTGGACAATAGGTTTAGCAAAGATCTGGCCCACAGTGAGGTCCAGATGTATTTGGTTTTCTTATTATCAATCATCAATAACCCTTCGAGGGAGTCTGGTTGGGTGTATTTCACACAGAAAGCTACATTGACAGAGTTAAGTGATCAACAGAGAAGCTTTCTCATCACTGAATGACGAGAATAATGGGAACAAACGAGAACTACAGCAAGCAATTACACACTAATGTCTGGTGTGCTAGTGTGTACCTCATATGCCTGGTGCAGTGCGGGGTCAGAAGCCCTTTATTTTATTTGCCCTCCCTGTCTTCCAAATTTACCCTTTTTTTTAGTTGTTTTTTTTTTTTTTTAATGGAAGAATTTTTGTTTTGAAGTTGTTTGACTTTGGTTCGATTTTGCACTTGACCTTGACTTTTAAAAGGTCACCTTTCAGAATACATTTCCATTTCTCATGTGGCATGAAATCATATCTCACCCACTTTTGTGTGGCCTTTCCTATCAGTTTGGATGGGTGCTATTGAACAGTTATTGACTAAATCAAACCTGGGTGGCCTGGGATGCAACTTCTATGATGAACACACTGTGTCCACAGTCAAGCTCTGTTTTCTCCTTTAAATTTCTTTGCAAAACAGACATCATCTTATGTAAGTCAAATGTGCAACTAAACAAAAACCAATTTCAGAGTCAGTCTTGAAAATAAGAGACCCACTGGCATGTTTAGAATGTTTATTATAAAGGGGAGCCTGGTAGAAAATAATGCAAAACTTGAATCTTTACATTTGGTGGTATCCATGTTATGTAATAACAAGTAATTGCTAACATTTGTGTGGTTGTTTCAGGCACCCCTGAACAGAATCTTTACATGCATTATCACATTTAACTCTTGCAAAGAATTAAGAGAGAATTACTATCATCCTTCTTAGTTCAATTATGAGGAAATCTAAGTTTCAGAGTCATTAAGTAACTTGCCCAGGGTCACAGAGACAACCAATTTTGCTGAGACTTAAACCCAGGTACGTTCAGTTCCAAAGTTGAGGATTAGTATCCTAATCAAGGACCTTAATCACTTCTTAAGGACATGAGTGATACATTATTTATGTAGATAAGTTTAAAGAAATCACGATAGGCTAAAAATCAAAAGAAGTAATTTCTTATCTCGTGTGTGTGCGTGTGTGCATGCACATGTGTGTGGTACACAGTAATCAGTAATACCTCAAACAGATGCCTTCTACTAGGACTTAGAGAGGGGCTCCTCCCATCTCCCATTGCCTTTTTATCAGTTCTCCCAAGGGATGGGAATGGGGCGAGCAATTTAGGATGGGGCTGGAACTCTTCCTGATACTCATCCTCCTCTGGCCTCTTCCACATGGGAAAGTCAGCTAGCCTCCAACATCCTGATACTCATTTGAGCAGAATGACACGAGGTGCCAACATTTGCCATCTTAGTGTCCTGAAAGTGCACAATGCTGCCACTTCAGAGTTTCCTGGCCAAGACACACGTGGTGGAACCCAAGGATGGCTCAGCTGCCCAAACTTAGGTCATGCCCTGAGTAAGTAGTGGGGTAAAAGCTGGTGCATGGAGTAAAGAGCTTCCACAAGACTTCATGGCCCCTATGTTAGGAAATTCCAGTCATGTGCTATTAGGTTTCAAAGACAAAATTCTCCGTAATTGGAGTAAACTGTTTCTTGAGGTCAGTTTTAGGTGGGCGACAGAGAGCAAACCACATTAAGGAGTCAGGCTGCCAAAGCCTGGCCTTTACAAATCTGGTCTGTTCTTTGTCCTTGGTGGAACTTGTGGTTGTTCAAATATATCTCACCCTGTGGGCCCCACCTTATGTGAACAGCTTTGCTTTCTGCGTGGGCCCTTCTGCATACACAATATATCATTCTACTGGTGGGTCGTGTTGATAGTAATTGATATCAGAAGACTTCCCTTTCTCAAGATGCTTTTTTAAAATTCTGCTTTTAAAATTTAAGCAAATGAGCATCTATCTCCAGAGTTGATCACAGCAAACCTCCACCCATCCTCACTCCAGGGGTGAGAGAGAGGCTGTTTTGAACAGGATCTTTCGTCACCGTCTGTCTTAAGTCACCTCCTACTGAACTTATGGTTGAAGATTCAGGGTCATGAGGGAAAGAAAACAGTAATTAACTGGGAAAAGTTGATTGAGCGGAATTTTTTTTTCCCACAGTATGATTAGAACATGACTGCGGGCTGAGCACCATACATAATGTAGGTTCTCCCTTGCATGTCATTATCCAAACATTTCTTAATGGAATGCATTTTTTAAGCATCTGCTTTTGTAATTGAATGTGTTCCTAAAGATGGGTCAGCTCACTAAAACAAGAGCCTGTAGGAAAGCAAGAAAAAGAATGTGTTAATACTTTTCCCCAATCCAATTTATAAGAGTTCCTAATTGGTCTGCCTCATTTACAATTCCTAAAATTAATTTTGGACCCTCTCAGCTCAAGTCATCATTAATAGAGTGACAGCAACAGGGAGTGAAATAGAAATGTTTATAAAGCTCCCTTTTAAATTGACTGTGATAAGTGATGTAGTGATGTATTACCATCAGAGGATTCTGGAGCTCTCTTTGTGAAGGTTAGCCACAGGCAACACTCAAAAGAAGGCATTTATCTTTGTGGGAGACGCCCTTCAGTCTTTTGTTTTATTCCATTGAGGTTTTTTTTTCAGGGTGGCTCAAACCATTTTTTTGGTGTTTTATTAGCTGTATCTTGACTACCTCCTACAAACTGAATGACAGCATAGGGCTATTAAATGTGTTCTTGCACATATTTTTATCCATTGTTAACCCTGACTAAATGTGTATAAGGGCACAGAAGGCCCCCCTCTTTTTACTTCATTGTTGCCCATATTTGTTAAAGAAATTATTCCCCTTGACGTTTGTTTAGGCTGCACTTTGATAAAATGCTGTCTATGGTCCACTTTCTTAGCTTGGCATTCAGCAGACTCTTATAGATTTATTTCTCTTTGCATTATCTTATCTTCCTTTCTAGCTTATTTGGGCTTCTTTTTCATATTTTAAGCTACATTTTGGGGCATAGACGGATCACCTTAGTAATTGTATACTGAAGCGTTGCAGTGTTCTAAAGATAATTTTGCAAGCCTTTGGCATATACTTAACCCCACTAACTATCTAAAGATGAGGAAATATGTTCTTTTCATGTTGTCTATGAATAGAAAGGACAGACTAAGTGTTGGAGGTGGTTTCAGACTTCTAGAAACCTTCTTCAGATTGATGGGACCGTAACAATTTCTGAAGCAATGTAAATCTGGCCTTGAATCTAGAAGATGATTCACTTGATGGAGAAAACAATGAGGATATTTCTTTGTGATTCCAATTTATATCCAAATGTCTTTTCACAGATACACTCTATACTTAAGGATTTTTTTTAAAGATGTAGATGTAAAAGGACATTAGAAATGCAAATATTTCCATTTTCCCAGACTTTGAAAGACTGAATCAAAATTCCCTTTTGGGGAGAAAAACAGTGGTAACATTTAAGCTTCCTAATTTATTACAATGTTTGCCATTTTCTCAGAACAGGCCTCTGTGTATTTTCAGTAAGGTATTTGTCAGTAGGTGTAGTAGTTGTATTAGCAAATTGCCTTATGGGAATTGCAAAAAGTATAGAATCTGGTATATGGCTGGCAAATGAAGTTAATCTTTAAAAAATGTATGTTCAAAAAAAAAAATGTATGTTCAGTATCTTCAAAAAGCCCCTGACTACTAAAGCAGGAATGATGAAAACCCATTTAACTCTGCAGAATTAGCTCACAATGATTTAAATTATTAGTTGAAATGTATCAGCTTGATAAAGAATTATTTAAAATTCATTTTATAAAGCTTATTGCTTAAAAAAGCCACAAATGCAGTGGTTCTGTCACCCTAGAATTAAGAGTTTGCTTTGCCTGACATCCCTGTACAAATAAGTAGTGGCCATATAAGTCTTAAAATATTCAGAACATTTTTCCAAACATCCTAAAGTGTAAAATGTTCATATTTCTAGTTTTATATACTTTTTTTCTACCAATTACTCTTTGCTTTAAATAGACTGGAATTATTGAACATAGATTTCAATCAAGTTATTTTAAGGGAAATTATCAGTAGTTTATGGTTAACATATAAAGGAGGATTTCAAAATATATATATGATTCTTGTTACACTAACCTTATTCATAGTTCTATGATTGTATAATACCAGCATTTATAAAATAGATTTGTTAGCCTGAAGCAAACAAAACAAAATAAAAAAAATAAGGAAAATGTTACAAAGAAGAAAATGGGTTATTTTGCATGAATATTAATGTTGATGAGTAGTGGTTTTAAATATACTTTTATAAAAATGATTTAAATGTATTTGAGGTATAATAATTGATACTGGGATTTGGGACTGTATTTGGCAATAACATCTGCAGAGAATTAGGAATTGACATATGTTTTGTAATCAACAGTTTTCTGATCAACAAAAAACCAAGAGTTAGAAATTAATTTATTGGGAATTTTAATGATATTACAAGAGGAAATATAAGTTTTAAGTTGGAAAAGGAATTTAGAAGAGTCTATGTTGGCAAATTGAATTAAAAATATTTTTTTAAAAAAGAAATCTCAACAGTCAATATAAAAAGAAAGAAAGATCAGTTTTTAGACTGATGACTTGTAACAGTTATTAAAGCTGTGTTAATTCTTAATTTTGACCTGGAAGACGAAAATGGGTTGAAAAGGACCATAGGACATAGAGATATAAAAGTTGATCCAGGGAACCTATTTAGGTAATGCTTACAATTAAGCGGGAGATGATGTAGATTGTACCAGACATGCGTATATGAAAGTATTTGTGCGTGCACTTAACCCGTGCATAAAGACTAGAGGGACAGAGAGAACATAATAAATACCTTGATGGGAAAATGAACACATTTCACATATGCCAAGTATTTGAAGCATGCATTTGCAGTTTTTTTGGTGACTGAGAAGCTTCATTTACAGTGTTTTAATGTTTACTCTCATGATATTTTGTGAGAAATGGGAAGAATGCTGGAAGGTATGGGTAGAAAGGGGCAAAAACCAACCTATTTCACCAACGTGAGGTAATGACCATTAGCATTTTAGTGGTCTTTCCTTCCCATTTTTTTCTATGAATATAGTTTTATGTTTTGGCGATCTTATATATACACATGCACATCAAGAACTGTGAGGATTCTAGATTTTTCCTTATTGGCATGCTAATAGGTTAGTCTGCCTCTGTTTCATGGATGTAGGTAGATGACCAGAGACTTTGAGGTCAGAAACAAAGGACTTCACTGCTCAAGGTGCAGAGAGTAGGATCAGTATATTTATGTCAATTCTCCTTTCCTTAAGTCCCGTGGAAGCAAGGCAGATGGACCAGACGAATAGCTGTACCTACAGTGGATTGATTACATTGCAAGAGAAGAATCCTCAATCTACGGAATCTGAATCTTTTATAATGGCAGTAACATGCCTGCTCTTTGCTCTGGATTGAGATACTAAAAAAAAAAAAAAAAAAAGAGAGATACTATTATATGAGGGCAGTAAGCATGTCTACCCTCTGATCCAAAGGAAAAAAATACCTCTGTCTTCTAAGGCTATTCACTATACAAACGTTCTGGAAAGATAGTGAGAAAAGAAGATAGTGACTTTGCTTGTAAAATGGGCAGAAATATGAGACACGTGTAGAATTGTCTCTCAACAAATGTTTTCAAAGATCTTTTTTAGTCAGCATTTTACATGCAGCATATAGCTGTAAAGAGTGAAATGTAGAGAGATATCTGGGTGGCTCAGTCAGCTAAGCATCTGACTTCAGCTCAGGTCATGATCTCAGAGTCCTGGGAGTCTGGGATCTCAGAGCCCCACACCCCATGCTGAGCTCCATGGTTAGTGGGGAGTCTGCTTCTCCCTCTCCATCTGCCCCTACTCTTGCTTGCATGTGCATGCTTGCTCTCTCTCTCTCTCTCTCTCTCTCTCAAATAAATAAATACAATCTTTTTTTAAAAAGAGTGAAATGTGGAGATGCAGCATAATTTATGATCAATTCCCAGTATTTCTACCAATGATTTCTTAGGTTGTTTCCATTAAAAAAAGCATCACATGGACATTTCACTTTGGGGCAGAGTGGAGTAAAATAATGCAATCACCTTAGGTGTGTGGTAGTTATATTGGAGGAGGTAGCAAATAGGCTCCCTTTGATTTGAAGGCTGTGCTGCCTCTTCAGCTTGGCTTTATGTACAAATATGCACAAACTGTGAACAGTAAGCATGTCTATTGTCTCAAGATGTTATCCAGAAGGAGACAGGCTGTGTGAAGCTGGATTTGAATGCTGCTGTTGATAGTCCAGGCTGCACTGGTTTTCTTCTGGAAAGTGGACATAGTCCCTGACATTTCTGCTGCTCATATGTCTGACTGAGCCTCCAACAGAAGCTCCTACTGCCTGCCATTAGCAGGGCCCAGAAAAGTCCATACAAATCCCTGCAGTGAAAAGGGAGAAAATCTGAGATCCAAATAATGACCATCTTGTTCAAACATCTGGAGGGGGCCTGGTCTGGAGGGGGCCTAGTCTGGGAATTAAAGAAAGATAAAACAGGATCATGACCAGGTTTTAGTCCTGGGACTTGTATGCAAAGAAAATACCCAATACAGACACTTTCCCAGGACTGCGACGTCTTATAAGAGGTCTTCTCTCATTTTTAAAAGAATTACAATGCTTTGGGGCACTTGAGTGTCTCAGCTAGTTGGACATCTGGCTTTTGATTTTGGCTCAGGTCATGATCTCAGGGTCATGCCCCAGGTAGGGCTCCGTGCTGGGTGTGGAGCCTACTTGAGATCCTATCCCTCTGTCCCTCCTCCAGCTCTTTCTCTTTCTCTCTCTCAAATAAATAAATACAATTAATCTTAAAAAAATTAAAAATCGGAGTGCCTGAGTGGTGTAGTCAATTAAGTGTCTGACTCTTGGTTTCTTCTCAGGTCATGATCTCATTGGTTATGGGATCAGCCCCACATCAGGCTCCTCACTGCTTGTAAGAGCCTCTCCCTCTGCCTCTCCCCCTGCTCATGCTCTTTCTTTCTTCCTCTCTCTCAAAATAAATAAATCTTTAAAAAATAAAATTAAAAATAAAAATTAAATAAAAATAAAAAATGAAAGGAAGATTTGTACAGTGATATCTTCAGACATTTTTTAAAGTACAAGGTAGACATATATTTCTTGAGCAAATGTTTTTGACCCTCACTATGTGCTTAGTGCTCTTTCATAAGCCAGAGAATTGATGGTGCACAAGGTAGATGAGGTTCCAGTTTCATGGAGTGCCAAACCTGGACAACAAATAATGAATGTCTAAGATCCTTTTAAATAGCAAAGAGTTTTATGAAGAAAGAGTATAATAAGTATAATGTGATACAGTGGCTTGGGCACAAAGTAGAAGGTAGGGAGTCACTGCTAGGTAAAGGAGCTAGAGAGGGCTTTTCTGAGTAAGATACATTTGAGTTGAGACCTGAAGGGTAAAGAACTGTGCGAGGGCATTCCAGTCAGAGGGTATGGCAAAAGCAAAGCTTATGAGGTGAAAATAAGTATAACATTTTCAAGGACTAGAAAAAGTTTGGACACAAAATGTGCTGGAGTCTACTGATTATGGAAGGAGAAGGGGCACAAGGTGATCTCAGAGAGGTGGTCAGGGCCAGTTGGTATAATGAGTCACAGGCATCAATAAAGGGTCTGGATATCAAGTCTAATGGGTGACGCAATGGATTTTGCAATCAGCAGAGTGGTAGAATTCAGATTTATAATATTTTTAAAGATTACTTGGGGTTTTGTTCCAGGGAGACCAGTGGTCTGCAGGAGTGAATGCTGGTGGTTAGGAGAAATTTGGTAGCAGTTGATCAGTTTAGGTAAGGAATCTCTTCTGGAGTGAAACCTACTGAAGTTGTTAATGGGTTGTCTCTGGGTAGAGAAGAAAGGGAAGGAATCAAGAATGACTTCTAGGCTTGGTGTTTGGGTTACTCAGTGGGTGGTGGTATAATTACTAGATAAGGAAGACGAGACTGAGGAAGGAATGGTATTTGGTGGAATGGCAGAAAAGCATCATTAATTACATTGAAAATGGAAAGGACCACCCTATCAAATATCTATGTCTGCCTTCAGAAGAAAATCTTGCATGAAAAAAATGATATTTATATTAAAATTGTTGGCCAGTTTTGTTGGGTTGTCTTGGTGTACCTAGAACTTTACTTGGCAAATGGTGGGTGGGTGGATGGATAGATGAATGAATGGATGGATGGATGGATGGATGGATGGACAGATGGACAGATGAATGGGTGGATTAAAGTGTCCTAGAAGTGAATGCTCAGAGTGATTCCCTCCATTTCTAACTTGCAGCTTTGTCTATGAAGCCAATGAAAGATGGCTCCTTCAGAGAAAGCAGTGCATGGGTCTCGGGGGTTCTGACACAAACTACTTTGTCCATTCTGAAAATCAAAGAGTTAGCTTGTCTTAAACATTGTCCATGATTCCATCCCATTAAGACAATGCTCTATGGTTCATTTCAACTATAAATGACAACTTTTTTTTTACACTTTATAAAAATTATCGCAATAATCTTTATTTTACCAGACAGGAAGCGCTGCTTGCGGCAATCAGTGAAAAAGATGCAAATATTGCCTTGCTGGAATTGTCTGCTTCCAAAAAGAAAAAGACACAGGAAGAAGTCATGGCCCTCAAGAGGGAAAAAGATCGGCTCGTCCATCAGTTAAAACAGCAGGTGGGGCCTCCTGCACGAAAGGTGTGTTTTGCTGGTGTGGGGGCTTGGGTGCTTTCTCTGGGTTTAGCTACTCTTCATTCTCCCATGTCCATCGTGCCAGCTCAAACAGCTAAAACCAGGTAGGAATGAAATGGCCCAGGTTGTTGCTGGAACATCACTTTACTGCTTTTCTGTGTTTATGTGCATGTGCCTGAGCTTGTGTGGTTTGCAGCCAGCTCTGTTTTCCTTTCTTTTGTATTTGCATCATCTCCCCAGAAATAGCTCTCAGGTCTCTTCCTTCCAGTGGACTTTGTATGACTTCTGACTAAATCTTACAAACTATGAATTAAATTCTGGGCACTTTCTTTCTCATTGGAGCTATTACCTTCTGTTTTGCTCACTTTCTGGGCCCCATCAGTAACTCTCCTCATCTAGTTCTTTATACTTCTTTCTCTCTATACTTCCAACTTTGATTCTTTAACTAGTTCCTTCAGGACCTTTTTGGCTAAGGAACATCTCCCAGCCCCTAGTACTGCCAGACTACGCTTGGAGACCTCCCCAGCCATTATTTAAACATTCTTTTTATCACCTATTTACCCAGTTATCCATCTTTTTTCCTCCTCTCTAGGCCAGTCTATTTCTTCTGAGGGAGAAGGAAGGAGGGGCAAAGTCCTAACTTGTATAGAAAGTAGTTCTTTTCTTTTTGGAGGGGTTTCTGAAAGTGGCTTGAATGGAAATTGTACCTGAAGCATATTACAAAATCATTCCTGAAATCTTCAGACATTATTTCTTCTCCATATATAACTTGGGGGCTTTGGGTAAGCAAATAGTTAAAAGAAATTCACTTGGATTCTAGCTTCATGATGAAACCAACTCAGCAAATACTATGGCTCAATGGTCTGTGGTCTCACAAGGTAACAGGTCACATCTTAGTTCTGGGCACATGTGGCTCTGAAGCTTTCTAAATGCCATATGATACCACATGGAGTGTGTCCACATCAATTTCAGCCTCCAGGACTGGTTCTCTGCCTGCTAGGGTGATCTGGGCACAGTGTACAAGATGAGTGGAAGGGAAGCCAAAGAAATAAACCCTTTCACCTCACAATTGGGCCAATTCTTTCCCTCCTCAGAAAGGAGGAGTCAACCTTTGGCCCTGAACCAGAGTCCATTTCTCATAGGGCTGCCTTGCTGAGAGAGAGAGACCAATGCCATGCCTGGGTGCCCTCTCCTGCAGAGGAGGGTCCCAGTCACTGCCAGACATTGGGGTCATTCCACAGAGCAGCATGCCTCGCTAGCGCTGGCCCTGGGGGTTGGGAACTGCTTCCATCTGACCTCTTTGTTTGGGGCTATGCATCTTCTACACTGGGCTTTCCACCCACTTGGCCACAGAAAGTCAAGATAAGCCCCTTTCTTTGCTTTCTCCTAACTCCTTCCCTGTGAGCCCTGCACCCTCCCCTCCTGCACCTAACCATTGTAGCTTTCTCCCACAGGTATATAGACCTAGGAAACAGCCCCTGAGCTCGAATATACCATGCACTTGTGATGCTGGCTACAGCCCAGATATTACGGCCAAGTACCACGGGTCCAGCTACGATGCATACATGATCCAAAGGTCTCAGGTCAGTCAGCAGCTAAGGAAACACTCACCCCCACCATGGGGGGTGGGGATGCATAACAGCTACATCCTGCCTTGCCCTTTACCTCTTTTGATGATTTCGAGTAGTTGGTGGCCAAAAATCCTGAGACCATAGATGATAGCATTCTATCTTGATTTGTAAAGTGATTTCATTTATTATGTATTTGCCAGGGGTTCCAGACTTGGTGGCTACCCTCTGGGACCAGCTCTTCTAAAATGGCCTGGCATTACTGCAAAGCCAAGGCTGCCAGAGGCCTTATTGTCAGGCATAGTGGATTAAATTTTTCTTTCTGTCTCTTAGATACCTTGCTCCCCAAATTTCCCTTTACTTTTCCAATAAGGAATTTTTTTAAGGCTGTTTTTTCTCTTTCTCAGCATCATGAAAATGCACTCCTGGATTCCAGGAAGGATTGAGTGTAGCCCTTCAATTTGCTCCTGGGAAACTGCACAAAGCCTTCATTATTCACGACAGGCTTGGTTTTGGGTATCATGGGGCACATTTGGGAAACCCCAGCCATGCAGAGTTAGGCTTCTGCCTGAACTAAGGGCTCTTGTGGAAAAAGAGACAGCAAAAGAGAAGGATGGGCTCCTTGATGATTTAGGTTTGAAATCCTTCCCCATACCCTGTAGGCAACAGAGAAGGGGGGGGGGGGGAAGCACACAAATTGATGTACCCTTGTTGTAAATGATATGATTCTAAAGACAATGATTAATTGGCTTTAAAAGCACTCCCTTTTAATTGAGTGTTTGTTCTGTGCCAGGATATGTATCCAGTGTTTCTCAGGGACTTTGCCCAGTGTCCTCACAGCAGCCCTGTAGTATGGATAGCAGGATCGCCTCCCTTTTCCAGGGGGCATAACTGAGACTCAGAGTGTGGAATAAACCAGCCTAAAACACACAGCTTGTAAGCAATAGAGCTTGAGTTTTGGATAGTCTACCTGAGTCCACACATACCCCACCCAGTTCAGGAAAGAATTCAGAGTGACAAGCAGAAGGGTATTCCAGAACCTGGGAGGTCCCCTTATCTTTTTAAGCTTGAAGTAGATGCCAAAATGCCCATTTAAGAATGTACTTAGACTATTCATAAGGGGTGGGTTCTGCCTAGAGCTCTTAGGTTTAGGCTATTTGATCACATCAGTAATTCCTAATACTTCTGAGTTCTCACCACATGCCAGAGGTGGATGTAAAGATTTTACATACACTAACTCATCAACTCCCAACAACACTGAAGGGCTGATGCTCTTATAAGAGGTCCAGAAAGGTTGGGTCCCTTGCTCAGGCTCCACAGCTGGACATTCTATGATACTTGAAAAGACCCTTTTCCACACAACCATAACCGGATTTTGCAGATGCCATCTAGAGTTGGACTGCTTAGGATGACTCTTACTTGAGCATTTGTTAACTGTGTGATCGTGGGCAAAATACTAAACCTCCATAAACCTCAGTTTTGTTATCTGTAAATTGGGCTAATAATCTAATTCGAAGTGTTGTGAGTGTATTGTATGTAAAGAGCTTTGCACCTGCCTGGCACATAGTAGGTGCTGTAAATGTGTGAGCTGCTATTACTACTACTATTACTACTACTACTACTACTACTACTACTAATAATAATAATAATAATAATTGATTTTATCATCACCAACCCTCAGAGATAGTTTGATTTTTATTTCACTGTTGATATTTTTCACAAACCTAGGAGTCCTAACTTATTAAGAACATACTCTTGACTGTGGGAGAAACTGCAGACAGATGTTAGTACCTAGTAAGCCTTCCTGGTCCTCCCTCCCTTAAAGTCCAAGCACTTGGGGAGCAGTGAGCAGTCATGTCAAGAACTGTAGACCCCAGGTCCCAGAGTGCTGAAGAGGCTCATAGTGCTTATTAAATTTGCTTGAGGGATCCCTGGGTGGCACAGCGGTTTAGCGCCTGCCTTTGGCCCAGGGCGCGATCCTGGAGACCCGGGATCGAATCCCACATCGGGCTCCCGGTGCATGGAGCCTGCTTCTCCCTCTGCCTGTGTCTCTGCCTCTCTCTCTCTCTCTCTCTCTCTCTGTCTCTGTGACTATAATAAATAAATAAATAAATAAATAAATAAATAAATAAATAAATAAAATTTAAAAAATAAATTTGCTTGGTTTGTGTATGCAGTCACATAAAGTGAATCAGAGAAGGCACCCCTGGGAGAGCAAGTCTCAGACCTCCACTGTCATTCCTGCATAAGTGACCTCGGAGAGCAGAGCTCTTTCAAGTGCCCATGCCAATGGGAAGGAAAGGCCTGGTCTGGATGTTCATCTGCCCAATGTGCTGTGAGGATACTGAGGCAGACTGGCTCATGAGAGATGCCACCCTCTTCATGCTACCTCCTGCTCAGCTCAGCTCATGCAAGTCTTTCTACTGCCCATGACATTCACAGTGACTGAACATCAGTAGCTCATTCAACAATCCCCATAGTTATTGTACTTTGCCAAGAACATAGTAGTCACTCTATAAATATTTGTTTTGTGAATAAATGCATGATTACCACATGCCAGGCTCTATGCCAAGTGCTTTATGTATACATAAGTTTACAAATATTATCTCACTTTTTCCTCATAATCAACTATCCAACATATTGCATATCTGCCATGTGTCAGGCTCTCTGCCAGGTGCTGGGGATTCATCCACAACATATTTTATTTGCCGCAATGAGGATAGCATCATTCTTATTTTTGAGTTAATCAAACCAAGGTTCCAAGAGACCACATGACACAACTACCATACCTATACATACATATCTGGTTGTACAGGGTTGGGCTTCTGAGATGTAGGAGTGCTGACACTTTCCCTTTAGCTAGGCTAACTACTGCATCCTTAAAGCAATAGTGTAAGCCATGGATTAGCCCCCACACCTCACAAATGTTGTCAGAGGAATCAAGTTTGAATGCCTCAGCCTATGGCTTACAAGCTACTCAAGGGCACAAGTGTGAGTGGGTATGGGTAGCTTGGTGAGGCCAAGTGCCATGTTGGGATTTAACTCAACAATATTCATTGAGTGCCTTCCCAGTAATAGAATGGTATGCATTTTTGGAATACATCAGTGACCAAAATAGATAAAGACACCTTCCTTGTGGAGTTTATGTTTTAATGCTTGGGGTGGGGAGGATGGGAAAAAGGCAATAAATCTGAACATCATAAATAAGTAAATCACATGGTAAAAAAAAAAGAAAAAAGAAAGAAAAGTGTAGACCAGTATAAGGAGAACAGGAGTGTCAAGGGAAGAATTGAGGATGTGGTAACAATGTAAAATAAGGTAGACAGATGGGCCTCATTGAGAAGGAGACACTTGAGCAAAGATGTGAAGGAGGTGAGAGAGTGAGAGCCCTTTAGAAATGTAGGAGAAGAGTGTTTTGGCAGAGGGAATCACCAGTGCAACGCCCTAAGGCAGGCACATGCTGCTGTGTTTGGTGAAGAAAAGGGAAACCAGTGTGGCTGGAGTAGAACAGACAAGGAAGTGAAGAGGTTAGCTATCAAAGCAGTAATGGGGTGCAGATAGGATGTGTAGGACTCTTGTGCAAGATCTGCTGAGAGTGGTACATTCTAGAGGAGAAGTTCTCTGCAGTTAGGAAACAAAATACATTAGCTATGCAAACTCAGAGCAAGGAGGGCTTTTGGGTACCACTCAGAGTGCCCTGTCTAAGGCTGCCCTACTTGAGTCTACCCTCCAGATCCCCTGCCGTTAGCTACTAAGGAGTCCCATTGCTTAGCTTGCATTTTTAAAAAGCATTTCCATTTCCACTGGAGCCATGAAGAACTAATGCCAAAATTTGCTTGTCATGGCTAGTGAGAACCTTTGAGTAGGAACAGAACCCTTTGACGAAATATCCTCCCTGACTTTCTGGCAATCTCAACAGTATACTACTGAAGTCTAAATCCTGCATTCTCCTTACCATAAGGAGGTAAGCAGGTGGTCAGGAATGGTCATCATCATGACATTGGCCTACTCAGGGTGATGGCTATGCCTAGGAGAAGTACAGCCTGCCTCCAGGCCAAGACAGAAATTCTCAAATCTCAGTGGACAAAAGCTTGGTCTTTTTTTTTTTTCTTTTTCTTTTTCTTTTTTTTTTTTTAAGCTTGGTCTTTAGAAAAGATAAATCTTATGATACACTTATCACTCTTCAGCCTTATTTCTCAAAAATCTTCCCTGGCTTCCTTTACTGGAAGGATAAAATCAAATTCAAACCAATATGTGCTCTGCTTTGTACATGCAATGCAATCCCCTCTGCCTAGAATACATTTCCCTCTTTTCCTTACCTAGTTAATAGCCATTTACTCATTCAATCTCAATCCAACACCACTTTTCTCAGGGAAGCTTTCTGGAACTTTCTCAATTGGGTAAAATCTCTAGTTTGACACTCCTATAGAATGTGTACATCACTTAATTGCACTGTAACATATGCAATTTTGCATTTGTTCTTTGATCATTTGAATGGTAACTATCTGCCCTGCTAGTTTATGAGCCCCAGGAGGACTAAGAACGAGACTCTGAGACTTTTTTGTTGTTGACCATTTATCTCCGGGCCTAGCACAATTGCTAGCACATAGTGGGCATTTAGTAAATATTTGTTGAAAGTATAAATTCATAAGTGAGTGAATTACCAGGGCAGCTTATTTTAAAAAGAGACATTATTGATCAGTCATGACTTTGACAAAACTTAGTCTTATGATTCTTCTCCCCCCAGTATTCCAGGCAGCCACCACCTATAGGAGTTGGTAGAAGATATGAGACTTGTTTGCCAAATGATGAACACAAAATGTTGTCATGTCCTTTCCTGCCATGATGTAAGACATTTTACAGAGATTGCCTTTTTCCGTACTTGAATAATGTGCAATTGTGGCCATTTTGAACCTTTCTTCTGAATCTATTCACTGTATTTTAGTTCAGATCCCCTCCAAATTTGGGGATTCTTCTTGAATAAAATGTCACTGAGTTTCCAGATGTGGCAAAGGTTACTTGTTGTTATGAAGGGAGCTCTTCTACTTCATCCCTGAAAAACTTCTGAGTGTCATAAATCAATTTGCCTAGAAATACCTAAACTCCTGTTAAACATCTGTCAGGAGAGCTAGAGAAGGTGATATGAAATGAGTTCAGAAATTCCAAGTATGCTTAACAACAAAAGAATCTTTATGACACTCTTCAGGTGTTGACATTTGGGTTGGTTCTAGGCTAAGCAAGGTATAAAGCTGAGAGAGCAGTACAAATTAACTTTCTGTTGCATAAAAAAAGATAAAGGATTAATCATAGCTTAGTAGTAGATACATAAGTCTGTCCAACTTTTGTATTCTTCCCAACTGCATTTCTTCATAAGCACACCTCTGACACTTTTACTCTGGCTCTTTAAAAAAAAAAAAAAAAAAAAAAATCTGGCTTCCAGATTTTTGCAATTTTGAGAGAAGGTCTCAATTGGGAATGAGTTAAGTTTTCTTTTCTTTCTGTGGGGAGACTAGTTCTGAAAAATATTAGTAAAAATAACCAATTTTCCTTCTTTTGTGTTTTGGATCCAATCTCCCCCAACTCTTTTTCTTCACCCTTAAAGGAAGGACTGACATCAAAATAATTAATTCTGAAATCATTGGATTTTTTCTGCTGCTAAGGGGTTTTTGAAGAAAGCTTAAAACTAAATCTTACCCCCTAAGCCTTATTCCCAAATGCTCCCCTGTGTGCTGAAGTAGTGATATGCACATCCTTGATGAAAATGCCTTCTTAAAATGAGGGCCAGACACTATTGTTTAGCTAAAATTAGAACCAGCTTATTTCTCAGAACTGGTTAGAATACCTCTGTGATCAGAGATAAGTTGTGCTTGGTTTTCTTTTCCCTTTCCTACTAGTTCTGGGTATTGCTTTTGGCTACCAGGAAATATACTGGGCATTTTGGGACAGGGAGGTATTAATAGGCCAGGAGAGACTAGTCCAGGTCAACATTCTGGAGGCTATGCTAGTTCTGTAGAGTAGTATCTATTTGGGTAGCTTTCCCCCCTCTCCGGTGTTGTTCAGGTCATAGAACTCCTATTGAAGAATTAGCCAAGTAAGTATGGCCAAGAATGGGAGATGGTGGAGGCTGCCACCATCTTGCTGTTGAACACTTTCAGGTTGTAGGGATGGAATCTTAGTCAAACTGGATCTTGGCAGAGACAGAACCATCCTGTCAAGGAAAGTGGGAAGCACCTGCATGGGATGGTTGGTCAGGCATTTCTTTCTCTTTCTGCTTGAGGCCACACATGGTTATGCTTCCTATTTACACTTCCATTGCCTTGTATGCAGATGACTTTTAATTACACTTTATGGTTCAGGAGGTGAGCACAATTAAACAGCAGTGGAGGAGCTCTGTGCAGTAGGGTTCCCATAGCCTCATGTTTTGGTTGGATGAGCTCCAGAAAAGCTTGATTTGATCCCAGCATTGTAATGCATCACAGACTTGCCCCAGATCAAATTGCTGAAATGCAAATGCATTGGTTTTCACTGCAGACTTACTTTGGGTTAAGTTGTTCTTGTCCCACTGGTAGAATCTAGGCACATCTCTATTTATCATTGATTTCGATGCAAGGCATCTTCACAGTATATGTTCCAGAGAACCCTCCTTTAAAAAAGAAATATTCAGATTCCTCCTTGGCAGACCAAGGACAGTGTATCTCAAGGAGATAAAGCTTGAAGTACTCAGTGTTACTGAAAAGTTTCCTCATAGTGTCTAAGTAATTGGTCAGGACACTAGTCTGCTTTCTTTACCTCGACTTTCCTCACTCTAAGTAGCTGATACCTCAACCCCAGTACTCTGGGTATCAATTCAGCCGACCAGTTGCAACATGAAATGGCACTCGGATTGCGGAGGCAAATATTTTCTTAGGGATTCAACAGGTTTCCCAAATCTCTGTTGGAGGTGCATTTTCCCAGAGCTGCAAGCTGACTTTGATGGTCCACTTTCTGAGTCTTTCATTTGAATAGTCATATTTTTAAAACCACTTTGGTTCCCTTCCCTAAATATTCATGGAGTACCTTTGGTGAGATTGTGTTAGGCCCTCTTGAGCTATAGAAGGACATACTGAGTTCACCTTTGAACCTTGGGTTTTTATCATCTCTACCACCAGTATGACAAATGTTAGCTCATGAAATGGATAACAGGGGAAAATTGCTATTTTTTGGTGCAGATGTGCTATCAACATTCAAAAATCTTTCCTTGCTGGAGAGGTCAGGGAATGCTTCCTACAGAAGTAGGAATTCCTGTGAATTTTATGATTGGCAGCCCATAGTCTATCTTTTGTGACAGAGGCTTATCCATGATACTTCTCTAAAGTATTTAAAGATTCTAATATAAGAATTGCTAGTTTTAGAAAAGCTCTTTACTTTTTAAATATACCTTTCTAAGTAGAAAAACTTGAAAACCTCAACTTGATCAGTGTGTTCCTCCATTTTTAGAAATACGTAAAGGGAGAGATGGATATGACTTTTAAGTTCAGAGTGATTTGCCAACTGTGCTTCAGTAATTTGAAGCACCCCCCACAGTATCCAGCAGTTGGCAGAGCACATTAGAATAACAGGCTTAGCTGAAGGTGACCAAAACAGAGAATAGCATACAAATGCCAAGAAGATCTCTCACGCCCTGTCTCTCTCTTTTTTTATTCAAATTTCACATCTGTGCTCTATTTTTAAACATTTATTCTTTAAGTGATAACGCATGTTTTACCAAGCCTCTTATTGGATTAGACATGTTTGAAATCCCCTCGATTTTAACCTGTTCATTACTGCCTCTAAGAACATTCAGATCCATCACCAAAGCAGACAGCATATATGGGGGAAGTTCCCAAGATGTCAGCCACCAGGAAGCCATTGTACTTTGGGAAAGGACGGATCCAGCTGTTACACTGGGTAGATTTGAGGGGATCTTAAACTGACATTGCTTCAAGAGGACTTTGTGTGTGTAATGTGTGCATCATTCTTGCTCTTCGTGACAGTTTTTCTACTCACCTTTTAGAGTGGGAGTAACTAACAATTTTTGAACTCTTGCTATATACCTGGCACTGGGTTTTAAATATATTATCTCATTTAATCTTCACAATTCTGAAAACCAGATGTTATTAATATCATTTCAGAGATAAGGAAACTAAGGTCCGGGAACTAGGTGAAGACACCGCAACTGAAGTTGTGAAGAGGTCTCACTTCAGAGCTCTTCCATACTCTTCTCAGCCCAAGTCCCCAGGTTGCTGCCATACCTCATTCAGTCATCGCCCCCAAGCAACGGGGTAGCATAAAAAGAAGGCTTTATCTTGTGATACTGAGCACCACTCCTCCTACAGGCCCCACCAGCTCCGGCTATGACCTGAGGTCACACATGCAGGCTGGGAAGGGAGACTTATCTCTTTCTACATCACCAGGTGTCTCCTGCTGCCATGGGGAAGGTTTGCCACAGGCTTGATCAAGTCTGCCACATTTTCTGCTTCCCTATGTGAAATCTTGGCACTTGCCTCTTTTAGCCTTTGTGTTTCATTCTCAAGATAGCTGCTGGAAGCCTTTTTCGCTCTCCATTTTCCACTGTCTTCTTCATCATCTCATATATAAAACAGGTTTCTCCTGGTCTCTTTTCTCTCCCTCCCTCCTTTCCTTCCTCTCATCATATAATTAAAAGTCCTTCCAGGCTGTCTTCACCTTATCATTTCAAATGAATTGAAAAAAGATCTGACTTCCTGCCCTTGTGTCTTCCTGATGCTGAATTTCAAAATGAAAGAAAAGTCCTTCTCCCCCTCCCTTTGTGTTCACACTGCCCCTTGCATAACTGTGTCTAAATCACACTGATTTGTCATTGATCAGCAGTGGTGTACAGATTGTGCTTCCCTGGCTTCAGAATTTCTTCTTTTTAGGCTTTTTCAAACAATAATGTTTCAGGAAAGGGGATTACTGCCCCTTCCCTCTCATGATTGCAGAAAGACAATTATCAAACACAGTATTTAGCATTCTTGTAGTTTATCTTTACTCTCTCTTAACTACATATTCTTTTTGGGAAGATGCCATTTTTTTTCCATTCTCTGCAACATGCTACTAAAGACAGAGTTAAAACTTCTAGAACGTCTCAGGTGTGTGTTTTTTTTTTTTTTTAAATGTGATCCATAGTATTGCACAATATTAAAAAGTAATAAGGATTTAATTCTGTAACCATCCTTATTATGTTAATGATACTTTTCCATACTTGACAGCATATAAATATATGTTTTATCATAAAAATAGTATGCTCGTTTTAGAAACTTAGAAAATGTATGTAAGAATCTAAAATCACCCATAATCCCGCCATTCAGAAATAACTGTCATTAAGATTTATAGTTTCCTACATTCCATTGTCTACATACATATTTGAACAAAGACATGACATACTACATAATAAAGTTTTTTTTAGCCTTATAAACATTTAATGTTATACATTTTCCCATGTCCTTAAAAGCCTTCAAAAACATATATCTTGGTTGTATGATTTCCATCATTGCCGTAATTATTTTTATCATTCTCTTATTTTTGGAATTTCAGTTGGTTTCTAGTTTTTCACTTTTATAATCATATTTGATGAACATCTCAGTATATAAATCTTTTTTCTGTTATTTCCTTCATGTTAGTGCTCAAAAGTTGAAATATTGGAGTTATAGTTGTTTTAAGGATTTTAGAGAATTTAGAAATGGCTCTCTCCTACAAAGTACTTAACACTTCTAAGTTTTTACAAAAATTTCAGTTGTTTGTGTTAAGTTTGTCAAGTCTATACTCTGATAACATGCCAACTATAGATTTGGGACAGAATATTACTCTAAGTAGTGCAAATGACCAGTAAAAGAGAGGGAGAGTCAGAGGGAGATCTTTAAAACTTCTTAGGGGAGTAGGCGTGGGAAGTAGTGAGCAGCTTATTCAGCAAATCTTATTGAGCACATACTATGTACCAGACATTGTTCTAGACACTGAGGACACTGTAGTGAACAAAACACAAAACTCCCTGCCCCAAGAGAGTTTGTATTCTAGTGGAGGGGACAAACAAGAAACAAAAGAAAGGCGTCATATATATGCAACATTAAATGACAAGTGCTGTGGGGAAAAATAAAGATGGTGTTCTATGAGGTGTTTGGGAGTTGACTTTGAATATGGTGTTCCCAGGATGCCTCCTTGAGAAAGGGACATGTGAACAAGAACCTGAAGGGAGGTAGGGGGTGATCCATGTAGAGTACAGTGCAGGAAGGGAGTCCTCAGAGGGAACAAATTATAGCCAGGAGAGTTGGAATCTGGTCTTCTCAGGTCCAAGTCTGAAGTGCAGTTGCTGAGCTGACAAGGTGGGGGAGCCAGAACCCCACAACACCAATGTTTAGATGAGATTATTTTTAAAAATATGCACACAACAACCAAAACCCCACTCTCTTATCTCTGCCCTGATATGGCCATTGGGAAATGCCCATTGGACACAGCCAGCAAATTTTTATTCAGATGATCTCTGATGCAGTCTGGGAATGGAATTGTGCAAAGAGGTTATAAGTTCAGATTGGACTGAGAGGCTGTCATTTCAGAGAACAATGAAAATCGACTGAACAAGAATGACAACTCACAAGGTAATGCAGGGTGGTTCTTTTGCCCCAGAAATCTCTGATTAACCAATCATCTGGAGGCTAGTTTATTTCCTTTAGCTCACCAAGAATTACAAAGATAGCTGAGAAGCCAACCAGAAACCCGACTGCTTTGGGCTGCCTTGGATGTGCCAAAGCTCCTTTGAGTGCTAGGGTAGGAACCAGATATGTGGGTCACGAGGCCAGGCAGTTTCTGTTGTCAGTCTTCTTGCATTTGGGCCCCAATGTTCTCTGAGATATCTGACAGCATGCAGCGATCTAGGAGGTATTATATTAACTATTTAATACAGCAAAGCACAAAAGACACCTCAGCAAGGAAGACTTGATAGGTAATAGAAGGTGTAAGATCTGAGAATCAGAGTTCTCACCCAGCTCTGACCTCAACACACTGAGAAACTTGGGGCAGCTCATTTTGCTTCTCTCTCACAGGCTCAGTTTTCCCATCTGTAAAATGAAGGGAATAAACCAACAGACCCTTAGGTTCCTTGCATTTTTGGTAGTCAGAGACAATTCCAGTACATTCACACATACAACGAGGACTTTGAGGCACAAGGCTGTTATTTGCTTTCTTGGAGTCTACAGTTGAGTAGGAGAGATGCATTGTTCAATAAGATATGAAGACAGCTGTCATTTTTTGAACAAATGATATTCTAGGCATTTACTTTTTTACTTTTGTTGTTGATTTACTTTTGTTGTTGTATTACAATTATCACAAATACTTAAAGAGGTAGTTTCATCAGAGTCCTCCACTTTGCAGAGGCAGAAACCAAATCACAGAGCTGGTGAGTAGTCAAGCCAAGATGCCATCAGTGAATATCTGTAGGGGTAGCACTCTCAGCCTCTGTTTTTCCACTGCAATGCATTTACCCTCTTTCCTACCAAGCAACATTTGAGTATTCTAGATTTCAAAGACAACAGGGAAGAAAGAAGACTCTGAAGTTTGCTCATTTGGCTTGTGTAATTCTGACTCATCTTCATTTATTACTTAGGTGATGGTGAGCAGGTCAACTTACCTTCCTGTAAAAATGAGTATTTTGTTTCCTACCTAACTCACAGAGAAGCATTACCATGAAGCATCTTCTCTGGGACAAGGTCTTTTTTTTTTAATTTTTATTTATTTATGATAGTCACACACAGAGAGAGAGAGAGAGAGGCAGAGACACAGGCAGAGGGAGAAGCAGGCTCCATGCACCGGGAGCCCGATGTGGGATTCGATCCCGGGTCTCCAGGATTGCGCCCTGGGCCAAAGGCAGGTGCTAAACCACTGCACCACCCAGGGATCCCTCTGGGACAAGGTCTTAAAAAAACCCTGAGGGTTGCACAAATGTGCAGAATGTTAATCTCAATTCTGAGGAGCAAGGACAAGACTATCTTACTCTTCCCCACAGGGTAGCACTGAGAAATGATGGTCCCACATTGTCTCTGCTGACAATCCATTGACACAAACCCATTCCACATGACTTGTTTCCCTGGCCAAAGAAAAAACTTGAGTAGAAATGTTCATAAATCGCCCTTGCCTTCTGCAATTTTGGGAGGTAAATCCTGATTCACCCTTGAACAAAACATAAGTAGTGCAGAAGGTGCAAGCGTTGCCTTGAAAGAACCCAGTTCAGTATGGGTTCAGGCATCTTCCTTCCAAGGAAAGGAGTGTCCAGATCTCCCAGCCTTGAACTTTCTTGTCCAGGGTGCTGGGGGGGGTCTGTTGGAGTCAAGGTCTTCTGAGGTTTCTTGACATGAGATTGGGCTTCCAGGGAGAGCCTCTGTGTTCTTGAGCTTTCTAGTGATGCAATCCTTGGTGAGGCAGGGAAACAAAAAGCTGATATTTGGGGGGGAGGGGGGGGAGAACCATCTCCAGGGGAATATTTTTATGAACAAAAGACACTTAAGTGTTGCTGATTTATCTTAATAGCAGATACTATGAGTAAATGTCCCAGTTGCCTCTTCGTGCTTTTGGCAAGTGTGGATGAGAAATGGAATGGAGCAGACCCAATCGGAGCTGGCTAGCTCAAAGTTCAGGAGGCTTAATCTTTTTCACTCCAAATATGTGACTTAGAACTGTTTCCAAAGTTTTCCAAGTTGCAGGTGGACACCCAGCTTTGGAAAGAGGCAAAGCAGGTTCTATCACCAAGTTTTCTGTTTCCAGAATGATTATCTTGGGCTCAAGAGGAGAAATGCCTGTATCTCCCCTAGGTAGTTAGTTCTATAAGCTCAGTTACTATGTTCTGGTTCTGAGGGTACTATTTATGTATATAGAAACCTTCTTTTGTCATGTGAAGAGCCCTCCTGCTTGTCATACACATGATTGGGATTCTCAGAGGACACTACAGGACTGCTCAACATATCCTACTATGTCAGGGCTGGAATGAGAGCACGCTGAACCCAGTGCCTTAGAAGTTGGAATATAAATTATGTCAAGGCTGTGTTCAGTGTTGTAACATTTGCTAATCCTTATTAGATATGGATAAATTCTCATGGCTTAATTTGGCATGTTGAACCAGTTCTTCAGATTGTCTTTGGGGACTGGAAAGGAAATGCACAACTTTACTATAATTTTTCTTTTGTTTCTTTAGAATGGGACATAATTTTTTATTGTTAGCTGGTGGAAACTTTGGTGAATCGTGGCCAACTGTGGCTCACCCCCACAGGAAGAAAGAATCAGACGTTAGCTGAGAACATATTCTTTGAAACAAACCAGAATATTTGATTTTTGAAATATCTTCCCACTTAAAAATATGCTGTCCAACAAACATAATGTTCTGACCAAGACCAAGAGAATTGAGGAAGTAGAAAGCTACAATTTCTCTCTGAGGAAAATTTTAGAGTGATGTGTGATGCTTTAGTTTAATGCTAACTCCACTGAGCATAGAAAGAGTCTGTGAAGATGCAGGTACAACCACAGAATTTACAGAACATCCTCTCACTCTTGGTCTTCCTTCCTCCAAAGTGGAAGGAGCTAGGTGTTGGCTGGAAGTCAGGCATTCCACATTTCTTTATCTGGTTACCCACATATACATGACCTTGGGCACATCCTGTCACTTAATTTCCATTTCTGGAATTTGGTCCAAAAATATACTTGCCAATAGGCTCTCCCTGCTTGTTGCCAAACAGTTTTATATTGAAAAGCATTGTTGAATATTTTAAATTGCTTTGGTTGGAAGCTATTGTCTTGTTCTTTATTCTTTTTTCAGCATCTCACATAATTTGATGGTCAGTCATGCATGCTCTGTAATCACCTTTAGGGGACTTGAATCTTGTCAAATTTGACTAGTCCAATCAGGTTTGGGGGTTATTGAATCAGTTGGTATTAAAGCTGCAAAATTATTTAAGTGAGATTTTTGTTGTGTTCATAATTATAGGTTTATTTTAACAGATCTGTTTTGCAGATTTTTATGAGCAGGAATTCTCTTAGGCAAATCCACCATGAATTCTCAGTGGGGTGAGGGTAGGCAATTTTTCATTTCTGTGGTGGCTTTTCAAAAGAGTAGTCACATTAAAAAGCCTGATTCTGTCCTCTTAGCCACACCCAATTTGCAGCTTCTGCTAAGAGCAAGACCCAAAATTATCCCCACATCTCCTTATGAAACTCTGTTGAAAAACATTAGTCCCTGTGCACTGTGCATAAAAGCCAAATTACTTTTGGAATGTTCTGTGGAACTCTGGGAATCCAGATAGGGATCAAGGAAATAGCACAGCATCTTTTCCCCCCTCTGCTCAATCTGTTGATTGATTTGTAGGCAATTATTCTCCTTACCTCCAACCATGTGGGATAAAGTATTGGGTCTAACTTCTACTGCTTGTGTGTTGATTCCTTTATTTGTTAGTTTTTTTAGATATTATATCTTGTTCTTAAACTCAGAGAATACAAAGAAAAGTTCTGGGAAAGCAGAGGCCTCATTTTCTAGCAATATTCTCCTGATAGTTTGCCAGGAGGTTAGGATGTTTCTCAGATCTTGCACACTACTGAAATGCAAATCAAGAAAGAGTTTCTGGAACAAACCAAATAAAAATCACACACTTATTCAGGGACAGAGTTGATATACGCTTATGCTGGTTTTCATGCTCAGTGATACCAAGATCTTTATAGACATGTAGGCTTCCCAGGACTTCAGGGAGGCATCCCTTAGGAAGTAAGAAAACTTTAAAAGGAGGAAGAAAGAATCCTTTCCTGATTATTCTTCAGCAGTGGCATATTGAGAAGAGATAGTAAGAAATACTGGATTTTTCCAAGTCTACAGTGATTCCCAGCTTGAAGCTCCCAAAAGGCTTATTAATGCTATGGCGATAGATTCATAGATAAAGAAGGAAGATCACAAATTAGAGTGGAAATTAAAGGAAAAATTATAAAGATGATACAGATTATTATTTCAACTTCCAATTCTCTGTGACATTTCTGCCTATCACATGGCAAAATTCTCAAAAAAATTTATACATGTCTTAGTCTTTAAAGTGGTTTCATTTACTTCAGCAGCAGGTTTAACCTGGCTCTGTTTTGACATGTGGTGGGCTTCTTCACCAACTCTAGGACCAGCCTTCCAAACTACATCTTCAGGATCTCAGGGAAGGAGAACTAAAAGCTGACAGATAGGATTGACAAATCAGCATTTAGAAAGTATTGATGTAATGAAAGTGTTCAGCAACACCCCCAGGAGGGAATTGATCTCAGAATGCATATAGATGGCCTTGCAAATTCAAGCACTGTAAACATAAAATAAATGGCAAGATTTGGGGTGGTTTGGGCTGCAACTGTGACCAGAAGAAGTGTACCTGGGGCCTGGGACAGGACCATATAGCACAAATGGGCATGGGAGTGAAGATAAGCCAGTAGCCCAAGGCACAAGATGGTAATGGGTAAGAGAGAGTTGCTCAACAGAGTTTCTTTTTCTTTTTTTAAATTAATTTTTAAATTTAAATTCAGTTTGCCAAAATATAGTATAACACCAAGTGCTCATCCCATCAAGTGCCCTCCTTAGTGCCTTGAGCACAAAAAGGATATAAGCCTTATTTCAGATATTCCAGGGCTATGAAAAGGTATCAGAAGCTACAGACTGAGATCAGAGAACCCCTTTTGATATCCAGCAGTCTCCTGATGACTTTTGCACAGAATCAGAGAGGTTGAATAACTTGCTGATAGTTAAACAGCTCTTAAGTGACTTTGACCATTTGATGGAGGCTTTCTGACCCCACTTCTAGTTTTCTTTACTCTCCAAGATACTTCCAATTATGGAAATTACCTTAATGGGGTACATTTGAGCTCTAGCTGTGATGGAGGCTGTAAGACCTGGTTTTGAAGGAAGGGGCAATCCCTGGCAAGGGAAGTACCAGAGTAGAGATGAATCTGTGTGTATATGGTATTGGAGACAATCTTTGGGGATAGTTTCTATGGATACAGCTGGGGGGGGGGGCATTGTTCAGAAAGAAAGGGAAAGGATGGCCTTGCCCAGTGAATGAACTATTTTTGATACATAAGACAATAGGGAACTATGATATATTCTTAAGGGAGAGTATAATATGAAAACTGTCACCTGAAATAAATTTGGTCACCAGCATCTTTGATTAATGATAGAATGGCTTCTGAGATTAGGTTGCTGGGTCATCTCTATCTATGAACACTTACCCTGGGTTTGATGAAGCTTGGGTACATCCCAGGCATATTCTTGTTTTCTGCATCCTTAAGAATGGTTGGCCAGTAATGACTTGGGTCTTTTATTAATGCCCCCTCATATCATATAAAGTATAACCTAACAGCTTCTTTCAATTACACAGTCTATGAGACGTAGAGATTTGAAGTCTTTCCTCTGTGGCACAAATTTCAAATCATGTCCTGTAAAGCTTCATAAAACCTGAGAGATTCTTGGTCCATTAACCTTAAAATCCCAGAACTAAAGACTTTATTTTGCTGCTAGTTTTCATCTCATGTCTGTTTCTAAATAATCATGATAGGTACATTATTTTTTAGTGGGTTATTTCCCAAAATGGGAAAGAGAGAGAGAAAGAGGGAGAGAGCCCACTATTTGATTTTGGGTGCTGTTTTGTTTTGTTGAGTAGGACCTGGCCTGAAATGTCCTCAGGCTCATGCTGTTTCTGAGCCATAATTATGCTTTTTAACCCACTCCTTTATGTCTGGGTCCTTAATGTCCAAGCTCCTATATAATTACCAAGTTTCAGAGTGTGGGAATGAGACAAATATTTTTTGCATGACTTTACCCTATACATTACTGCAATGCTGTATTATTACAAGAAATTTCCTGAACTTGGAGCTGTACTATTAACTCTCCCAACTTGAAAGGACCCAGCAAAGAGATACGCCCAATCTTTGGCCCATGATGCAGAACTCAGATGGACAGTGACTCGATCCAGCTGAGGGCTCTGGGGCTTTTGGGGGAGTACTGGAGTTTGGCAGTGGTGCACTGGTTCAGAGCCTGACGGGGCCTTGGGAACCTTTCCTCTTCTATCCAGCTGTGTTGCATAGCCACAGCCTTGCCTCTCATTGCAGTTGTGAAGTGCGTGCATTCTTCAGGATTTGAAAGGGGTCAGGTTTGCTAAATGCCTGTCCTGGAGGAAGCTGCTATGTTAGTTTGCTAGATCAGGCTGAAATAGGAGAGCTGTGGCCAACAAGGCAGGCAGGATTCCATTTAACCCTGGTCTGTTGAAGTTCACAGAAACAGAAGATTGCGGGAGACCAGAGCCACAGTGCCAGTCTCAGGAGTCTCTTCCCCTGAACTAAAATGATTTCAACCCCATTTCTTTCTAATATGAGGAATAACTTGTATTTTAGCATTTTTGTATGTGGAACAGAGAAATATTTTTTATTGTTTCATTTCTTATTTCCTATAATTTGTTGCATATTCAAATAATTTAGAAAGGAATAAAGGAAGAAGTAAACTCCCTGAAATCTAAGCACTTGGCAATATTTTGTGCTCATCATTCTGGACCTTTCTCACATATGCATGTATGAATATATATGCTATACACATATACATGTGTAAACCTGCAAATGTGTTTAAATATAGATATTTATATATTATTTTATATGGTCATGTTGTTTTATCACCTGCATCTCCTTCCATTCAACTACATGTTGTAATAGTTTTCCTTCTGATGAATATAAATATATATTATTCTTGAATGGCTTCAAGAATAACCATTCTGAGGATTCCATTATATGATAATGGATATTCAATAATTTGTTTAACAAAATCCTGACAGATGAGCATTTTGTTTACTTCTCATTAATTGCTACTGTACCCAACATCCCAGTGAATATCCTTTTATCCATTTCATTCCTGTGTACCTGTTCTAACTTTCTTTTCAGGAAGAGACTGTTTTACCCCAGGGCATGCATATTTTGAATTTTAAAACGTAGTTCCAAAATGCCCTTGAGAGAGTTTATTCTAATTTACAATCCGGCCAACAGTGGATAAAAAGCACCTAAAAAATAGGAAAACTAACTTCCTATTTTCTTAGGACTTTTTGAATTTTACACACCTCCAGAATTTTACTTCTAAATGCCTAAAAGACAAATGTGTTTATAAGATACTGTAAATTTGTTATCGATTCACACACAAATTCCAGAACAAGTTATTCAATTGATGGTTATGAAACCTGTAATAAAATCAACAATCGCTAAGATTCTTTGTTTACTAAGATTAAGTAATGCTAAACTCACTTTGTTTTTTGAAAACGTTAATATAAAGGTAGGTTGAGGGAATGCCATAGACACAGGGTATTCTTTTGCCTTTTCTTCTACTTCTCCTCCTCCTCCTCCTACTTATTCTTTTCTTCTTCTTTTTTTTTTACCAGAGAAATAAGGACTAAAAATGGTGGTTTAGTTGGATAGATTCATAGTTGTTTGAACAACCCCGCCCTAGGCAGATTGGTTAGAGAATCCTGTCACCTCTACAGAGAGGTTGCCAAAGTGCTGGGCTCTGTCCTTCTGGCATGTACACGGACCTAATTATATGGTCTTTGAAAACACACTTTTTGAAAATGTGATGGCTCAAAGCTGGGAAATTTACCTAAAAAAATGGAAGACAGAATTGAGAAAGTCAGCAGGATGTAATGACAGACCCAAATTTAGTATAAGCCAAAGCAAATTTTCAGTAAGGAAAAGAATTAACTTTATACTTAGAATTAACATTCTGGCATACACATGCCTCATATCTTGTGTGTGTGTTTCTGTGTGTGTGTGTGTGTGTGTGTGTGTAAATGGCAAGGAAACTGGCCACCAGGATATGAGTTTAATCAATTGCAAACTTGAATATGAGTCATCATTGCACAGCAGATGTTAAGAGATCAATGCAACATGGGAGTATGTTAATTATTTTAAAATAATGTTTAGCACAGGTTAAGAACATATGTGAAGACTTGGATTATCTTACTCTGTTCAGGGACTTATTCTCTAAGAGGAGCCCTTGTGTGATGGGGTACAGAAAGGAGACAAGGAGAAGTAGAGAATGGCCAGTAGAGACGACAAAGGTAGGTAGGTAAACGAGAGATAGAAGGCATAACTGTACAGATAGGTCTAAAGACCTGAGCCCCCCTCCCAAAAAGTAGAATTGAGACAAGTGGACTAAAACTGCAGCCAAAAAGCTCAAAATATGTCAGGCATGGGGGAGGGAGGACATCCCCTTTAAGCCATTTAATACATATTCTCTCATAAGGTACTATGTTTCCTATGGCTAGGTAATGCATCTACCAGGACTGCTACACAGGGAATTTCTGTTTGGAAAGGAAAGTTGTATTAGATTCTTCCCACCAACACATGCATGATGAGTGTCATTTACATGCCCTGTGTTCTCCTGTGGATGGCCCAGACTTTGAAGAAGCCCACAAGCCTTTTGCAGAAAAGTGAATCACCATATTAACTGCTCACACTAAGACTCCTGCTAGTGTTCCCTCTATAACCACCGCCTGCCTGCTAGGGCTGTGGCACAGAGGGAAGGGAGGCAGCTCTGTTTGCATCCCAGCACACTAACTGGCTAATACTTCCCCCTTTCTCTCTTGCTCACGGGAACATTCCAGATGCTGATGTTTTCCAATAATCAGAGGTTCCCCAGCATCTTCAAATCCAACCTGAGTGTGTACATTTCCCTTTCTTTATATGGCCTGCTCATACTTGCTTTCTTCCCACTTTTACTTAGATTCTTGTCTTTCTGAAAGGAGCTCTCATCATTTTTTATATATGTGATTATTCTCACAACCAATAAAATACATTCCCCCAGCCCTCCCCCCAAAGTTGACAAAAGGACAAGGAGACTCACAGATAGTAAAACAGAAACAGCCAATACATGTAGGGAAAAGATACTCAGCCTCAAATTATAATTACGGAAATATGAATGTGACACAGGTTTTTATGATTTTGAAGATTAGAGTTTGAAAAGACTGTGTTGGCACAGTCTGGGGAAAGAGGCACAGACTAGAAGTTGACTGATATTTCTGAAGGGAAATTTGATGATAGCTTTCAAAGTTTGGAATGTGTATACTCTATTCTAGAGATCTCTCCTGAACCTCTTTTCCTAGCACATTATAGAAACAGCTTTTATAAGCTGTTTCAGCATCCATCCTTGTTGAGAGCAAGCACATGAAGACAGGTAAAACTGTCCCTTTAGAAAAGTGATTTTTGTTTTCGTTTAAAATTTATTTATTTATTTGAGAGGAAGAGGGAGAGAGAATGTCAAGCAGACTCCATGCTCAGCAAGGAGCCTGATGCAGGGCTCAATCTCATCACCCTGAGATCACGACCTGAGCCAAAACCAGGAATTGGACACTCAACCAACTATGCCACCCAGGCTCCCCTGGAAAAGTATTCTTTAAAGCCTTGTTGAAATAATGAAAAACTGGAGATTACACAAATGTTCCTCATTCATTCACTCATTCATTTGTTCACTTATTTATTCATTTAATCATTCAACAAACATTTACTGTGTGCCCGGCAATGTTTTAGGTACTTGGGATACAGCTCTGAACAAAATAAATAGAGTTCTGCCCACTATTTTAGTACATCGATAGAAGATTGGTAAATAAAAGTATATGCATTGAATGGAATAATGTGTAACCATTGGAAATGGGGTCACTCTACATGATCTTGATATGGAAGGGTAGCCAAGAGATACTGGGCATTTTATTTTTAAAGGGTATGTGCAAATGTCTGTGCTTGCATTATCCATAAAAATTGTATGATAAAACTGGCAAAAAAACCCCTTAAGAGTGGGAATGGATATTGGGGTAGGCAGGGAGGGAATATTACTTTTCTTTTCATAACATCTTTTGTACTATTTAATTTTTCATAGCTAGTATATATGCTTTCTATAAGCTAATAGATGTGTAAAAAAAGAAGAAAATATAAAGCTAAATCAGTAGTTCTGCTAGAGAACTAAGACTCATATCTCAAAGAAAATGGAAAATTCCTTAACCTATCTGTAGACACTGAGACCAGAATGATTAGGTGTTTGATGCTGTTCAGACTGCAAGAATGGAAATTAATACCATAGTACTTTGGAATGCAAAACGAAAGACATAAGGTGGTCCTGTGGTGTTACTGGTCTTGGGCATGGTGGACTTGTCTACACATGCAAATCAAATGGGAAGGCAGCCAGGGGCAGAGGAAGGGCCTGGGGCCAGCAGTCAAGTATTCTAGGGCTTTCTCCTGGGTTTGTGATTAACTTCAACCTTTTGGAGCCTCAGTCTCTCCTTCAGTAAGATAGTAAACTTGGATTCATTGATTTAAGGTGTGGCCTAGCACTAACGCTGCATGAATCTGGATTATGTTAGTAAATCGTCATTTGTAGGGGAGAGATTTAAGATAGCTCCTGAAATTCTCAAGAGTCTTAGAGGAGGGATCCCTGGGTGGCGCAGCGGTTTGGCGCCTGCCTTTGGCCCAGGGCACGATCCTGGAGACCCGGGATCAAATCCCATGTCGGGCTCCCTGCATGGAGCCTGCTTCTCCCTCTGCCTGTGTCTCTGCCTCTCTCTCTCTCCGTGACTATCATGAATAAATAAATAAAATCTTAAAAAAAAAAAAAAAGAGTCTTAGAGGAGATCACTTTAACTTTCCAGTTAGCCACCTTCTTATAGTGCTGTGGAGAAACATTAGTTGTATACTTTAATATCTGCTTCTGTTTAGATTCAAGTCCAAGTACATTTGGATATTTTCTACTTATGCTGTTTCAACTCAGGACAATAGAAAAATCAGGCTTTTTGGATTCTACTAAACAGGTGACTAAGAAAAAATGATTTTCAAAAAGTATCCATTTGATGAATTTAATCTAAAGTGTTGGGAGGTGGGGGGCGGGGGTGAAGAACATGATTCAGCACATTGGACATCTCCAGATGAAATCAGAACGTAATTCCATCCTTTCTGGAAATTGGATTTCTGTCAGATTCACAAACCCAGGAGTTCCACTGCCTCTTCTTCTAGGGTAGGTTTTCACAGGAGAGGAGGTGGTGGTTATGGATTTCATTTTTGCGTGCTGAGGTAATATCAGCTCCAGGAGTGTATAAAAGGACCTGTGAATGATGTGCCTGTGGTGTTTGTGTGTCCCTGGGTGGGGCCCACAGAGACCTGCCCAGAGTGGAACAAGTGACTCAGACTCTTTGTTCCACGTAGAAGTAAATTGGTCCTAGCTAGAGTAAGTTCAGCGTATCCCATATAAAGCTAGTAAGGGCACTGAAATCCAAACAGCGAGCAACCCAGTAAGAAGATAAACGCCAGAGGGAATGTTTCATAGATTTGGTATTTGGGACACTCCACTGCCATTTCTCTCTTCTCATTTGTTTTCCAACTGATTGGAAAACTACTAATGAGTGTGTTTACATATTCTCCTGTTGTTTTACCCAAATGTGAGAGCAGCTGGGGAGAGGGGTTTGTTCTCTCCAGGGCCTATGCTGTCTCTCCCTGTCTTCCTCCTGCTCTCCGGCTGCCAGGCCCCTGCACCCTGCCAAACCTCTGCTCTTGTCTCACCGCCCCTCCCTGGGTCTCTCCCTGTGTGCAGCGCAGCCAGCAGCCCCACCACATGTTCTGTGTTGCTCACACCCTCCCTTTCTCCCTCTCTTGTTGTCATTTGTTTTGTTTTGAAGGGAGTGAGGTGCAGAGGAGGTCTTGGGTTTATGCCCCCTCTGCTCAGCATCAGAACTGGGAGCAGGCCCAGATTTCATTTGCTCCCATTTCTGGATTGAGGTCACAAGCCCCTGGTGGAGAATGTCCTTCTGTCCTCTGACAGTTCCTGGGGACACATTCATTCTTTGTGGTCTACTCCATTTTCAGAGACTCTGCTGTCTGCAACCCAGTCCATTCTCAGCTGCTTTGCTCTTTCTTTCTGATGAGATGTCTCAAGCTTCAGTCATTTTAAGAACCACCTTCACAATGTTTTCCACAACTTATGATATAATTTGTATGAATTGTTTTTGTTATGCTTGTGAGAATTTATTTAAATACATTTTTTTTTAGATTTTTATTTATTTATTCATGAGAGACACACAGGCAGAGACACAAACAGAGAGAAAAGCAGGCTCCGTGCAGGGAGCCCGACATGGGACTCAATCCCGGGACTCCAGGATCATGCCCTGGGCTGAAGACAGGCGCTAAACCACTGAGAGCCACCCAAGGATCCCTATCTAAATACATTTTAAAGTCAATCCATAACTTAAAGACTCTGTTTACTCCCTGTGAATTTTCTTGCACACCTCCATGTATATGGACACTTGTCTTCTTAGCCCTCACCATGGAAGACTCTCCAGTCCCTTGCTGGGGTGCTGCTGGGTTACTCACGCCCTTCGAGTTCTCCTTAGAATAGTCACTCACCGGCAGTTTCTAATCTGTCAGTCAACTTGGTTACACCAGACCCTGGTGTGACTGGCTTTTCTTTTTTCTTTTTTCTCTTTTCTTTTTTCTCTTTTCTCTTCTTTCTTTCTTTCTTTCTTTCTTTCTTTCTTTCTTTCTTTCACTCTTTCTTTATCTTCTTTCTAATTCATTAGTTGAGGAGAAGATGTGATGCCAGTTCTGCCTAGGCCAATGATAATAAGTATTTGTTGACTGTATGAATTGAATGAAGACCTTGACCTCCCTTGTCAGCACAGTTTTAAGTCTGAATCGCAGTGGCTAGAAATAACCTCCTCTGTGCCATTCTTCTTTTTTCTTTTCCTTTTTTCTGTCTTCTCTCTTTCTCCTTCCTTCCTTCCTTCCTCCCTCCCTCCCTCCCTCCCTCCCCTCTTTCTTTCCTTTCCGTCCCTCCATTTTCTTTTTAGTTAAAAAATTGGGATTTGATTTTGAAGCTCAATTTCTAAGGAAACTCACAATAGACCATGCACAAAATGCATCCTTAGTTAGTGGGACAGGGACAGTTTTTTGTTTTTGTTTTTGTTTTTTTTTTGTTTCAGAGACCCTCTATTGACTCTCTGAGTTGAAACAGTTTAGACTCCACATAAAATATGCGTTGTTTACCCAGGCTCTTCATGCTCTGCATACTGTTACAGTCCTTGAAGAGCTTGTCAGTGACAAGTAAGATAAATGAATGAAGAGGTCTTTACAAGTGTTTAAAAGCTAAGTATAGCATGTGCTGCCCACTACTTAATTAAACAGACCTGTGCTTAACTAAGTAACTTTGTGGTGGAAACTTCTACGGCCTTCCCCTTCCCCCAAACTCTACCACTTCCAGCGGTGCTCAGGATGTTAGAAATTCCTTGGTTGTCTGCAGTTGCTAATATGTTAGCCTAGCTTCAAAACCATCTTGCTTGAAGCATTAAAAGTTAGTATGGATTGTGGTTAATGATGTTTGAATTTATATTAGGGTTAGTCAGCAACATGGACTCCTTTGAAACTCGATCAAGATTTTATAATATGTCTGAGTTCTGCTCTTTTCAGAGAACTTTAAAATCAATTATATGAACTGCTTCTCTTCTCAGCTCTGAGATCAATGTCCAGAGAGTCAGAGCCCATTCCCAGATCAATCTTTTTTTTTTTTTTAATGTAGGAGCCAGTCTTTATGGATCTGAGCAGTAGGGTGCAGTGGTTACATAGAAGGTTCTGGAATTATAATCCCAGATCTACCAGTTGTGTGATCTTGGGTAAACTTCTTAGTCTTTCTAAACCTCAATTTCTGGGCACCTGGGTAGCTTAGTTTGCTAAGCATCTAACTCTGGATTTTGGCTCAGGTCATGATCTCAGGGTCATGAGATTGAGCCCCAGGATGGACTGTGTGCTTAGCAGGGAGTCTACTTGAGATTCTCTCTCTCCCTCTTCTCCCCGCCCCCCAACATGCTCACTCTCTCTCTAAAAATAAATAAATAAATCTTAAAAAGATTAAAATAAACCTCAGTTTCTTCATCTCTAAAGTGGGGATAGTAATAGCCTCTACCAGAACTGATATCCACGTCATTTGCACTTGAGTCACTCTCGGTTCTTAGGAGTTTGTGCCTCTGTCATAGCAGCTATTTTTTTTATAAATTTTATTTTTACATATTCATGAGAGACAGAGAGAGAGAGAGAGAGAGAGAGAGGCAGAGACACAGGCAGAGGGAGAAGCAGGCTCCATGCAGGGAGCCTGATGTGGGACTTGATCCCAGGTCTCCAGGATTAGGCCCTGGGCCGAAGGCAGCACTAAACCACTGAGCCACCAGGGCTGTCCCCAGCTATTTTGAATATGCCCCCCACCTCCAACCTACATCATTGTGGATGTAACTGACTAAATTAGATGACGAGCAAAGGGCTGTGCTTGGCACATAGCAGGCCAACGTAAGCATTGGTTGTTGTCACTGATATTTATACGTGGCTCCATCTCACAGCACTGGCCTTCTTTCTGCCACTGTGAAGGATCCTAACCTCCCCATTATCAGCAGAGCACATAGAACTTTTTTTGGAGATAATTACCCCTGCCATGGGCTGCATTGACTGATAGTAGAACAGAGGAGAGCATGCCTTCCCTACAATGATTATCTACAACCCATCCAGGAATTCCTCAAGTTCCTAAGGTGGCAGCAATAAATGGTTTACCAAAATAATTTCTCTCCCTTGATTTTAGGAGGAAAAAAGAAAGAAAAGCTGCAAAATGTACAACAGAGAATAAAAACAGTAGTCCAGCATTAATCCATGTGGAGTTTCGTTCATGCTAAAGACATCCTTCCCTCTCTTGCCCATTTTATAGATATAGGAATTGAGGCTCATGGAAAAGTAATTCAGCCTGAGTCTCAGACTGAATATTTGACAGAAACAGAATTAGTGCCAGGCTATGTTACTACCCTAAGAAAGACGAGATATCTGCCTCCCCAGGTGATGAGAAATCTCAAGAGCTGTCCTTGGGAAGGCCTGGTAGTCACCAGAATGTTAGTCCTGTGCAAAAGTTAGACAAACATAGGCTTATTACTCATTTGCTGGTATTCTCACAAAAAAAGACCCAGAGACAAAGATTTGGTGCGAGTAGTTTATTTGGGAGGTGATCCCAAGAAGCATGGTGAGAAAATTGAGAAGTGAGGCAGGAATTGAAAATGTCAATAAAGGTGCATTAATGTGTGCTTTCCTTCTATAATCAACCAGGACTGCACTCGGTGAGGAATTTACTGAGAGATTCTGAAACACAGCATAGGGTGATCCCACCAAAGGACAGAGACACTAGTTATTTACTTACTTTACCTCCCTCCTCCCTCATAGAGTGAACATTATTCTGAGGATGTGAGCTCCCTACATTCTGGTCTGCCCTATTCCCTAGCCAAACCTGCACGTGAGGCCAGAGGAAGACCTCAGGCAGAGAGGTACATGGATTTGAGATGGGAAGACAGCATCACATCCAGGATTGTCACGGCAAGTGACTTTTAGGGTAGAGCAAGAGGATATGGGAGGGGCACTGACATGTTCTATAATAATTTAAAATAAAATAAAATAAAATAAGGATATTTAATGAGTAGATAACAAAAATAACTTCTAAACTCTACATAGTGACCAACTACTTTTCTGTTTATAAATAAAAACTGAGGGAGGACATTCAATAAAGTTGGGAGGCAGATGGTTGGCAGAAAGGACTGATCAGCCTAATGAGTTGGAGGATATCAGACCAGTTTTCAAGGCAGGCCTGATGTTGTAGCAGTAGATTGTGTAGACAGTTGTAAATACGTAGATATCCAGAGCCAGGCCCATTTTCCGAGAGATGTCATAGTTTGACATGTGTGAACATATGACTATGGCTCTGTCTTAAATTCCTTCCAAAATGTCCCAAGTTTATAAACTCTTTTGAAAAATAAGATAATGAAGTATTTATTATCTCAAATATGTTTCATGCTCTCCCTACATCCAGTACAGGAATGAAGAAAGCAACACATAACATGCATACACACACACACACACACACACACACACACACCCCTCACATCTTGGATTCCAGTCCCCTTCTTGATCTATTTTTCTTCTCAAGGTGAGTTTACTATAAAATCTCCCACGCCTACTCTTCTTTATACCTATATCCATGCCAACTTTCATTCCTAGCTCAAAGGACCCTTGGAGCCTTATTTGATGCCCTCACCCTTACCTGGAGGGGATTTTTCCTGCCTCTGGGCATTTACATAAACCAATCCCTTCACTTTTCTTTTCTTTTTTTTTTAAGATTTTATTTATTTATTCATGAGAGACACACACACACACACAGAGAGAGAGAGAGAGAGAGAGAGGGAGAAGCAGGCTCCATGCAGGGAGCCCGACGCAGGACTTGATCTTGGGTCTCCAGGATCATGTCCTGGGCTGAAGGTAGGCGCTAAACCGCTGAGCCACCCGGGCTGCCCTATTTTCTTTTTCATACCATGTCTAGTGAGTCCTTTAATTCCTCATGTCTTATCTTTGCTTTGTCCCCCGCCTGTGGCCTGGGACCTTACCCTTCACATAACTACTGTAGAACTCTGGAGTCAGAAACCTGAGTTTCAGTCCTGTTTTCCCACTCAGCAGCTGAGCAATCATGGGCTTGGTTTCCTCATCTGTAAAAGAAGGCTCATTAAAATAGCTGTCTGAAAAGTAAGGAGTCAACAAAAGCATACCAGCCAAATCCTTAGCCTGGCACATCATTGTTCTTGTCCTTAGGGTTACATAAGTTTGGTAAGTATTGAATGAATTTCTGTGCAATGTCCTGAGTGGAAGCCTTTCCATCACTGATTCTTACTTAATCCTATAAAGTTCCCCAATGCATCAAACTCCCATAATAGCTTCTTCATCCTCCTACTTCATTTTGTCCTCCAAGAGTGACCCAAGTATTGGAACCCAGACCCCATTCAATTATGATTCATTGCCACGTGGACCTAGTGGTTATACAGGAAATCCCTCTCCTCCTGACTGTCCAGTTGTTGTCTGGTTTCTCCATCTTTTGCTCTGAGACAAGAACTGTTGACCTTGCTCTGATTTGGCAGAAACAAGACCAGTAGAAGAGTTCTGGACTATTTCAGATTTCTCTGGCAGGAAAGAGGGAGAAAAGAAAACCTGATAGAAGAAAGTGTAATTGCTATTGTATGGTATTATCTCCATATCCCATAGCAACAAATCTTATTATATTTTTTTCTTATTTAAACCATATTCATGAAGGTTTTATTGTTAACTTGATCCAGATGACTGATCAAAGCATAGTTCATTATTGCCACCTTGCTAAAATATTTTTAAAGGCAGTTTTAATATTACACTTTTATAGCTACATATTGCCATTAAGCTATTGAGTCTATTACTAGTCAATCAAGGATTTTCATTTTGTTTCAAGAGCTCCTTGGATAAACTCTTCAGAAATGTCAAAGAGATGGAGTATATGGCACCTTTTCACAGATGGTGTTCATCAGGGATTTTAGTTAATGGATAAAGTTTCAGTTTTCCACGGTTGACTTTTGGTGCTAACAAAAGTATTCCAAAGGCCCCTGCTCTTCTAAAGGCTAGGGGATAGTAAGGAAATGAATCCCATAACACCACCAAACCTTTTATTCTAAATGAGGTAAATAACCAGGGACATGGAGTATTTCACCAGGTCCATTTTACTAAAGAATGGAATATATCTTGGAGAAAACCAATTCAACTTTTCCAATAGCTCCAAAAGTATATGTTTGCTCTCCCACTCTCAAGAATAGCAACCAAAAACAAATATATAATAGGAAGAGCTAAACTATCATGTGAAGAGTTATATATTCAACTGGCTCATCATAGAGGCTGATTGTAGGCTTTTCTCTTTCATCTGTTCCAAACTGTTCTATCCATTCCTTCATACATCCATACATTTATTTTACACACATTTACTTACTACTTAATGCACCAGACTGTGTGCAGGTGCTGAGTGTAAGGGTGTTTCAGACATAGTGCTTCCCTTAAGAGAATTTCAACCTAGTGGTAGAGAAAGCCAAGAAAGCCCGAGATTATTTGCCATTCATTGGGATAAGTGTTGTGATGGAAGGGGGCTTGGAGGTGGATACAGGAATACAGGACCCTGGGGAAGGCAGTGGAAGAGCTCTTAATCCCTTCTGAGGCAGGCTTAGGGAAGGCGTTTCTGGAGGTAATGGTATTGAAGCTAAAATGGGTATAACTTCGGCAAAGAGATAGAGGATGAAGAGCATGACAGGAACAGAGAATAGCACATCCCAGGGCTGGGACTGGAGCATAAGAGGTGAGATTCAGAGGTGAACAGCAAGCAGTTGCCTCAGAAGAGCTTTGTAAGCTGTGGAGGAGCTAGGGCTCTTTTCCTGAGGGCAGCGGGGAGTCTCTGAGGATCTTGAAGTCAGGGACTAATGGGTCTAATGTCACTCCAGCTATAGATTATATTCAGTGGGAGGCAAGAGTGCAGTGGGAGAGCTGTTAGAGGAGTCTTTTGCCCTAGAGAAATAAGGTTGCGCCTGGAAGAAAGAGGAAGTGGAAAATGAAATCTGATTAGAGCTGTCTCAGCAGTCATGACATAATATAGTAAAATGAATATAACATAGTTAGCCAAAGGCAAACATGTCAGGTCAGCAGTTTGGTAGACACTGAAAAGGAAATAAAAATGGGCTTCAGTGCACTGCTAAATGAGTCCGTGAGTTCCCAAGTGTAGTGCTGTGGAAAGCTCTCCCTCTCTCTAACTCTGTTTTCGTTTTCCTGGGACTTCAATTATGACTGCCCGGAAGAACTATGGTTTAAGGCTATGTGGCGGCCACCTCACGTATCTGTTGACTGCAGGGATATGAACCATTGCACACGGCGTCACCTGATCAGTGTGTCTGGAGTTAGTTGAACAAATGCTATCCTTGTTAAAATTTCTACAGTTTTTCTTCTGTCGATCTTCTAAGAATGCTATTCATGGCTTCTTATCCTTCCAGACCATTCTTGGTATGTTAGAAGCCAATATAATTGGGTGGGAATGAGAATAGGAAATATAGATTTAAAAAATTGAGAGATCCATTTTCAATTTGACAATTAAGTGGGCAGGATCGGTCAGACTTTTTTATAGAAGGGAAAACTAGCAACCAGCCTGTAAGAAATTGGTCACAGTTTAAAGGATATGTTACAAGCAAGATAAATAAAAGTGGTCTAGAATATCAGGGCAAACTCTCATTATTCATCTCTGTTTCACACTCTTCTCTTCCAGTCCAGACTAATCAAAAGAAGCCTCTTCCGCTCACAATTGCTGTGTGTACATTTCCCCCAGATCTGGTATTCACATGAACAACATGGTTTATTTATATTTCAGCACCAAATTGGAAAGATGACATCATTCATTTACAGTCTTTATCCCATGACATGCCTATTCTCCAACACCTCATTTCAGCAGACACATTTAGGACTTCATATAGCATCTTGTTTAGCTTGTACATTCTTTTATGGGATACAGTTCAAAGGTAGGGAACTTTAGGCTTGTTGCTGGTAAAAAAATAATCTCATAAAATCACAGGAGCTTCCCCAAAGACTAAGGACATTATGATGTTTACAATAGCAGAGTTATTTGTTCACTTAGGCTTCATTGTTCATTCTTGAGTGAGCCCCCTTCCTTCCTGACCATAGCAGATCTTACAGCTCCCTTCAGGCTCTCTGAGTTCTATTAGAAGAAACAACTTCAGATTTATTAGTTCATGAGTTCAAAAGTACAGATTCTTGACAATACTGGAGTTTTAGGTGTGAACACTGAATTCAGAATCTTTTGTACAAGGGCAGGCTGAATGAGAGGACTCTCAGTACTTGGTCGGCAACAGCTCCACTGACCTGCTCTTTCTCACAAGATGTAACTTGTCCATTGGGTCTTCTGATGCTATAAATGGATAAGAGAAGGATAAATATGCTATCGGTTGCCAAAGGTTGCCTGGGATTTATTATTTAATTGTTAGATGGATTTTTCTCTCTATTTTTATTGTTTTTATCCATATACATACATGTTTTTTATACCCACTGTGGGGACTTTCAAATATTGTACACATTTCTCAAAGTGGAGTACATCACAAGACATCCTCTGGCAGATAGAATTGGGATATAAAGTGTTTCCAAAACTGAGCAGAACCAAAGCATCTATAGGAAAGCTGTTTCTGCCTAATTAGCTGTTTGCTTTTTCTGCTAGCAGCATGGCAAAGAGAAAAGGCTAGAGATTGAGAATCGGAAGACCTAGGAAATTTCCATGTTCTATGGTAAGGAGACTCTGAGGGCTGAAATCTCTGCTTTCATGTTCTGGCTGCAAGTGAGGATAGTAATTACTCCTCCCAGGAATGTTTTGAGGATAAGTTAGATTGCACATGAAACATACTACAAAAATATACTATATTGGGTCCATAATTGTTATCAGAGTATTATTTATGTTACAAAATAGAATTCCAACCATTTGGAGGGTCTGCCAGCCTTTGCTTTCCAGCTCTCTTGAAGTACTTCTGGCTCACTGTCATCTCAGGTCACCAGTGGGATTGTTATGGCAACTCATGAGATGTCCTCAACTCTCAGTAAACTTCCCTGGCTAAAAACAAATGTGTAGTCACCACTAGGATGGCAGCATCCCTCAAAATTCAGTCCCCTCATTGAAGCAACATGCACAGTATATTTACATTTACTAAGCCCCGTTCGATTCTGGGGAGGGTCAGGTGGAAGAAACAAGCTCAATTCAACCAACAGTTGAACAGATAGATCTGAGGTTATGCATGATAAACAGGAGGTGCATGTGCCCTGGCATCAGGGGTGGGATTGGGAAAAAGCTCCTAGAGAAAAAAAAATGCTGAATTAGCCAGAAACAGAAGGTAGGGGTAAGGGTAGGTGGTTGCGGGAGGTACCACAGGCAGAGGAAACAACATGTATAAGAAGGAGAGGTTATTACTGTAAATGTAGCAAAAACAAAATAAAATAAAATAATAGAATTTGATTTTTACTGCAAGCCTATGATGGGCCAGGTCCTGAACTGACACTTGAAGCTTATCATATTCTTTGCTCCTCACAGCAACCCCAGGGAGGGGGGCACTATTACTTCTATTTTGTAGTTGAGAAAATTGAAGTTTACAAATAGTTAACTCTCAAGATCACATAGCCAGCAAAGAGATAGTGCAGGACTTGAATCCAGACAGTCTTCTCTTCATACACACATGTGTAGTCTCTACATTTCCTGGCTTCATGGGGTAGATATTTTTATCTGCCTTTTTCCCTTGTCTATAGGCACTTTTCTGGATTCTGTGACTCTGTTTAGGCAATTCATTGCTGGTCCCTTTCTTGCCTTACATAATAAAACAAGGTAATTGTGTGTCCTGGGAATTTAAACCATGACACCTAGCTACCTCATGTGATAAACATAATGGGACATAAATTACAGTAGTTAGCTCTTCTACATCAACTTTGCTCCTTTTGCTCAATTTCCCCAAAGAGCACTATCAGTTAAATTGTCCACAGAGAGTCCTTTCCCTAGAAGCCATCAGAGCAACAAACCTTCTCCATTGCTATTTTTGCATTTGGCAGCTTTTGAGTGGATTCCTCTGCTTTGTCTCGCAAGACCATTACTTGTCTGTAGTTTTCTGTCTCCACCCAGCCCTGTTCCATCATTTTTGGTCCAGGGCTTCCTTCTCTTGCTTGCTCTAGAGTATAGGATGTGACTATTCGTAGTTTGTGATTGCAAGCTTATTCTGGATCTGTGTGTTCTCTTGATAATGTAAAACAGAGCACCTTTGGGTTTATGTCCATTTTCCCCCTTATAAATCACATGAAGGGGAAGTACATTTACATCTAATGTAGATCCAAGAACAGGGTAATTTCAAGAATGTGACAAAACCTCTTTTACCAAATGGCATGGTGCATTCTTTATTGAGTTTCAATTTGACTAAAAATGAAAACTTCTGGATTAGGAACCAAAGGAACCCTAGACGTACTGTAATTATGCCCTGAGTCTTTTTGGCTGGGTTTCCAGCTCCTGATAGACTCTTCTCTGGTTTTTGTTCTGTGCAGACCCAGAACAGAATGAAGCTGATGGCAGACAACTACGATGAGGACCACCATCATTACCACCACCACCACCACCACCACCACCACCGATCTCCTGGGAGGTCGCAACATTCCAATCACAGGCCTTCTCCCGACCAGGTCAGTTTCATTGCCGCTTACCTCCAGGACCCCTTTTACCCTTTGGATATTTTAAGATAAAATAAATAATCCTCAAGAAATAATAAACAGCATAAAGTGATACGTCCTTTGAACTGAAACTAATAGCTTTGGTATTTATTTCCATCACTCAAGGAGTCTAAATGTTTTCCTTTCTCCTTCCTCTTTAAGGTTTTGTCTGTTCTTGTTTATGTTATGCATTTTCTTTCCTCCCCTCCTTTCTATTTTCATAGATATGAAGTCTGTTGCTGGCTCAGTATCTAATGGTGGGTTACTTTGGAATGTCTCTCTCAGAGTTTTAAGAGAAAGCACTTTGTTTCCATGAGTTTGGCAACCAGAGAAGCCTTGAGTTTCATGAGCACTTTCCTAGAAAATTCCTTAGTGATGCAAATTAATGTGGGGTAAAACAACATGAAGAGAAATCAGTTTTGCTTGCATTTTACCTGGTAAAGTCAAGGGATCTGGTTTATTTGATTTGGACCCTATCTTCTCCCTTGACTAAGTGGAGCAAGTGAAAAGACGGGTTGACAAAAACAAAAATCCCCTGAGGTCTTCAATATTTGCATTTGCCCACCAAATGTAAAAACTAATGACTGTATGGGATTAAAACTCCTAAAAATGAACTTCATGGAAATTATGAAATTAAATGCAAACTAGCAGGTTGATATAGTCAGTATTGTAGTATTTCCTCCGTTATTGTACCATGAGCTTCTTGTGTGTGTATGATCCTAGTGTAGCTTATACAATAAATTTCAAGAGAGAAAGGGCCATAGGTAATGGAATATAATCATCTAGATAAGTGTAAATGCCTTTGTTATATATTTCTGGGTATGTGAGGGGGGAGGACTTACTGGAATTACCTATGTGAAGAGAGGTTTAACTGTTTGTTGGAGGAAGAGGTGCTTATTATGCTCCTAAGACCATTTTTCAGATGGCTCCATTTCCTTTGCACCTCATGTCACTAACATCCCAAAGAAGTTAAGATTACAAGTCTCCAAGATGTTTTACTAGGAGTACAACTCCAGGGGGAGCCATTTATATAGTATGCAACATAAGAAGTGCTCCTGGAGCTTTGCAGTAAAGTAGCTCCAACCAGGAGGCCCTCTGCCTCCAACCCCCAGCTTGGCTCTACCCTTAACTATGAAGCATTTGCCCTCAGAGACCCCAACATTACAGATGTTCATAGAGGACATCTAGATTTCTGAAGTCAAGTTCAGAAAGGCACCAGTTCATGTTATTAGTTCTCAAAAATAGTTCTTAATTTAGCAATCAGCAAAGTAGAGAGAGATACAAATTTCATGTCATTATCGTGTATGCCTGTGGTTTTGCTTTGATTTCACTTTATTTTTTCATATCTCATCCCTTGCTATCAACCACCACCTCACCTGTACTCACCCACCGTGGTATACCTGGCATCCTGCTAACTAAATGTCTTTGTTCTTGTTCTTAATCCCAGCCTTTGGCACACTGACCTTTGTTCCTTGAACTTCTCCTGGGAGGAGTAAATGTGAGACTTTATTGGTGCTAGAAGGCCACCCTGGGCTTTTTTCCCCGAGAGAAATAGGAGCAGAGGGCACTATAGAGGCAGAAAGAAGAATTTGGAGCCAGCGGGTTTGGGCGTCGAGGGATGGTTAGTCACACAAGGACCTGCTGAGATAAACAGGCTTGTTTCATCACAGAGACACATATGCTAATATGTCCTGCTAGAAACTAGACACCAGATCAAAATTATCTGCCTTGTGAATGATATTTCTCACAAAAGCTAATCTCCTGCTACTTTTCCAGAGATCTTTAACACAAAATAGAGGTCTTGCTGGCTTGGTTGACTGTCTTATGTTTGTCTACCACCACCAGAGGTTGTCATAGGGTGGAAATCATTGCTCAAGGGCAATGCTCTTCCCAGAAGAGTTATTATCCCTTGAGAAGTATCTGGCTAAGATGTGTCATCAGGACCTCTGATATACCTTTGTCATTGCTACTGTTAGGAGGATAGTGATGGTCATCCACCTTCACATCCTTCATTTCAGTGACCACTCTAAGCAACCCATGGACATAGAGGTAGATAACCTCATCTTCTTCTACAAATGAGAAATTTAGGCCCTGGGAGGGGTGGTGGCACACTGACCTGAGTCCTGCTTCTGGTTATTTGCTCATTCAACTAATACTTGAAGCACATATTCCATGCCAGCTACTATGCTGGCCTTGGGAAAGAACATGATGGACAAGAATCCCTACCTTTAGGGATTTTGCTGTGTAGTCTGAAAACAAAAATTCAGGTCATCTGATGTCTTGTTCAGTTTTTTTCTGGATTGTGTCAATCAAAACATGACATTGAAAGGGTAGTTACTACTTAACTTGTGGCCTATGACTTAGGAACTCACTCTGCAGTGAAGTTTAGGAGCCCAAAAATTGGTGCAACTCCAAATAAAAGTAACTTATTTGCCTCTTCCATAATCACAGCCCTGATTCTACGGACTTGACCTATCATTTTTACTACCACTGAACTTTACAAAAATAGACTATCTCTACTATGTGAAACTGCTATCTCTTATGCATATATAACTAGCATGATCCTCACATACCCTTGAAAGTGGCATACCCTTGACCAGAAGGATAACTTTGCCATTTTAAATTGGAGTCAGCAAAGCTATAAGGCTTCACTGATACACTCTTTCAATTAGAGAAAAGAGAACTGACTAAGAAGACCTGCAAAAGTAGATTGATTCCAGTGATAGAAATGGCAAGATCCTCTGGGCTGGTGAGCTTTTTGAATAGGAGTCACAGGTCTTAGACAACCATACCCTCCGTTAAAAGCACCAACAGCTCATATACCAATATATAGGTTGTTCTAAAACTAAATTCCAGAATGCCATAGTCATCAGAAGGCTGAGAAGTCTTTCCCAGATGATTATAAACTCTGTATATAATTGTGCACGCATATATATTAATATCTATGGAGTGGAGGTACTTCTCAAGAAAAAGTGACAGCCTTATGGTGACAACATAAGAGTCTGAACAATGAATTGATTTGGATGGGATTTAAACTAAATGTCCACGATGTACCCATGTTAACTGAACTGACTTAAAGGGAAGATGTCTCTTCCAAGGGATTCCTGATTTCTTTCCCATGAATCTTCCAGCCCTGACTTTCCTGTAGCCTGGGGGTTAACCAGCAATATCTTCTGGAGGAGGAACTACAAAATGTTGCCATTGTCTGTTGAGCTTTATTAAAAGGTCAGAACATGTGAAAATAAAGAAATATAAAAAAACCAGTCACTTAGCTACTTTTCCAGAGAAATTCATTTTTCCTTAGGAAATTCAATTTAAGTATCCTAGGCACTTGCAGAATTAGATTCTTTTTCCATTTCTTGCTTGCCCCTTTCTCCTTCACTATGATTTTGCTTTCTCCTCAGGAGAAACTGAATCCAAGGGTTGTAAGTCTAGACGAGCATTTCCCAAAGTAACTTTTGAAACATTAGTCCCAGGAGGAAAATCTTGAAAGAAAGATTCAGTGAATAAAGAATTTTGTTAAAGTGCTGCATATTATAAGTCTATCTTAGAGAGTCTTGGTGCAATTAGCAGATCAAAGGATCTAAAAAGTCATATAAGAAAGAAAACTCTCCAATTTTATTTAATCCAGCATTTCCCAAACTAATTTGCTCAGAGTCTTTTCTTTTCTTTTCTTTTCTTTTCTTTTCTTTTCTTTTCTTTTCTTTTCTTTTCTTTTCTTTTCTAGTAACATCTGTGCTCTGAGAAATACTGTTCTCAGAGTATCAGGTGTAGAAAGAGACTACCCAGTTTAAAACATAGCTGCCAACAGTGTTTTTTCATCAGAAGGTGGAGTTTTGAGGCAAATACAGCTTAGCAAAAAATCAGAGTGCCTCTTTCATTCATTTATTGGAATACCTTTTTAAAGGCTATAATGTCTGGGAATGAGTTATCCTATCAAAAACCCAGTAGATCTAAACTAAGGAAACCTTTATAAGGGTGAGGACCCAAGAAAGCAAGAATAATAATAAATACATGGCCCCTCAGAAATTGAAAATTAGTGTAATGAGGGGAAGAGGCAATTTTGAAAACACATAAGAGAAGTCAGTGGGATGTGGCAGTCCAGCAGCTTAGACACTTACCTGAGAAAGAAGCAGGTGGCACTTGGTGGCCTATGACCAAGCAATGGCCATAGCCATTGAAATGTCCAAGTAGATCATTCAGACAAATCCTAATAATAATGCCATATTTGAAAATTTTCAAACCAAGAGGTAGGCACAAATATTTCCAAGCAGAGACAATAAATACTTCCCATGACACAAGCTGCTGGTAAGCTTTGAGAAACGACAAAGGCTATAAAATAAATGGAACATGCTGGAACCACATTCATTTTTATATTCAGTGAAGTAACCAAGATTGATTTTAGAAAAGTCAAGTGGAAACTCAACTTCTTCCAAATGCCCTCTGTACCTGTCACCAGTACACTATCTGTTATTATGTCTCAGGAGCATCTTTCTTTGACATATCAATTACGTTAGCTCTTTTTAGCATGTGATTTTTTTGATCTCAGGAAAAACCCATATTTTATTAATCTCCTAACAGCTTCTAGGTATGAAGAAAAGCATAGCGTCAAAGTGAACTCCAGACCCCAGCCAACTCAAAATGCTGGGCCTTGTTCAGGATGTCCTTTGGCATCCAGGACTCACATTCCTGTGTCTGGGACTTAGGATGGGCTTTGGCTCTTTAAGGACCTGGATCTCACTGCTTTTTTTTTTTTTTTTTTTTTTTTTTTTTTTTGCAAAATGTGCTTCCATTTGTTAAAGCATTCTAATTTGTAGGGGCCTAACTGGAAAAATCCTAAACATTTTTTGTCTGGAAACCTCAGAATATATGACCACTTTCCAAGCCCAGAACTTGCATCTCTTTTCTCTTATTTTTGAATGGAAATGCTCACTCACAGGAGTTGAGCTCAAGGACTTTTGACTACTTTGAAGACTTTCAGATCCCCTTTAAAATTTAAATTTTACACTTATAAAAATCCTGCTTCTAATGGAGAGCTACAGAGTCCAGGATCATGGAGGCATTATGGAAAAATTTGGTTGAATTTTATGTTCTATTCATACTCTGTTACATATCGCAAAGTTTATTCACAACTGGGTGGCCCACAGTGGGCACTCTCTAAATGTCTGTTGAATGAGATGTTCCCTAAGGAACTTTGGGAAGTAGGACTGGCAGATGGAAGGATCTCCACTGTACATGTAAGGAAATTGGAGCTCAGAGATGTTGTTAATTATGCACAGTCACAAACCTGGAAATCAACAGGCACAAAGTGAGGTCCTGGGTCTCTGAGCGCTGTACATTGGCGGCAAACCTCTTTGGATGTCAGTATGGATGCATTTATGCAACAACGTGTATTAAATATGGTTGCACAGCTATAACATCAACTTTTTCTAGAGTACACATGTGCTGTCACCTTTCCCATTGAATTACAGTAAATTTTATCCTATTTTGATGTATTTTCCAAAGTTGAAAAAAAAATGTCATCTCCTCAGTTCTCTTTCCATTTTCCTCAGCTCCCGCTGTCTTTATTTACATTCTTCTGTTATGTGACTTTATCCTTTCATTTCCTCCCATTTCACCTGTTGCCTTTTACTCTTTATTCTTGCTGTCCCTGTGCCAGTGAAAATGCAGCTTCCTGCGATTCTTCCACCGCCATGGAATTACCAGAGGGAGATCCTCAAGCAGTGGAAAGTGTGGTACAGAGAGGGAGGGAAATTGCCCTGGGTTACAGAGGGCCCTTAGCAGTAGACTGCCAGGACTCACAATCCCTTGCTCATTCACTTATGAGTCTCTGCACAAACAAGAGTCTGGGACAAGCCAGGCTCCCAGAGCAAAGTAGAGGATGCTTCCCTGGGCCAGGGGCTGCTATCAGATCTGCCAGGGCTCAGGGCCTACTTTAAGGTAGTGACCTTCCTGTGGCAGAAGATGGTTTTTCCATTTTGCATCCTTAACTTTAGGGTGTTTACTCTGCTAATCTATTCCCAGAATAGATATTGGTTGCCTTAGTCCTAAATATTGCTCACTCCACTTGGCAATTTCCAAAATTTTTCTACAGATGTAAATAGTGAACATTCGTTCTTTCTTTGTTGCTCTTGGTTACTGTGTGGTCCTGGCACATGTTGGCTTTCAGCTAAGACTTGAGTTTGTATGACTGGACATATTTCAGAACACTGAATGTCCATTTTGACTTTCTGCTGAAAACTCCTGTTGAATTTTACTGGAGATACATGTCATTTTCCCATAAGCCATCAAATAATTTGGTCACTAAAGAACCTAAATGTGGTCTTCTTTGCAAGCTATGTATACAGGACAGATATACAAATTGTATTTTAATATGTAATGAAATGGTCTCAGTGGTCCCACCAATGTTGAGTGCCACCTATGCTCTGCCTCAGAGGTTGCAACCCTTGCTATCTTGGTTTTGAGATTTCTGGTCCCCAGTCATCCCTTACAGTCAAAAAAAAACAAAAAACAAAAAACATAAGGTAGAGTTAGCTCAAAATAAAAATAGGTTTTTTGTCCTCTTGCTCTCCCACCTCTGTCCATGCTGCACACACCTGGGCCTTAGGTACCTGCTGTCTGATAGAATTAGTCAGTGTCCTACAGAGCCTTTCCATAGGAGGGGAATTTCTAGCCATTCCTACAATTAGGTCCTCGTTGAGGTAGTGGCTGGAGGCCAGTGACAACATCTCCAAACCCCAGATGTTTCTTAGCCCCAGATCTGTGTAGTAAAAACCCCCTGCTCTCTTCCTCCCCTTCCTCCCTCTCCCAGAGGCCTGCATTTTATGTTTAGTCAACAAGGAGTTGGTAGAGTCTCATTGTCCCCCAGGAGAATGAAGCTGTCACAGTAACCCCTCCCCAGACCCTATTACTTCTCAGAAAGCCAACTCAAGGCCCTTGGATTCCCCACTTGCCCACAGCCCCTCTCTGTGAAATGGTGGATGCAGTTTATGATTGATTCCCTGCTTGCCTCATACTTTCACCAACAGATTAGCCAAAGTGCAGCCCTTTGAATTCTAACAAACAGACAAGGGGCTTAACTTGCTCCATTGCCCTCTGAAGATGGATTCTGTATATAGAGTTGTTATTCCTAGCTTTTGCGTAGGGAAGAAAAAAAAGAATTTATTTTATGTTTTGAGGTTAAATGAATGTGGGATAAATGTATACATAGTGTCCTGTGTGTATATATGTATGTATCGCTATATGTCAGACGAACTGAGGACTTTCCCACATATGGAAGAATTTCTCAAGATCATGTTTAACTGGAAAGTTCTCTCCTTAACTTCCCCTGAGTACATGTTTGAATATACATTATATATACATATATTCGTGTGTGTGTGTAAATACATTTTCATGTTTCCTACATAAAAGAAAAATTAACTACCATGTATCAGAGCTACTAAAGTATAGTTACAGCACAACAGAAAAAAGCAGAAATTTGAGTCCCCTATGACAGTAACCTAATAAGAAAAATTACATGTCTTTGGTTTTTAATATCAGTTTAATATCAAGCTAGTATGTTGGAAGCTGGCCAGAATAAGAAATGACCAGGATTTTACACAACAAACCTAATTTCATGGCCCACTTCTTAGATGAAGACTTGGGTTTTGGCTTTCGGCAGGGATAAAGGCTTCAAATTCAAAATCTATGAAGAAGGCTTCTGTTGGCTGATGTTGATTGGATGAGAAGAAATGTTCAGAGGTTTCAGCTGTTCCCACTGTTTGCTGGTCCTCTCACAATCAGAGCCAAAAAGATTCTGGGGTGCATTTTGAAATAAATTTTATAAGTCATTTGTCTCTTTCCTTTTTTGAGAAAAAGATAATTAGACATTAAAAATTGAGGTGTAACACATTTAACATTATGTTAGTTTTAGGCATATAACATAATAACTTGATACATGTATATATGCAAAATGATTAGCAGAATCCATTTAGTTAACATCCACCACCACACACAGTTACAAATTCTTTTTTTCTTGTGATTACTTACCTCTTTGCTGATACGCCTTTTATCACAAGTGAGTTAGAAGACGCTGTGTTTAAAACCCAGCAGGATTTTTAAAAGTAGATGAAACAGAAAGATAGCTCAGATATCACTTTTTTCTTTATCCCTCAAAGACTACTAAAAATCATCGAAGCTACTGAAACACAAGGAATGCGTGGTTTCTCACCATTGGGAAATAAAGGTGGCTGCTTGTTTGCTTGTTTTTAAGAGCAGAAGCTCTGGAATGACCCTGCCAGGGCTCTCTGTGAGGCCACAGGTAAAGAAGGAAATGAGGACAAACATCTGAACTGTTGCTGGGGGACTATTTAACTCTCCTTCCTCTACCAGCAGTTGTGAGCTTACCCAACCATCACAAGCCACAGAAGAGCAAGGGGGGGGGGGGGGGACAGCCTCTGGGGAGCTGGCTTTGCAGATGAGCAGGTTGTTACCAAAGCTCTTTAATCTGGGTGTGATGTTAATTCCTGACATGTAAGCACATGAGGGCACAGTTTGATAAACCCTGCCAGGTAGGGTCTTCATGCATGGGAAAAAGGCAGAGCCGCTTAATACAGCAGGATCCTCTTATTAGAAAAGGATTTTTTCCTTACAGAAGACTTGAGCCTGTTGAAGATTTCAGTCTTACTCTATTTTGGGTCAAGTGTTTGTCCCCCCTTTTACTGATTCCTCTCAGTTTTCAACCTTGTTTGCAGTATTAGGGTTTCATTAAAAGATTTGTTGCAGTATCTTTTGAGTCAACAGGGGTTTTCAGACACAGCCTGCACTCCCCAGCTTGTAGATGTAACTCATCTTGGCAACACCAGAGGGTTGATTCCTTTTCAACTTGCTGCTTTAATCCAGTCACATTTGTCTAAGAGGCAGATCAGCTCCCCCGTGGAAAAGGGGGTGGCCAACCTTGAAAACAGCTGAAAGCAGAGAGATCCGTTTTCTGTTGCTAAATACTACTGTTCCTCTTTTTTTTTTTCTTGAACTGATGTCATGAGGATCATGTTTGACTTACACACACCAGGTACTTGTAGTACCCTGACAAGAATGGAGCAGCACAGGGAAGAGAATCAGAAACATCTTTTAAACTTAAGTACACTGCACACACACAAATTCTGAAAACTGTGTTACATACACAATAATAGCGCTTTAAAATTGTCTCAGCATCTCTATATGAATGATGTGAATAACCTCTAGCTGTGAACAGCCCAGAGATGCTAAAATATCTGAGGCTAGTTTTATACACTATCAGGTCCTTTTAATACATACTCTTTTGCCTTTGACCTGAGTCCAATGTCAAATGATTTGTCACAGTAGTAGCAAACTATAGATGCTACCAACAGGGATGGTGAGCCTAGTTGTATTTGAATATGTTTGTAGCATCTACAGAGTGGTTTAATTTACATTCTCCAAGTTAATTCAGTTAGTACCCTCTGAAGCATCAGGGTCAGGATATGGCCCCATTTTTCTTTTTGAGGCAGCTGAGGAAGTGATGAGTCAAGAGGCTAGGGGATTTGTTTGCCCACTAGCCAGATAATGGCAGAACCGGAGTCATGTTAAAAACACAGTTTTCACTGTATTTAACAAAGCCAAGTGTTAATGACTGATGGATGAGGGAGCAAATATAAAGCCTGTCTCCACCCTCACCCCTTTTTTATGACTGTCTGGCAGTGGTTCAGCTTTTAACAGATGTTGACTTTGGGCTCTGAAACAATATTGTTGGCCAACATAGAGCCTTCCAGCATTTCCATCTACAGCTGGGTATCTTGCATCTTTAAGCTGAGAGATCTGGTGCCATGCACCAAAGACTGGTTTGTCAAAATTACTTTTGCTGGAAGGAAAAAGAAAACTACTTTCCTCAAGTTGCCTCACAATGAAGGGCCCTCCAAAATCAAGAAAATGCCTGAAGATATTTCATTAGACGTGAAGGAGAACTCCATCACCCTACCCCCATACTTTGTAATATTCTTAATGGTTTAGCAAAGGACTCAGATGGTTGCCCTGCCTAAGGTGTCCCTGTGAGTTGAACTTGCTGAGAAGATCCAACTCAGACTGCACAGGCTTCCAGTCTGTACCTCTTTCTTGAGAAACACCCCAGTGTCTTTTAAATATATGAACATCTCCTGTCAAGCTCCCCCTGAGCCAGTGATATTCAGCTTTCACCAACTGGGGTTAGAAGAATAAGCCAGGGAAGTGGCTGGTGCAAAAGGGGAAGGAGCCATTCTTGGGAGAAACAAGTAAACACAATCTTGGCAACCCTAAGGAACTCTGGAATCCAGGCAGCCTTGTGTCTCAGAGGAGTTGAGTCATTCAGAAAAGCAAGAACTGATCCTATATACTTACTCATTTGGAAATAATTTGTTAAATTCCCACATCTGAGACATTGTAAGGCAGTGTGAAGTGAGTGAAAGCTCTGCCTTTTCCTTCAGGGACCTTGAAATTCGTTGGGGGTGCTGCTGATATATGCCCACTTAAGGGACAGGTACTGCTTACATGTGAGGTTCTCTTGTCTTCCGATAGCCAGAGAGACCCAACCTAAATTGTGCCATCCAACTCCAACCAGGACACTGAGGTTGAAAGAGGGCAGTGCAAAGTCTAGGGTACTTCAGAGCTGGGCAGCCCGGGTGGCTCAGCGGTTTGGTGCCGCCTTCAGCCCAGGGCACGATCCTGGAGACCCGGGATCGAGTCCCACGTCGGGCTCCTTGCATGGAGCCTGCTTCTCCCTCTGCCTGTGTCTGTGCCTCTGTGTGTGTGTGTGTGTGTGTGTGTCTCATAAATAAATAAATAAATAAATAAATAAATCTTATTAAAAAAATGAACAAAAAACAAAGTACTTCAGAGCTGAGAAAAGCTGAACCAACCAATGCCTTCAGGTGTCAGATCTTCTTTCTGTGGCTTCAGAGTTCATATGTCAGAAGGGTATACCTTTGTGGTCAGATAGACTGGAATTTGACCCTGACTCCATAGCCAGGTGTCCTTTGGTGAGCTATCTGATCTTTCTTCATGAGCCTTCCTTTTTATATCTGCACAAAGGGCTTCCCAACACTTGTTGGGGGCACAAAGGGCTTCCCAACACTTGTGAGGCAGTGGTAAGACTCCGTGAAGAAACACAGAAAAGCTGTCATACTCTCTCTAACCTTGCACAGGTACTAATACCTGCTGAATCATTTCTAGCCCAGGTCAGAAATAAGCTAACATTTATACTTCAACAGAACACAGAGAAGGTGTCTGAGTCTAGATAGGGTTTTCTTCTTCTTTGGAGCAAACTTTTCTGCAAATGGGCCTCACAAGCTGTAACAAATACAGATCCTATAAGAGTTTACAGCCAGTCCTGACCTCATCACCTGAACAGAGAAATCCATCCATGGGCTAGCTAAGCTTTACAAGAGGCAGGAGAGGTGAAAGGTATGGATGGAAGGTCTCCAAAGAGAAGATTTGGACTTGACTCTGAGAGTAAACTTACTAGTGCCTGACAAGGCTAAGTGCCCCTGTTTTTCAGATTCATACCCATTTTTTTCCTTTACACATGTATTTGTCTTCGCCAACTCTGGCCAAATCTGTAGTTGGAAATGCCAAGGGGAGCCGCTTTGGTTGAACTCAGACACAGGGCACATCATAAATCACATACTATAGCCCCACTTCCAGGAATTTTGCAGCCAAAGTTAGCAGAGTCCTGGAGCTTGATGTTTCCAGAAAGTGTCAGAGAAGGCAGAGACTGAAGTGGGTGTAGGGATAAACCTGGTAGCTATCTATACCAGACTCTATTATAACCAGGACAATCTCTTTGCATCCCTTCCCCAAAGGAAGCCAGTGTGAACTTTCTGGCAGAGACAGCTAGCTGAATTCTCACAGAGGCAAGTGGGCTGATTTGAAGGTGACGCTTCCATGATTTCACTCTCATTTTCAGCTAGGACAGGTGTGATAGTACAATCCCCATTAGGAACCTAGTCCTCCAATTTCAAGAAAAAAGCTGGCTGTTAACTCAAAGAGAATTGTAGGTGTTTTTGAAAAAAAGAAAATCCAGTGATGAGCTGGGGCTTACTGGCTGGCTATAGATAACACTTAAAAATAGAGACCAATTAGAAGTTTACACTGGGCCGTTTACCATGCGATATTGTATAGTTCCTTCCCAGAGCTTCTTTGCTGGGGCTAACAAATACCCCCCACAACAGGAAGTCACCTGTCTTGTCAGTGATGCCTCATCCCTCTGCCCTTAGATCTTGTCATCAACATAGCCCTGTGAGTGGCCTATCCCCATGAGGAATTTTATCTTAGTATTTAGAATCCCATTAGGGCCCAGCATCTGAGACTGCAGGATTTCCATCAAGGCCTCATATAATCTCTGGAGCTATGGATTCATCCTGAGGTTATTTGATAGCTAAGCCTCCCCACTATTCAAAATTTGTTGTTTTGTGGTCACTGTGCTTTGGGCTTCAGCCCACCTTGGATGTTCCCATCCCCAGATGCTGTGGAAAAAAGCACATGGATGACTGATGGGAATAGAGGCTTTCTTCCCATCCAGATATTTTGGCAACTCCTGGCATAGCAGTCACTCAAGAAGGATACACAAGGGAGGTAACACCAGGCAACATCCAGAAAAGCTACTGCAAAGTAGATTTGGAAACAGAAAAACAAGGAAACTGTCTCTCCCAGACCTGATAGATGCATTTTGAAAGTCCCAAGAATTTCTAGATAGGTTGGCATGAGGTTAGAGATCAAGTGACATTTATCTGTTTCTTATTTTTTTGTCTCCCAAATTTATATTTCTGTTCAGTAAGATTGCTGAACAAATTAATATTTGCATACAAGGAGTAAGCAGTGCAGGAGTCAGACAGCTGTGAATGTTTGGAAATACTGGGAGCTCCCCCTCTGATTAGCTCCTGCATTTTTTGTTTTTTATTCCCTAAGCAGACTCACTCTGACCCAGATCACTTGGTGATTAGGGTCAATTCATGTTTAAGCTTTGAAGATTAGAGAGACCAGAAATGGCCACCACCACCCTTTCTATTTTCTGTTAAAAACTTTCAACTTTAGAAACAAAAAACCTGAAAAAAATGCATAATATTCCGAGTTCACTAAAGGAATTTATCCACATTTCTGCCATGTTAAATGTTAGCAAAGTTTATATTGGACTGTCATATTTCTTTACTTTATTCACCAGCATACAAGACGTCGATCTCAACATCTGGTTTTTAATAACCCTGGACATCTGGGAGCTCCTTTTTATTCCTATGGTGGACGAGGCACAGTAGTGATATTGGCAGTGTATATTTTCAACCTACAACTCCTGTCTGTTTCAATCATAATTAATTACCACTTTTTAATATATTTAATTTGCTAAAAGTCATTTGCATTAGACCACATTTCACTGTTAAGAAAATAGTGGTAGATTTTGGTGCCAGTGGCTTTCTTTTTTTCTTTCTTCTTCAAAATTTAAAACACCCTATGAATGGATTTGAAACAAACTAATGTATACATCTTGTTGAGTTTTAAATGCAAAATGAAATAAACTGCTCTGCAAGGAAAGTGGTTTTACAGCCATTTAGAAGCGGTCAGTAGGAGCTGTGGGCTGCATTTTAGGGAAAGCCTTCTATTTTGTTTTGTAACTTTGGCAAGTCATAGCGTCACTATGCGCCTGGAGTTTTCCTATGGCAGTGACTCTGGGGGTCAAAAACCTTATAATGAAAACGAGGGCTACATCCAGAGAAATATACTTACACACATCCCTACAACATTCTTCTTTGAAGTTCAAGGGGTGGCTAGAACCCTAGAAACCCATTTGTGGGTGCCTGAGGGTCCCATGCTGTAGACTTTCCTTCTTCGTTAGCATAAAAGGGAACATTAACTTTGCTTTTCTCCAGTAACTGAAAGGAAGTTTAATGAATGTAAAAATACATATTTCTCAAGTTACGTAGGGAAAAGAGAAGCTTATTGCCAGAAGCAATTGCTAGATTGTGTAGTGGCTAAAAAACACAGATAAATTATACATGGGAAGACCCAGCTAAAGCGATCAATTATACCTTTTTTTTTTTTTTGCTAGAATATTCCTATCTAAACTGTCAGTGCAAGTTCACACTAAGTTGTCCAATTTGTACTCTGTGCAAATCACTTGGTGGACTCAAATCAGTTGGGGATTATTAACCCTTTGTGGGCAATAGATGCCCTTGGCAGTCTGGTAGAATATTTTTATTCTCTTCTCAGAATATTTTTAAGGCACAAAATAAAATACACAGAAATAAAAGGAAATAAATTATATGAAAACTCACTTCAAGGACCACAGATCTGATACTTGAATAGATGAAAATTACCCTAGCCTATTGGCAAGATTAGATTGAACTCTATTAAATTGCTGTTTTTCTAGATCAAAAATGGTGAAATATTGGCATTTTTATATGATTCAAACAAATATTACAACTTATGCAATAAGAATCCAAATGGTGAGAAAATGATCCAAATTATTTTGTTTCCTATTCCTGGTTTTCAAAACAAAGAAGCAAATCATGGCAAAACGTGGTTTCATTGGGGATTTATTAAAAAACACAGCTCCCAAATTATTCGTGAGATCAGGATATGACACTCAGTCTTCTACATTTTGTTTCAATCTTTGCAGTAAAAAGTGAGAATCCGTGTTCAGAACAGGTCCTTGGGATGGTAGATTTACTTCTGTCTTCAAAGACTGAATTTCTCTGCCTGTTGGCCACTTCACTAAGTGAGGAAAGTGGCCAGAGCCATTCTGGAAAGATTTTCAACAATGAGAATTCAGACCAAATAAGTTTCAGTTTATCCATAGTTGAGCACAATTCTAAGTTAAACAAAACTCTCTTTCTACGAGCATTCTACTGAATTGAAAGTTTTCTCTCTTTGAAACTTATTTGATTGCAAATGTATAATCATTCCATTCAAATGTATAATCATTCCGTGGTGTGCACATCCTCTTTTATGCTGAGAGCAAAATAGAACCTGACAAATAGAGAAGATCACAGCATGTTTGAGCCTTTGTGAAATAACCGATGTGAATTATCGCATGCTACAAAAGTTTGTTCCACCCAAGTAGATGGAGTTGGTTTTTTTTTTTTAATTCTTCTTCAGCCTTTATTGATACTCTAAGCTTAAGAGAAATTAAGGGTATTTGATTACTATAATTACTTCTCTGCTTACTTAAAAGGTTTAATCTACTCCTTAGGCATATGCAATTCAAATTGCATGCTTTCCAAAAATATAATCATCTGCTAATGTAGACTAATTTTAATCTTCTAATCCAATCTTGACACAGAGTCAGAGCTGGGTGGGTGGAATGTTTTTGTGTGTGGGTTGCCATAGATACAAAACTCAGTTATGTATTTGACAAGTCAGTGATGTGGAACTTAAGTTACTATAGATTTTTTTTTTCCTCACTCTTTAAGGTTAAAAAACAAAGTGAAGATCAGTGTGCCTTTCCAGTGCATCACGGTGTAACTAACCTTCTCTTCTTTCATTCCGGTGCTCCCCTCCTCTCCGTGCACCTCCCCACCCGGGCCGGCCACAGGATGACGAGGAGGGCATATGGGCATAGCCGGGCCTGTAAACCAAAGTTCCAGTTTTGTTTTGAGGGGTGAGAAACCATCTTTTATATCATTTTTCTTTTAAAAATTGCATTCTGGTGTTGTATTGTATGTGTGCTCAATTGTGTTCGCTGATGTTTGTGTCTGTGCCCTGTGTCTGCTTCTGTGTTCTGTGACCATCCCCCAAGAGCCCCCTCCTTCCTACCACCCCTCCCTGCAACCACATTATTGCTCTGCCATGTTGGGGCTGGGTTGAGCACGATTCAAATGTTTCTGTGTTATTTAAGATGTAAACTGTGCCCTTGCTAGGATTTATACACACTTTTTAAGGCATGATTATGGACTCAGAAATTGTCACAATTCTCTGGTAGCGGTTTTTCAGCCAACTGCTTGCTTTTATCAGATATGCCAGTGTGATGTGACTCTCATGTCCTTCTGGTTGTGTCAAATGTTTGGCAAGGAATAAGGAAAATAAAACTGTATCTTCATGGATCTGAGACTATCATCTCTAAGAAGCCCATTTAATGGATTGTACTATCTCTTCTATGGCAATTCTGAAGAAAACACAAGGATCGAGGCATAGTAATGGTGAATGGGTAACAGTATCTCTTTAAATGAATTAGGATAGAAATATCAGTATTGGCAGGTTAGTGGCCTTATCTCTCTCTCTCTCTCTCTCTCTCTCTCTTTTTTTTTTTTTTTTACAATTGTGCTTCTACAGAGCTTTGCATTTTAAATTTCGTACATTGCATTTTTTCCAGAGGATTTTGCTCTTTTAAAGGTTGATTTTTAGCCATTAAGAACCCACCCTTTATTTCTGTATTATCTGTTTTGTAACTGAATAGTGGCACATGTAATTACCACAAGGTTATAAATGGAACATGGAACTCTAGAGACTTGCTGCTGTGAATCATACCTCTCCAGGACACTGCAAGTTGTTTAACAAGTCATAAACTCCCCAGAGTTGAATATACCAATGGTTACATAAAATATGCTGTTGAACTGATGACACTGTATATGCCATTTTGTTCAGAACAAGGAATGTGGTGAATTGTGTGCCATGGTGATTTTTTATGGTCAAAAAGTATTCAATGTGCAGTTCTTTTTCTGGGACAAATATGAAATTCACAAGTCTGTGATTAGAAAGGAATTTGGGGGGGAATAACTTAGCAGGTGTGCCCTTCCTCAAATCTTGCCTTTATATTGCATGATAGTGGTGCTTCAGGCAAATTTTTAAAATAATAACTGGTGTGTTTTGCCCGCAAGTGACAGTTTCGTTGGTGCATTTCACTGCTTAGTTTAACCTGTTGCAGGTCCCACCAATGACTCAGATGGCTTTCTCAGTCCTGTTGAGGATACACAGGGGTTGATTTTCAGATACAACATCTTTCTGCAGGGTAAAGATGTAATACCTCCTGGATCCATTTACTGGGAGTAGAACATGTTGCCCAGTCATATCAGTCTATCTGTCTCTCTTCTCTCTTTCCTGGGTAAAGGGGAAAACAACACTGGAACCAACTCTTCCAAGAGCAGAGTAGTTCCAGAGGGAAGTTTGTCAGTGTGCAGAGGTGGAGAAACCAGAAAAATTCCTAAGGTCCAATCTGAGAGATTCTCTCCCTATCAAGAAAAAGCTCTAAGGGAAACATCACATTTACTTATGCAGAAAAGCTAATGCACATGTCAATTGACCTACAACAACATTAAATAAGAAATGAAGATTTTATAATGTTAAAAAGTAAGTATGTGAAGCGTGCCCACAGCATGCAGAGACAGGTAGGCAAAGGAAGGCTCTAAGAGTCTGGGGGTTGCCTTGAGAAGAGTAGGTCCAACTTGGGGCTCTTCCATGAAGCTCTTTCTTTTGCCATTGTGTTAGGATGCTGAGCTGTATTGGTGTCTCCTCCTGAATAATAAATACTTGTATTCCTCTTTCACAAGATTCATGTTATCCACCTGGTCATCCCCTAAGATAGGACCTGTGTTGTCATCCTCAGGGTAGAATTGGTGCCAAGGTTACCAGAGAAACTTCCTTTGCTCAAGGCAAATAGAGACAACAGTGTTAAGCCCCTGCCCCCTTTATTCTTTCATGAATTTCCCCAAGTACCGTATACCCCAGAAAACAAATGTCTCCTGAAAATTAGTCAATATATAATCCTACTTTAATATTATAATAAATTTTATAGACTTCTGAGGAAAACTACCTATCTTCCTTTATGACTCCTTTAAACAAGTTTGCTTAGATATCCTCAGGCTTTTAAAACCATATCTTATGGATTTAAATAATGAGATACGGGGGACCTTCCACTTTTGAACAGCCATTGCATGTTTTGAGTCATATTACAATCTGTTGGGCCTAACAAGACATTAAATTTATAACTAAAGATGGATAATAGTGGCACATTAAAAATTAACTGTTTTGACATTTTGATTTATGGCCCTTATAAAAGAAACATCACAAGAAGTTATTTTACTAGCCATCAGTAATATGCTCATAATAGCATCAGAAGTCTTTGACTTGAATCTGGTGTTTTGGTGCTGAAATGAATCATAGTTTAGGAAAAGTCGCTCCAAAAATTACAACAAATTGGAATTAACATAACAGCCTTGACAGCTCCTCCTTCTTTTGCCACTTCCAGACACTAGCCCAGGCATGATTTATTTGTCTCACTGTGATCATTCAAGAGTGGTGTTTTCTGAGACAAAGTGAACTGGGGAAATTTTCTAAAGAGTTTCGACAGTGCTTAGAACTAGGCTTTCTCCCTATAAACCTCACACCCCAGTGTTTGACCCATATAGTCCAAGAACCCCAACCTTAGAAGAGCTCTTGGTCTAATGCTCTGCTGTCACTGTCTTCAAGTTCTTAATAATTTTTGAACATGGAGCCCCACAATTTTATTGTGTACTGGGTCACACAAATTACGTGGTTGGTGCTACTTGAATTCGACATATATTCCTATATTTTATTTCCAACTTCTCTCAACTCTCCATCCCTGATGGCTTATCCCCACTCCTACTTTCCTATGTCTAGAATTTACCTTTGGCTTGCCTCATTTTTCTGGTTTTCTTGCAGAGACCCTGTAAAGTCACATTTCCCAGCAAGTTGTTGCCCTCAGGGGTATCCCTGTAACGTGTGTTCAATCATTGTCCTCTCGACACCTCCAACTTTTGATTGTGAAAATGAGCTCTCAGAGCCCTTACTGCATTTTCTATCTTGCTTTGCAAAAAGGAAAAGATGGCAGCTTAATTCTTCATTACTTTCCTTCAGGAAAATCCACTTGATGTGGCAATCATTTATGTCAGGAAATAATTCTTCATTTCCACTGAATGGAGATGCTTCCCTTGGACCCCCAAGAAGTATCTTGTTTAGTGAACATTCAGTAAGGTAGAGCAATGAGGGACTAAATCTAGGCACCTTGTGAGATCCAGTGCCACACCTGCCATGACATTTGAACATTTGAGCTTTTATTGTGAACTCTCATAATTGGGCAGACATCGAACACAAGATCATGTTTATTTCTTAAACCACTAGAAAGGAAGAAGTCTTTTTAAATTGAAAACATATGCAAATTTTTAGGACCTGATTCATAAAAATACAGATGTGAACATTAACAAGTTTGGCAAAGGGCCATGATGCTGTTAGATGCGTTTTATTCAAAATGAAGAATTGTAGTTCTGTGCCACCAGCACATGGACACTGTTACAGGAGCGTAAGTATGAATCACAGAACACTTAAACATGAGGAAGGGGGTTTTTTACACATAGAAGCAGTGCTCAGAGGCCACTGGAACTCCCTATCATGCTTCCTGTCAGGAAGAATGAGGAAGGAGATATTTTATCGTAGCTGGAAAGTTTATATCTTCCTTGCTTTCTCTTAGTAGAAATGTTCTAAACACTAGGCTTTGTGCTTGTACTAGGACAAGAGAAATCCAGTGGATGGCACAGAAGTCATGGAAAGAGACTTTCAGTCTCTTTAACTGAAGTCCCATTTTCTCTGCATAGTGGTTTCCTTATACCTCCCATACTGGGATGCCACCCTCTGTCTCCTATGGCTGAGGATCAAGTGCATCTCCTTTCATACCATTTTCTTTGATTCATTTATTTGTCCATTTATTTTCCACTTCTTCATCCAGTTTTTCATCAAATTCTTGGTTATACGCTAAAAAAAAAAAAAACAAAAACAAAAACAAAAAACACCAATGAGTAAGATAGATGTGATTGCTACTCTGTGGATCTTTCAATGTAGTTGAGGGAAACAGACCATAAAGAAATACCTGTGAGTGGAAACTTTATGCATTTTGATTATTGCTTTGATGGAAACCAAGAGGATATCAAGATTAACAAGAGGAACCTATTGCTTAATCTACCTCAGATATCAGCGAGCATCTCTCCAAGGAAGTGAGTTTTATGCAAAGCATTGAAAGAATCAGAGTCAGCAGGCATCCATGCCAGGATGTGTGTTTGAGAGGTGGTCCCAGGCAGGCATGCAAATGGCAGAGGGTGGGAAAGGGCTTTATGGGCTGATAGACCACAAAGACCATACCCTAGAGTAGAAAATTCAGACAATAAGAAGAAGGTGAAGTGGAAAGGGGCCAGATCATGGAAAGTGTTTTTAGCCAATGTAGAGTTTGAGTTTTATCCGAGGAAAAATAAAACCATAAAAAGAAAATTCGAGGATCTTAAGCAGGAACATGGCATGATTCAATTTATGTTGTAGAACAAGCTTGACTGTGGTATGGAGGATGAACTGTCATGGAAGGAAGAGCAGAAGGAAGGGTCGTTGCATCGTTTGTGAGATAACTGATGGTGCTGACCCAGGGGAGCAGTGGGAGAGAGGATACCCTGTGGGGGATAAGTGGATAAGTTGGAGAGAGACTAGGAAGTAAAGTCAGCAGGACTCTGGTAGACGGATAAGAGAAAGGCCTGAATGAAAATGCCTCCAAATTTCTACCTGGGTTGCCAAAGCCAGGATAGGCCATTGTTGGAGGTTGAGGGCTGATCAGGAGTCCTATTCTCTTCTGCTTTCCCCAGGTGTCAGATCAGACTGACCAAAAGAAAAGCAGACTTTGACCTCCCTCTTTTTTATTTCCCTACATATCGGCATGGGAATCTTTGACCTCTCATTGCAGTGACATGCAGACCGCCAAGTTTAAAGCATAGCTGAAGCCCAACTTCAAGAGTGACTCTCAAAAAAAGGATAGAGCTCGAATATCAAAGATTGCAAAGAAAAATCAGCAGTCATATAATAGGGAGACAGGTGAAGCATAGTGATCTCCAGAAAAACCAAGCTCCTGAAGTTGTAGAAGGATGAGGAGGACCCACAGATAGGAGGAAGATGCCATTGGCTCTTGCAGTACCCCCTGAGATCCTCAGGCATCAAGAATTCTATCACCCAAGGCACATTTTGTGAAATTTTGCCTGCTCACAAGGATTGGCTTCCCATCTTAAAATTCCGAGTGTATTATTTCCGGCAGAAGAAACTTTCAATAACCTGTTTTCAGGAGTTCAGATGGGAAGTGACCAGAAGTAGTCATGAAGTGTTTCAGAACCACTATGACAAAGGCTCTGCGTATTCCCAATGCAGAATTCATTCTTGGGCAAAGTGAGATGCTTTTGTTTTATCTGTTCCCCCACTTACTTTTTCTTCTTTCCTTCTTCTCCTTCCCCCCCTCCTCCTCCCCTTCCCCCTTTTTCTCTTCTTCCTCTTCCTCTGCTACTCTGGAAGATATATTGAAAGCTGTTGTTCAGAGTTACAGCTTAAATGTTTTTCCCAAAGTCCTTGTGGTCAATAATTCATTCAAAAAAATATTTCTTCATCTCAGTACTTGTGTTGAGGCAGTGAACAAAGTACAGTTCCTACTTGGGGAAATTTCAAGTAGTATATGGATTCTTAAGCAGATGTCCACGAACCCCCAAGGGGCTGCAATCCTTTGACATGGCTAACAGACTTGGTTTTGGGTATGTGCACATCTTCCAAGGATTTGTGATCCTCCATGGATGCTCATGGGCCAGGAACTCAGGAAAGGAGAACCACTCATCTGTGAGATATTGCGTGACAGTGTGATAGGGTAGTTCATAATGTGGTCACTGCATTTAGATGGTCCTGAATTTGGATGCTGAATCAGCACTGCTTGGCTGGGTGGTCTTGGACAAATATCCTTTCTTCTCTGTCCTTCCATTTCCTCATTTGAAGAAGATAATGCACACTTCACAGGGCTGTGGTTAGGATTAGATGACATGAGGTGAGTAACACACCTAGCCATGTCTGGTGCATGGCAAGAGCCCAGTCCTCATCAGAATATCACTGTTATTGTTACTACTATGCTTGGAAGAGCAGACTCTATAAGTCAACTGTGAGGTGGGTGGATTTGAGGGATAAGAAAAAACACAGAAGAAACGAAAACCAAAGGGGAAATCTATTCCTGTGATCATAGCTATTCAAGCCAGATACACATTTTCTAGGTCTTAAAGCATGTTTACCCTAAAAAAAAAAAAAATCCTCTTCAATTATCTTTGATTGTAATGACACTTTGGTATAGCAAAGGAAATTTTGATTGCTGGACACTATGTATTAGCCCATGTTTCTAGAGGAAGGTTTCTTTTAACTCAAAGAAAAATTGAGTGTATAAGATGAAAAGTTAACAAATATTTGACAAACAACTATGAGCTGAGGAAGAGAAAGAAGGGTAATAATATCTCAGTCCACTTCTTTCTATTCTCAAGTATGATGGACTTGGGGGAGCTGGAGTAGAAGCTTTTAAGCAGAATCGAGTGCAGTAAATAAGTTTTTGTGGGTTTTTCTGGAACTTGTGAGGGTTACCTGGCAAAGCAGTGCATGTTGGCTTGGATATGACCATACTCTCAGGACTTGAAATCTGGCTGAGAAATCATAAACAAACAGTGGTGATAAATGACCATGAACCAGAGGCAGGAGGTGTCTAGTGGAGTCTTGTTGCATTACATTACATCCTTCCTGTGCCAGGGCTGGCGCTCAGGGAGCACTCTGGCCTCTCCCACCCCTTTGTCATTTGCTCTAGAGTGTGGTACTGGTCTGGTCTTGTTTAACCTCTTTATTAATGATCTATAAAGGAGAGAGAAGAACATGTGAAGGAAAGTTGCAGATGACACTAATTTGGGAGGTGTTGGAAATACTAGCAAGGTCAGAGAAATCACACAAATGGCCCAAAGAAGGTTAGGAACATGGAGGGAAAGTAACAAATCTTGGAAAGGTCTAGACACTCACATCTGGTGAAAATTAATCTGAAACACAGATATCAATGGGTGGGAGGACTATGGAAATCTGAAGGCTAAAAGAAAAATAATAAGCTGAGTGGACATCGGGAAATCCAGCCATGGGTGAGAGCAGGGAGAGAGGTTCCAATGGCAGTTAGCACAATCCAATATTGGCAGGTGCCAGAGAGACATATATCACCACTTGTGACAATCCTGCCCATAAATTGTATCATATTTGGGACATGATAATGTTGTGCACACTCTTTTCCAGAGGATCACATGTGTTACTGAAAAAATGAAAAGGGTTTTTAAGGAATGCAGCCACTAAATGAGGTTAAGGCACCATTTAATGTTGGGTGTGGATCCAGAACTCCCAACAAGAGTCAGCATTCAAACACATGGCCAGAATGGCATTTTCAGGGAAAGCACAAGGGATTTCTCTTGGAATAGTAAATGTAGACTTGATAAGACCACATAGGTCTCATTCCTAAACTTAGGGACCTAGAGTAGATGCTTCTCAGAGGGCTGTTTGGGGAGCCATCCAATTGGTAGACAAAAAAGCTGGACCAGAATTTTCTTGGTAGTTCAGGGAGAGAAACCCAAGCCCCATCTCTTTGCAGCCATTTCCACAGCCCCAACGAAATGGAAAAATGAGATGATAACATCCAAAACAAAAGTGCCTATTTAATGGCCGCCATTGGGTGTATTAACCAGAATGTCTATTTTCCTTTCTGCAACTGAGGCATCAATTTTCTGGAGCTCAGGGGAGGATGTGAGAGTAATGAACACTGCCCGGTGCATTTGTTCTTGGCAGCGTATGAGCCTTCATTGTTCTGCACTCAGGTGTCACCCCAAGAGCCCAGATGCCTGTGGCTGCCCTGAGTCAGCATGTGGCCAAATTAGCAGCCCTGCTGATCCCTCAGCATCCATTCTTCTTTCAACACACCTTGATATCTGATGTAACTGCATTATTTGAGAGGAGTTTCTGTACAAATCCCTCAAAAACAAAGAAAACCAAAACCCCTCCATGATGAAAGGGGGACTCTCCTCGTTGCCTCATGTCACTGGATTTGACCAGGCTCTGCATGTTGGGCTTTTTGTGGCTGTTGTTGGTCATGTTATGGTTTTAGTAACTTTTTGGGATTGTATCTTCTGGTGCCAATGCACCATGGGAGCATAATGAAGTCATGTTAGAGGAAATGCTTTGTGCCTCTCATTGTCCAAAGGCAAAGACACACTGGGAAATGGAAGCAAGAGTGTTTTCTTCTGAGAGGGACACAGTATGCCAGGGGTAACCCCACCTCCACCAACTGATCTGAAGGGCAATTCCGTCTCTACAATCGGCCACAGAAAAGAATTGTCCTTCCCTCTCATGGAATGTGGAAAGAAGAAAGGGAGAATGAGGAAGTGTTCCAGAGCCAAAGAGCAATCTTTGTCTCTCCTTATACAACAGGCTTGGGACTCGGTGAAATCCAATATGTCAGATAAGGCATTGACCGTGTGTGGGTATGCAGGGCTGAGAAGTAACAGGTGAATTTTCTTAAAAATTGTGAATGCACTAACATGTTTGCAAAGGCCAGACTGTTTGGTAAGCCGTTTCTGTGCTTTGTGGGTGAGTGTGAACATCTGATCTGAGGCTTGGGACTCCTGCCCACGGAGGTTTTCTGGGAGCTTTGTGTAACTAGGAGGCTGTCACCTTGGACAGGGGCCAGGAACAGGGAAAGATGGGCTCTCTCCATCTCCTCTCCACCCCACCCCCAGGCTGGTCACTGCTTTCCCAGTAATCACTGAGGGCAGGGGCAGCTGAGGGGAAGCCTTAGTTGCTGGTGCCTGGTCCACTCATCTCTGGACATGTTTTCCAAGTGCTTCTCCCACCTCTCTCTCATTCACACAGCTCCTTTCCTAGTTTAAAGGAAATCCCCCACATCATCCTTACTTTCATCTGATCCCTTATCAGCTCTATGAGGGTGGCAGGCAGGTAGCACTGTGCCTGTTTTACCAAGTAAGAAAGTTGACTCTTGGTCACCTGTTTCGCCCCTGTAGTAGTAATTCCCTAAGGATTTTCCCTAGAATATTGATGGTATTGGATATTAAGAGACACGATTCTTAAAAATTATAATAAAAGCATTTTATGTTCAAATAAGTTTGAACAAAACTGGACTAAACAGAACTAAATAGGTTTCTTCATTTCAGGCCTTCTCAGACCCTTTAAGATTTCCACTTCAGTTTTCAAGCTCCCCACCCAGTCCCTATCAAGGAACAGGGAATGTGGGCCTGCCTTTCTGAGGATCGTGATGTAGCCAGCAAGGGCTCTGACATTCCCCACACATACACACCTCAGGAGTTTCCTCCACTGACCACTTCTTCCCTTCCTTCTGCTCATACCTTCTATCACCTCATCTTCCTCCTCCTTTTCTTCCCCTTCTCATGAATTAAGTGTCCATCAGGCACATATAGGAGTTCATGGAACCAAGATGGAGCTGTAAGTCCTAGATCTGCCCCCTACGCAGCCATATGGCCTGGGGCACATTACTTAATCTCTCTGAGCCTCAGTGTTCTCATCTGGAAAATGCAGAAAATACAGTTTTAGTTTCCTCTCTTGTGGAGTTCTCATGAAGATCAAATGAGACAATGACATAAAACACTAACCCGTTACTGATACATAGTAAGCACTCAGTGAATACAAGCTCTTGTTGTTTTAATTTTTCCACACTATCCACACCTCTGATATCTTCTTCACTAGTCAGTCCTTGCAGACTTGGGACTCAGTGGCACCATCAGTATTTCTATAATTATGTATCAAGTATCTGCTATGTGTTGTAAAGATTTAAATGTTTACTCAATGGGTGTATCCTGAATCAACTTGGGTGCTGAGCACCAGTCTGACCACTATGACCACTGTACATCAGCACACAATATCAAAGGAGCAGATGAAACGGGTCCCCCTGGGATCTTCATGCTTTGGATCAAAAGCCCCTTGCCTGGAATGGCTGACCATAACTTTCCTAGGGCCAAGCCAAGGGCCTCAGAAACAACAAAAATATGTGCCTGCAAATTCAAAAGCCCTCAATACACAATCCCCAAAAACTAGCCGAGAGAGTAGCCAATTGGAATCAGATTGATGAAGAAGCTTAAAACATTTCAGTCATTACAAGAAATATCACCACCATGTGAAGTCAGGAAACATTCCAACAGAGGCCATAAAGTAAGTGAAATTACAAAGAAAATGCTAAAGCTGCCTTTTTTCCTAGATGTTTGCACTCTCTTATCTTGGTTGATCCAGAATAGATAAAGGAAATATTGGAAACAGCTTGTTGAGAAAGGCCATGTTGCATCTTCTTTGCCTTCAGGAGAGCAAGTACATGCTTGCAGGCCTTGGTGTGTTCTTCGAGAGGTTTGCAAGGAATTGTGCAAGCAAGCTATGTTCCAGGAGATTATGGGTCCTTTGTGTTTCATGTTTCATGGTTGCCAGCAGCTGGCATCTTTCAGAAATCCCATGAAAAGTGGGCAGAACTCATTGTGCAAACTTCTGAGCAGAGGGTTTAGAAGACTTTGTGTGTGACTCTTAATCTTGTTGGGAAATTTTAGGGTAAAAAATGTAATTACATCTGAAATGCCAACAACCAAGGCCAAAGGCATGTCTCCTCTTTGGAAGGTTCTTTGTTGATGAGATTAACAACTAAGCTCTCGTGCTCCTGCCTACAAATTATTCAGATTATTTGAAAAGAAATAAAAGAAGATACTGGGAGGAAAAACGCCACATACCACATTATGTAGCACTTAACTAATGCTCACCTGTTTAGCGATGAGTTCAACAAATATTTATCAAGTACCTACTACGTGTAATATAACAGAAACTATACAAATAAGGTTCCTGCTCTCCTTGAGTGATTTTACCCAAGTAAACTATATTCTTAGCTATTTGTCAATGGTGGGTTATAAGAAGAATTCAAGGACCCTGTTGTTTATCACAGGGCAGCTTCAGTTGCATGGTCTATATTGCCATCAATTCCATATAGAAATAGATCAGCATGGACAATTCAGTTAGCGGACAGAGAGGACTGTGTGATGTGGCCTGAACACCAGAGGTGGAGGCAGAGAGGGGCGACACATGAAGGAACTAAAGGAAATAGGACGATGATACAAGAACATTGAAATGTGGGGTCCTAGTCAGTTAACTTGTCCCATAGAACAGGAGTTAGTAAGCCATGGAATCCCAGTCATGATGATGGCTGAATTTGTTCAGAAGTGGAGAGCAGTCCTTATCAAATGTCTCCTTTGTCCGTGTGCAGCTCCACTTAGTCTTCTTCTTAGACCAACATGTAGGTCTCAGGATGCCCCATTTTCCAGTGACCTCCTGGAAGGCTGGAACCCCATCATCCTGTCATTCACCACCACACCAGCCACCATATAGCATGGGGCTGTTCAGACCCAGCTATTTAAACCACATTCCAAAGTCTGTCCCCAGGTAGGTTAAGTTCTGAAAGTTTGTAAGTCATCTGACTCATGGTTGGGAAATCAAATTATGATTATATACATATGATATATACATATATATTCTCTCTATATATAACATATAGAATATACACAGGTTTCCCCCACTTTCAAAAGGTTTGCATTTCGCCACTTTGCTTTTGCAAAAGATTTACATTAATTCCTGTTTTCACTAACCAAAAGAAATCCAAAAAATGTTTTCACTTTTACAGAAAAAGCAAAAAGAGCATTTAACATTTCTTTGCAGTAAGCCCTTATAGAGGCAGCATTTACCCCTTGCAGTGAGAGCAGCCCACTTAGCTCCTTCTCTGGGCACTATACTCCATCCCAACATCAGGCTACCATAGCTTGGACCTGGGGCTGTGAGCATCTGCGCCTTGTCTTGATTTATTTTGTGCATCCGTTAGCAAGATGTGTCCTAAAGTATCAGAAAAACTTGAGAGGTTATTTTTTTGGGTCTGGGAATGCTAAAAAAAAAATTTCTGCATAAATTAAAGGTAGTTGTTTCTTCATTTTACATCATTTTGGCTTAGGAAAGTTTTCATAAGAAACTTTCAGACAGCAGGGAAAACCTATATTGCATATGTTAAACAGTGTGCTAGGTGCCTAAGCTAACCCACAAAAGCCTATGTCATGTTGCTTAAATTCCTAAGCTTGTGGCCAGGATTGGGAGCCTACCAGGAGACAACAGCTATAATGTAATAGGACAAACAATAATATTGAATGAAAACTTAATAAAGCAGTGATTGATCTTGGGTCCTGATACTTCAGAAGTGGTTTTTGTTTAAAAAGAATGGGGGAAGGCAGTGCCCATCTCATGGGGTTGTTTTGAGATTAAATCCATTAAACCATGTAGTGTCTGGCATGTTGTCAAAGTGATGTAAATGCTACTTCCATAGATAAATGGAGACCTCTGAGAAGATTCCAAAGGGAATTTCTGAATACTTTTAAAGATTTTTAGAGAGGGATGGCCTAAATCATTTACTCTGCCTGATTTTGCTTTTGAAACAAAGAAACTTCTATGTTGCACCTTGCAGTTTGCGTATATGGTAAGTGCCTGAGTCAGCCATTCATAAGTCTAAGACTACCTACTTCAGCTAAAATTGCAGAAAAGTACATTTGAGCAGCAGCTACTGAAGCCCACAGTCAGACACCTAACTTACAGCGTTGGAAATACTAGGGGTGACTATCCTGAGCACTTACACTGTGCCAGGCACTTGGCTTAGTGAATCGTCATGCAACAATGCATGCACTCTACACCCCCCCCCCAAAAAAAAACATAATGTGGGCACTATTACTCGTCTCATTTTGAACATAAGATCACTGGATCCTAGAAAGTTAAGAAAATTGCCCCAGGTTGCAGAACAAGTAAGCAATGGAGCTGGAATTTGTACATGGGCAGTTTGCCTCTGAAGGTCAGACTCTATGTCAGGATTTCTCAACCCCAACAGTATTGACACTTGGTGCTGGATACTTCTTTGTTGTGCATCTGTGTGATGTGGGAAGTGTAGCAGCACCCTTGGTCTCTGTTTGCTAGATGCCAGTAGCATCCCTGCACCCCAGCTGTGACAACCAAAAAGGACTCTAGAGATTGCAGATGTTCCCACATGGGGGCAAAATTGCCTTTGGCTGCGAACCACTGCTCTACATCCAGATGCGCTCTACATGTGTGGCCCAGGAGAATTCCTGGAATTGACTTAGAACATTATCAGAGTTTGACCCATAGACTGAAGCAATTTCATAGACTTTATAGCCATGAAGCTGTGTTCTGCACTACTTGGAAGAAGCAGAGGTTTCTTGTAGAGGGAGGGAAGAGAAATGAACTCTCTGAAAATGTCCATGTGTGTGCATTAAGATATTAGAAAAAGGGTATGATAGAGTGTGCATGGTGGAGGAAAGACAGAAGAAAAGCTCCTGCATCGAGACATAGGAGGGAGGAGATGGTAATTTGAAAAGGGATACACACATGCACTGAGACCCCAGCAAATCTGAGCTGTCTAGGCTCCTGCTAGAGTTCACAGACCTGGTTCAAACCTCAGCTCTACCACCCATGAGCTGCGTGACCTTGGGCCAGTCATTTAACCTCATTACCTCCTCTATGAAGTATAGATCATGTTCATTTCTACCTCGTGGTGGTATTAGTTCTTAAAAGTGCCTGTCATGCTTACTGAAAGGGCTTATTAAATGTGAGTCAGTTGTCTTGGCCTCTCCACTTGAGGTTATGATATTTAGTGGTTAAGAGAACAGGATCTGGACTCAGATTGCCCAAGTGTTGATCCAACTTGGCCATGTGCTAGCTGTGTCATGTACATTTAGTAGCTCAGCCTCTGTGAGCCTTAGCTTTCTCATTTCTAGTCCCTATCTCCTAGATTTGATGTAATGATGCACATGAAGCCTTCTACCACTAACTGGCATCAGTATTAGTACCAAGATGGCACTTTCAACCTTAGGATTTATATTAGTTTGTTAGGGCTGCTGTAAATAAAGACCTCAAACTTGGTGTCTTACACAATAGAAATGGATTGTTCCACAGTTCTGGAAGTGTCCATGCCTGTTCCTCAGCTTCTATTGGTTTGTTGGACATGTATGGCATTCATTGGCTTAGAGATGCATCACCAGATTTCCACCTTCACCTTCACATGTGGATATATCTATGTCGAATATTATCCTTTTTATAAGGATGGCAGTCATGTTGGATTTGGATTCCAGTATGTCCTCACCTTAACTAAGTATATCTGCAATGACCCTATTTTCAAATATGATCACATTCTGAGTTACTGGGGGTTAGGACTGAAATGTATGAATTATGAAGGTACACAATTCAACCCATAACAGAATTCTACGAATCTACGAATCTTTTTAAGGTTTTCTCCAGCTCTGAAATCCCGTGAGGGATCACTGAAGTTCAAGTAGTTTTGGATGATCAAATAAATGAATGGGGGAAAGAACTATTTTAGGAGTCAGGAAATGTGCCGCTTAATGGAAGTGGCTTTTTTTTTTTTTTTTTTTTTTTTTTTTTTTTTACTTTTAAAATTTGTTTACTTGGTCACACCTTCTCTGTCCTATGGGGTTAATGATGACTACCTTCTACACTTTCACCCCTTCTCTAAAAAATTATTCTACAGACTGAAGAAGAAAGACACCTTGACACTCTGGAGGTTCTTTCTAGATACATTATCATTATCCTCATTATTTATCAAGAATAGAGGGAAATGTTGATTCCCATGTATATGTATTCATCATCTGTTAACAGAGCCTTACTTCTGCATCCCTGCTCGCCTCTCCCCATCAAACACAGACCTGCTGCTGAAGTTTTCAAAAGCTCCGTGTGTTGCAAGATTTGAGCAAACTTGATCTTCCAGGTTTAACTTAAATATTGTTTCCATTTTGAAGCCTGTCATGTGGGTGTACCACAAAGAGCATTTGGTTTTCCCCCCTGAAGCCCTGGGCCACGGTATGTAGGCAGTAACAGAATACTAGGAAGAAAGAGAGAGCCTGAAATGGATCCTCAGGCTCTCAGCCTGTGCACAGGCAAAGCAGGATGTAAGTAAAACCATTACTTCTCCCTCCTGATCAAAGGCAAGCTGGTAACCCCGCCCCTCCTCCCCACCACCCAGCAAGCAATTAACACAGCCTGGCGTCTCTGCTGGAGTGATGGGATTCAGCCCTCAGGACCAACTCGGGCTGGTCAGTGGTTGAAAGTGGGATGCCCTGTGTGTGCAGGTTGAAAAATGCGCACATATGCAAATAGAATACATTCCAAAACTGTCCAATAAAGGAGACATACAAACCAACCTTGTTGACGGATTACTCTTTTCATCTGCATTTGATGCAGATGTGAGATCAGAATTTGCCAGCAGGACCTAAAAGTAAAAGGTTAAAATTGCAGGAGCCAAGTAGACTAGTGCCTCTTGAATTTTACAACCACCCAGAATCTTATTAAATGCAGATTCCAATTCCACAGTTCTGGGTGGAGCCTGAGATTCTGCATTTCTAATAGTCTCTCAGGTAGGGTTGCCAGATTTAGAGAAGAAAAAGAAGAAAAAAAAAGCTGGATACCCAATTAAATTTGAATTTCCTATATTTTATCTGGCAACCCTATTCCCAGGCAATGTTAACACTGCCGGTGTGTGGACCATGCTTTGAGTGGCAAGGATGTATATCATCAAAACATAAAAATGTGATGGAAACATGAGGCTAAGTTCATGTGTGAGCATCTGGTACAATTTAGAAACAAGCTGATGGCTCGTGGAATAGTCACACTACAAAATGTTGTTCAGTGGTTGGCAGAAACAAGCTAACAGGAGTGAAGAGTATGCATACATCTCCAGAAATGGGGTTCCCTGAATTCCCCAGCTTAGAGTCCAGGGGCCAATGTGTTACTCATGTTCACTTTATATATTTATTTACTTAGTCACTTATTTAATTATGGTAAAATGAAAGTGAAATTATGGCTGCAAAAGAATAAAAAGAGGAAGAGTTTTTTAAAGGCATTTTAAGAGCTAAAAAGAATACAGTTTTATGCTTGAGGGCATTGGGGTAACATTTCTCCATGGTCTACCTCCCTTCCGAACTGGCCCTTCAAAATGAAGGGGCCTCATTGACTCTTGAAGCTTAGCCGCAGACAGGTGATCTGTGGAGAAGGTGAGGACTGGCCTTGGGTTTACTTTGACATTTGACATGTAAACCCAAGGCTCTGTTCCTTGTAACCTAAGGGAACTGCTTCCAACTCCTTTGAGGCTACTTGGCCACCAAAGCAGCCTCTTATAGATTATAGGAAGGTAGTGCTCGGAGAGAGGTTAGCTATCATTTATTCCATCCCCTAAATTCTACAGATGAAGGAGTAGACACTGTGGAGAACTTTCTCCTCCTCTGAGTCCTTTTCTTCTTCTCTGGCTACTCTGGCAGGCACCCTCTAAGAGCTTTATCATAGGTAGCTACATAGGGTTAGGATCTGGTCTTTCAGAGGGTTGTTTGTCTTGTTCTATTTTAAAGTACATCAGGATTGCCTACAGTCCAAATCTTCCTTGCCTGTGTTCTATAATGGAATCATTTGCTTTCTGTCCATCCATTCTTGAGATTGGGTTGAATATGATATATATGTCTACTATAATTTTAGTGTGCTTCATAGGCACCATACTTCCCCAAATTGAAGAGTGCCATTTGTTGTATTCTTCAAGTATTTATTGAGCACCTACTCTGTGCCAGGTCTGTGGAAGGCCAAGTTATCTAGAAACTAACTTCTCTTGTCCAGCCCATTTTAGGCTTGGCTCTACTGCAGCAATGAATAAGCATGGAATTTGCAGCTGAAATGCTCAGAGGTTATTTGTTTTAGCACTTTGACAGACTTTGATTTCTGAAACACTTTCAAATAATATCATTTATCAATTCCCATTTGTAGAAGTCCTACATGCCTCTACTCCTTAGTGGTATGTCCAACCTGCTATATTTCACCCAGCATTTTTAGTCTACCATTAATTCATGATTCAATTCTCATTGTAAAAGATTTAAACTCTACTGAAGTAAACAGCTTAAAATCTCAATGCCCCTTTCCCTTTATCCCCCAACTCCACACTTGCCCCATAAGCAATATATACCAGTTAATTGGTAGATGTGCCCTTCTTATGCATTTGCAAAATATATGTACGTTTACAAAGTTCATTTCTAACACAAATTGGGTCATATTATACAGATTTTTCTGTGATTTGCAGTTTTCATTTATAAGAGTATGTCTTGCTAAGCCTTCCATTTAAATACATATGAATCTACCTCATTCTTTTCTAATAGCTATAGGAATGTTCCATGGAATTATCCTGCCAAGGTTTATTTAATCAGTCACATTTGGTGAATATTTAGATTGTTTGCCATTTTTGTTACAACGGACAAGACTGGTAAATAATTTTGTGTCTATGTCTTTGGACATATTTGTAAGTATTTCTGAGACCCAGAATTTTAATTTTCTATGTCAAATGGGTTTGGTAACCTGATGAGAATGGGATCAGTTGCCAATTGGCAAATACATTCCAACCTGAATCTCAAGTTTCTCAGCCCATGCTGTCTTGTTTGAATTAATTCAAGATTGCCCAAGAGTCTTCTGTGTTTGGACACTGCTGGCTGACATTTGAAAGCCAGAGTTGAGCCTCATAGATTAAAAACCTTAGAGCTACAATATCTAAATACCTTAAAATACTATGGATTTTATTGGGCAGAAAGTGGAAAAGAGAAGGATGATGGGAGTTTCCCTGATAAATGGATTAAAAACTCCATATTGAACAGAGCAGTTAGTCTCTCAGGAAAGAAGGTAGGCTACTTTTTTGAAAAGAACTTTTTCATTTTTTTTTGTTCCTAGCTAAGCCAACTTCACAAAACAGCCAAAACTAAACACATAGTGAGTGTGCTATGTTAACATGGATTTTGTAGCAGATTTTAAAGTAAAACTAACAGGATATCATAAGCAGAATCCAAAGACATCTCCCTAAAACTCCCATCCCTCATTTATTTAATCAAACACTAACCCAGACACTGGGTAAAGGGACTTTGCATGTGGAAGTAAGGTTACTTATCAGCTGTTCTTGAAATACGGAATATATCCTGGGTTGTACAGGTGAACCCAAAGCAATGACACAGGCTCTTTAAAAGTAAGTAATAGAGGAAAGTAGAAGAGTCAGAGAGATACAGTGGAAGAGGGAAGGAGGGAGAGATGGGGCAGAAGGAGAAGTCAGAGTGATTCTAAGTGTAAGGAAAAGTTTTGAAGATAGAGGAAATGGGCCAAGAGCCCCAGAATGCAGGAGGCATCTAAAAGGTAAGAATGACTCCTTGTGACAGTAACCAAGGCAAGTCCCACAACCACATGGAACTGTATACTGCCAATGGCTTGAATGAGCTTGGAAGTAGGTTAATACCAGACCTCTAGAGAAGATAGCAGTTGTACCAACACCTTGATTTTGGTCTTAGGAGACCCAAGCAGACAGATAATAAGTGGATTCTTTATTCTGCCAAATATATAGTAATTTGTCATAGATAGCAATAAAGAATAAATACAAGGATTGAACCAATGTCAATGTATTAGATGTAGCAGAAATAAACCCATAGGTGGATGTTTCTTACTTCCTAGCATCTGAAGGAAGGTAGGGTCCAATGTTATAATATAAAGAAGATTAGCTCACATTTTCTAAATGTTTGCATAGTAAATGTGCTGCCTAAGCGAGCACATAAAAGTTTGCATAGAATAGGTGCTGTGCTAGGTATTTTATGTGCATTTCCTACTTTATTCTTTACAAATAGCCCTGTAAGGGTTCGTATTTTACTATTATCTCTGTTTTATAGATGAAATAACTGAGCCTCTGAGAGGTTAGGTACCTGGGCAGGAATCACACAGCTTATCAAAGGCAGGACTGAGACTCAAACTCCCATCTATGGGACATCACACCCAAGTGTGTGCACATGAAGGCTGTATTTTGCAGTATACCACCAACACCCCTGCAATTAATATGCTTCCTTAGGCAAAATCACTAATATTTAAACTCTTGCTAAACATTCACAACCAAGAATGCCTTCTTGACCTTGTTTTAATGCCCTCAGAATACTACACCATCAGATGCTGAGCAAGGAAGAAAAAATCAAACTTGGATGATCAAGGAAACAGAAACTCCTGCTATCCCCCACACCCAGGCTCTTCAAGCCAAAGCATAGTGCACAATCTTATATTTCTCTTCAAGTCCTTGGAGGTCCACTTGCTCTAGATTGTGTCAAAGATTGTGCTCTCTTCCCCACACTAGGCACTCTTCTAGAGGTGAAAGTTGTGATAGAGAAATTTTTATACCTTGAACATAAACATCAGGAGCCAAAAGAAGTATCAAGTGAAACAAATGTGGAACATAACTGACATTTTATCTGAAGGTGGTGGGCAGTATGCTGATTTGATCTCAGTTGTCTGTACAGAAAGTGTGACTTTAAATTCAGCCAGTGGAAAGTCTGAGCATGCGAGACTCCTCCTATTATTCAGTCACATATTCCAAAACTTACCAAATATGAACTGAGCTTCTATTTTGTGCCAGTTTTCATTGGAGGCTAAGGGTACAGTGATGAATAAGATAAACTCCATGTTCATTGAATCTTCCAGGCTAGAGAAAAAAGAATGGATAAGCAAAATATTGCAGACAGGTAAAAAGAAATGCTGAGATGGAGGAGTACCGCATACCATGAGAACATGTGAAAGAGGTGACAAATCCAGATTCAGAAACCAGAAATAGTGGCCCCTAAACTGGAGCCTAAAGGAAAGTAGGAGTTAGCCAGGAAAATATGGGGTAGAGGAATATATTCCAAGTAAAAGGAATATCATAATGTAGGTCTAATCTAGAAACATAGGTATATGTTCATAAATATATCTGGAATAGAGAAAGCAGAGAGGCAGAATGGTAAAGGATGAAGCTGAATATATCCGTAAGAACTGAGGTCAGAAAGACTCCCTACTATTTAAGGATTTTGAACTTTACTATAAGGGAACTTGGAAACCATTGAAAGAAAAAGCTGAGCAGAGACATGATGAGATTTGGATACTTTAGGAGGATCCCTCTGGTGGAATTATCAAGAATGGATGGAGGAGAGAAAGTGAATACAGGAATACTGTTAGGAGGCTGGGGTGGGGTGTGTGTGATATGTATAAAGGATGGGTCAGATTAGGAATGGAGAGAGGTAGCTGGATTCCAGAGATATCTGGGAGTGAGAGTCAACTGTATTTGGTTGTGGAGTAGAGGGAATCTAGGATGACAGCCAGGCCTGACTTGGCTAAATCATCATCCAAATATCATTCTGGCCTGATACACTAGAGCTGTGGTCTGCAGACGTGAGATGAGGTTATAATTTGTAATTTGTGGAAGTCCTGGGGAGTAGGGGATTAGCCAGGAAGCACATCTTTCTGCTGCATGGGGCGGGGTGGGGGGCAGCCAAGAGCACTTCTGTGGATGGGGATCTTAGGGCTTTCAGAGCAGGTGACTTCTGCTGGTTGTTTTGAATATGCTGACAGAACAAACGTTTTTAAGAAAACAAAGTCCCAACCTCTAACAAACAGGAAATGATATACAATTTCAATTGATCACTTTCTTTCCTGTGTCCTTATTTCTATCGGGGAGAATGGCTTTTCTGTTGAAGGTAGTAGGTGCAGGTTGCTCAGTGAATTCGAGAAGGGTCAGGGCAGCTATGATCTGCCCACCCCATATGCCCTGATGTGCTGTGATATCTTGACAGGTGTCCTGACATTTGACTTTGACTTGTCTTGTCAGGGCTACCAGTCAGCTGGGATTGGACCCTGAGAAAAGCCTGTGGGTTTGGGACTTAGCAGCACTTGCTTGGTTAAACACCTGTGGCCATGGCTAAGCCTTGTCGCAGGCTGACAAGCCGGGTTACTCAGATTCACTTGCATGGTGATGATCTTTCAGTTCTCTTCATATTCTTGTAACTGCATCAGGAGAGAGAGATTTTTCATGAGCAAGTGTGTGAAATGTATTCAGTGCCTGGTAGTGGTGTATGGCTACTACCTACTGCTGTCCTCTGCCCATAATCTGTCTCCCTTTCTTCTGATACCAGCAACCCACACAGTCAGGTATAGGCACATGACTCAAGTCAGCCAATCAGAATCCTCTGTCCCCAGACTTGATCACTCAGAGGAAGCTATCCCTTGGGTCACGGTGATTGGTTCAGGGATGGGCACATGACCCAGGTAGACCAATTAGTCTCAGTTCTGGTAAAAGAAGTGCTAAGCTGGTATGATGATGTTTGGGATACCAGGGAAGCAGAGTAGGTGATGGAGAGAGAGAGAAGATGAGACAGATCCCTGGGAAATATCAATAGGACAGTGGGACAGTGGGACAGGAATGGGAAGGCAGCCAATAAAGGGGATCACCACTACGGGTAACTGGTAACTAGAGCTTAATCCTGCAGCGGACCTCTGGGAGGCAGTGTAGGACACAGGCCTCAGAGTCACCTGCCTGAGAGAGAGAGGAGGAAGGAGCTGGGGTATGTATACACTCTCTCCTATTAGCTGCTTCCCCAGGTCATACTTCTCCCCTGCCACAAGTCTGTGTACGGTGGACCTTGGGGGCCCTAGAAGTTCTCAGGAAAAGACAGGCTAGGATCAGCAGTTGGACACAGACAGTGTCAGCAGGAGAAGGGCAGAAGGAAGCAGTCAGCATTAGGCACTGCATTAGCAAGTGTTCAAGAGACACTTCAAAACATTTCGTCTACCCCAGTGATGAGGGGTGGATGGCAAAAGCCCTCACACTGCCTTCATTTGTCCTGTCAGTTGAGGCTTCCAACACATGCCTCTGGTCTCCTACTTGTGCCAAAGCAGGAGTTGAGGCTGGAAAGAGATGTAAGTGAGCTCCTAACAGGAATGCCCGCTGGCCGCACTTGCCTCTCGAGGCCCTGCCTGTCAATTATGGAAAGATCTGCGAGATTCCATTCTCCTCCATTATCTTCCACTGGAGTCTCCAGTGGCAACTCTGCAACCGTTTTCTGAAGAGTGGTTCAAATTGTTTTATATCTCCTTAGCTGCCAAGTACAATGTCATAAGCAATAAATAAATAAATTGGCCTACATGGAAAGCATATTTTGTCCAGATGCGTCCTTGAAACTTCAGTCCTGAAACATGAAAGTCAGATTGGAAACTGCGTTCTCAAAGCTCAGGGGAAATAGGCTCATGAGGGCAAAGCTGTCTGATTGGCAGGTGCTGCCACCCAGCACCCGATGTGAGTCCTGCAGGTAGGCTGGGCAGCGCACCTTCTGAAACCAAGCATATGGGTTTTTCACACCGGTTTGAGAGCTTAGCATAGGTGAACCAGCTGGACAGGGCAGGGGCAAAGGTTTACTGGAGCTTGGGGAGTTGCTTGGTTGGAGGGGCTGAGACCTGTGATTCCTCTTGACCAGCTAGCTTGGAGTAAGCCTTCCTCATTTAGAGGACTGAGTTTAGCACCCTTGTCTGGAGTGCTAACAGTTCCTGGTTGCTTTGTCCTTGCTGTATGCAGAGGATGAGGCCATGGGAATATGTAGCCAGGAAGAGGAGGAAAAAGAGGGGGACCTGAATAGCTGAAAGTCACTCAGAAAGATGCTCTGGTATTTTATGGGTTAGCCAACCCTGAAACCCTGAGATGGAGTGGGCTTTCCAAGACCAAAGGAGGCTAGTGGGTAGATGACCTAGGAGAGTAGATGTGGCCTCAATGGCAGGAATCTGGATATAGAGCACACCAGTGGTGATGGGGCTGTTTGTGTCAGCTGGGTGGGAGTGCTTTTAAATGTCATCTTTGTTTCTATTTAAATTCAAAATACACTTACATAAAAAGGGTTAGACTAGAGATGCTTGCAGTGAAAAATGGAAGTTCCTTCTTCAACCAAATCCACCCCTTCTGTGTCCTTCCAGAGATTTTTCTTGACTTATACACACATACACACACACATGCATTTTCATAAGAAATGAGCTTGTATTATGTAAATTATTGTGTAACTCACTATATTGCACTTTATGTACTTTGGGCACCTTTCCACATCAGTACAATCTTTGTCATTGCTTCATAGTGCTCTTTTGGCAGATTACAATAATTTGTTACAATTTTCAAGATGACTTCTCAGATTTCAGGCTCTGGTAAATAACCGAAAATGTTACTTGCTACTCTGTTATCATTCCTACCAGTAGGCATAATCTTTTATTCTATTATCTCTTGAATTCAATAGAATTAAAGTGAACAATAGAGGAAATCATGAAAAAATGACCAGAGAAATAGCAATTTTGGATGTGTACATATACATGTGACATGTGTAAAGTGTAATCAAAATCAAGAGAGATATTTGACTGAGTAAAACTAAAGATGTCCTTCTAAACTAAAACTAAAGAAGTCTTTTTTCAAATCTGAGTTTCAAGGTACCCTTTTTGAATGAACTCTTTTACCCACATGCCCACTTTAGACTTATGTGTATTCCTTGACTGGTAGCTCAGCTTCGTAGCTAAGTGTGAGGCCACTACAAGATGCTAAGATGATTAAAAGCATAGGCTGTGGGCTTGAATCCCAATTCCAGCACTTTCTAGCATACAGTCTTGGTATGCTTAACTCTCTCTGTATCCCAGTTTTTCCTCCTTTCTCAGAGCAAAATGATGACATGTGCTTCCTAAGGTGCTTTAGGACTAAGGGAGAGAAAGCCCATGAAGCCCTTACTTGGCACTAAGTACCTGCTCAGCAAATAGAGGTTATTCATAATAGGAATAGGAGCATGATCACCAGCAGACAGCTGACATCTGTCAGGTGTGCATGCCTCATGAGATACATGGGATATGCACACGAAATATCTGCCTTTATAGATGCTCATTTTCTTCTCCCAGCTTGGGAGCTGAGAAAGAATTGTGGAAAATAAAATGAGAATAAAATGATTTTTAAAGTCAATAGTCAACTAAAACTATTCCAAAATGCCTTGGAGGTTGTCGCAAACCATCAGCTGCTCTACACCAGAAACAGAACCTGATTTCTAGTTGCAGATAATAAATAAACACAGTGCACTGCCCTTTGCAATGAGTGACTATTTTTTTAACCCATGCAGATGTGTCCTATTTACATTGAAGCTGTCATACAAATTAGCAAAGGCCCATGGAATCTGAAAGAAGGCAGGCTTCAGGCCCTGAAACGTTCACAGGAATGGAAAATGGCTTATCCCGGCTCCTTATTGCTCTGGTGTCCCAGTGCTGGTAGGGAATGATTGGGAAGAACTGAAGAGTTTTTCCAGGCCAGCAGAAATGTTTGCTGACCAAGCAGACTTTGAAGCTAATCTGCAAGGCTGGGTAAAATGGAATGCAATAGTGTTTGGAGCTGCTGTGATTTTGACTTTGTTGCAATCTGTGAAAAGTCCTGAACCTTTCATAGATATGCAAAACCCCTCATTTGGTACAAGCTTGGGCATGGCAGATGCAGCCTCAATTAAAACACCAATTAGAGCACAGTGGATGATTCTTGGTTGTTTTTTGTTTTTTGACCATAACATTTTTTTTTTTAGCAAAATACTTGTTTCGCTACACTTATCAGGCACGTTCCTTATCACATCATATGTATGGGCTGTTACATGGGGAATGTAGAGACAGAGCCACAAAGTCAAAACAAGAAAGGCTAGAAGGGTATTCAGGTTCCAAGCTTTTCAACCCCTTCCCTATAATAATGAGATAGCAAAGATTCAGGGAGGTGAAAAGACCAGCTCATGATGCCTCTGCGAGGCCTGAGAGTAGAACCCAAGACACAAGGTTCTCACCGAATGCCCTTTCCACTAAACCACATGGCTTCCAGATGATCTTTCTCTTGGGGGGACACACATGGACACAGAGATGTAAACAGTTTAAATGTAGGCTTTACAACTCCTATGGCTTATCTTTCCTGGAGAGGAAGCAAATCCTTGATTGTGCAAATACAGAGATGTTTGGGTCCTAGAAGAGCAATTCATTGATTCTCTAAGCACTATGGAGGACCTGCAGGGGACCAGCCCCCAGCAAAGACCTGGGACCTACAGGACAGCACACACAAGTCCCTGCCCTGAAAGCAGATGTGTGCTCTCACGGTCTGATGACAGAGTTGTATTCTCCATCCTCTGAGAGGCAGGCAGAAAGGGCTGTGGGAAAACAAAGCAGGTGGCTCTTCAGTTCTGTCTGAGGATTCACATGGTTTTATTTGACCTGCATCTTAAGCAAACTGTTTCTTAACAAAGAATATGATCATTCATTCATTCATTCATTCACTTCATTGAAGTTTACCAAGCACCTGCTTTTTGCCAGTCTCTGTGCTGGGTAAATAAGCAGTCATTATGGAGCAGTAAACAAACAACACTCTGCCCTCAAGCATTTTACATTCTCTTGGGAGGAGTCAGAAATTAAGCAGGTAATTGAATGAATAAATGAGATGATTTTAGATAGTGACAAGTACAAAGAAAGAAATGAGGTGATGTGGTAAAAAAAAAAAAAAGCCTAAGGGTGAGGATGCTGCCTCGGATACAGTTGTCCAGAAGGCTGATGGGGAAGTGTGACCCCAGCCTGAGAGGAGGTCAGCAGTGCAAGTAAAGCCAGCGTGAAAGTGATGGGATGAGAAAGAGAAGGTGGTAAGAGGTGGTTTTGGAGAGGTGGGCAGTAGCTAATTTGCAGTCCTGCAGGCTAGCGTTAAGTATGCTGAGTGTTCTCCAGGAGAACTAGAGAGTGAGCAGGGGATGCTGTGCTGTATGAGGAGGCAGAGAAGCATAACAATCACCAAGGTGGGTAAAAGTTACAGTGGTGGATTTGGGGCTCCCCAGAATGCCAAGTAGTCAACCTGGATTCTACCAAGACTTTCTTCTCTAGGATCATATATAGACAGTACTGAAAGACAACCCTTTTGTTTCACAATGAGGAAACTGAGTCTCTGAGACTCCATGCATGTGGCCAGCCTAGGCAGGGGAAGGCCTGGGCTCACACCCAGAACTTGGGATGCCAAATCCTGTGCTTCTCCCATGCCTCCTTACCTACGTGCATGTCTTCCAGGGACTGTGATTTAAAATCTGTTCCCCATCAGACATTTTAGGGGGTGCTTTTAGGATTTGTTTTTAGCAGAGTGTTCCAGGGCAATCACTTTGAATGATTTGTGCTTGACAAGAGTGTCAGCATTGTCACCACCTACTCCAAGGAGCAATGGCACATGCCAGGGGTGTGGCTCCAGGAAGAAAGGAGGAGGAAAGCAGAGAATTGTTCACCAGAGCTAGACTTCATGTTTAGCTCTGCTCTGACTGACTGTGTGGTGTGACCTTAAGAAAGTCTCAGTGAAGAACACTGTAGACCTGCACTCCTCCTTTATATATGAAATGAGAAGATTGGGACATAGGAATTATTAAATAGCTATTTTGAATAACTTTGAACTAAATTAAGCTAAGCAGATTGTTATAGGACTTCTCAGAGCCTTTACTATGCTAATGAGCACTATCAGACTCCAAGAGGGAGGTATAGTCTGATGCATGTCATAAACATATTTATGTCTGTGACCCTGGAATACTTTTGTGAAGGACAGCTCATAGAACTTGTGCTCCTCAGGAAGGTGTCAGGGAACTGGTCTGTCAGATGAGCCTGAGGCTTTGAGACATTAGAGTTGAAAGGGAGCCTCCATTCATGTCCTTGTTCAGCCTTATTCAAGAATGACACAGAGCAACAGGTTGTTCAGTGTTTCGGTGGTATGTGTCCCCTACACACCCCACTTTCTCCACCTCTCCTGCCCTCCCAGTGACCCACAAAGGCTGTCTTTGATGGAGCATGACAGCAGTAACGGCTTCTCTCCTTAGAACCTCCTGGGAGCTCTTTGTGTGTTCCAACCCCTTAGAAGCCTACTTCCTTGCCTGATGCCCAGGTCACAGCAGCCACAGCTCTGACACTGAGACAATGGGATAGTGAGAGCCTCTTTTGGTAAGTAACCTCCAGGTCCAATGCTCGCTCTCTCTCTCTCTCTCTCTCTCTCTCTCTCTTTTTCTATGGGGCTTTCTCTGGAACTTTCCCTAGGGACTTTTTTACTTTTTCATTTTATCTTGTTACTCATATGTAAGCTTTTTCTGCTTGTCAACAACCATCCAAGGTGCCTTAGGAGGGCAGCCTGTGTGATGCATCTCTAATGGCTCTGAGGTGACCGTCCTCCTCATCCTAGTATTCGCTATTAATTGAGCACTTACTGTGCTCTAGGTAGTATGTAAAGAGCTTTTTCTACACTAACTCATAGTCTTCTGGCAGCAGCCCTATGAGGTATGGGCTCTGTTATTATTTCTACAGTACAGGTAAGGGTCCTGAAGCTTGCTCAAGTAATTCCCCCAAAGTCTCACAGCCAGCACATGTGAAGTCTGGAAGTCCCACCCAAGTCTGCCCCACCAAATCTATATATATGATTGTTGTACTGCATTGCTTCATTAATATCTGAATGAATGGAAGGTGAATGAATGAATGAGTGAACGAATGAGAATGTGAGGAAAGGATACCTCCTCATTCCCCACCTCCCCACCCAGCTTCAGGAAATTGCCTGGCCACAGGGGGAAAGCAGCCATGCCCCTTTGGAGTTGCCATCTTCTTAAGACCACATTGTCCCTCTCTGTTCTGCACCTGCTTCCACCAGGGGATAGGCGGGCACTACCTTATGGTGGGGCATGGCAGCTGCTAGCCAGCAGCCACCTGAGATGTCCCACCAGGAGCTCACGTCTACTCCACTCTGTGGTGGGCATACACGCCCACGGTGAGGCAGCCTCATCTGGATCCCAGTCAGCCAGGCTTCCAGCCTGTTGAGTTTTAGGCTGCCACTGCCGCGTGTCTCACCAAGAGAAGGGCAGCTGTTCTGGGATTGAAACATGAAGAAAGATGGGCTGAGATCAGATAAGCATCCTTTCCCAAGCAGACGTACCTCCCAATTTGCAGGCCTTTGTTATATTGCTAGCAGTCAAGGAATGTTGAAATGGAGCTCTAGCCTTGATCTGAATTATAATCTCCGAAGCTATATTTAAGTCTACCTAAAGATATTTCAATTTGCTATCTCTCTTTTTTCCCTCCTCTCCTTGGCTCAGAGCACACTTGTATCCCTGCAGAACGCAGAAAGCCGGGACGTATTTCTTAATGTTTTACATTACAGCTGTAAGTCCTTCTTATCCTTTGATAATCATATTTTAACTTTTAGTCCTCATACTTATGGGTGTGCCTGCGTCTGTGTTGTATGTAAGTTCACATTTATACAAATGGCATTAGCTCCTTTTATCTTTTTTTCCCCCAAAGCCATACTTGTAAGACTACATTCAGCAGCGGATTAATCCCCAAATAACTTAGTTCAGCTTTCGCAGCTGCTGCCAAACAGACTCTCTGCCTGATGGTACAGACTGTGTGGTGGTTATAATTAAGGAGTCTTCTGGGGGTGGGGGGTTGTGGCACAGGGAATGAGAACTGGGCAAGAAGGTCACCAAATACTAGTGAGAACTACAGACAGAAGAGCCCATCGAGGACTTTTGTTGGAGGACAGATTTGGGGTGAGGGGGATGAGTGTTGTCCTTTAGCAATGTGCCTGTGGTTTGCTGAGGGAGCAGATGGGCTGGGGCAACCTGTGTGTGTGTGTGTGTGTGTGTGTGTGTGTGTGTGTGTGTGAGCGTGCATTGGTGGGTGTGACTGTGTGAGTGTGTGTATTGGATGAGGGAGAGAGCATATTTTTTAGGACTATAGATTTGGGTATTAGATTTTGTGTGAAATATCATTTGTCACTTATTACCTCTGTGATTTTAGGTAAATTGCTTATAATTGGCCTCCCTGTGCCTCAGTTTCCCTACCTGAGAATAGGGATCCATTCATTATTTGACAAATATTGATTGGGTGCCTGCTGTATTCCAGGCACTGTTCTAGGCACCAGGGATGCAACAATAACCAAAAAGAATAAAATATTTGCCTGTATTAAACTTCCATTCTACACGGGGAGAAAAAAACCTATACAGGGAGGGTTAGTATAAGGATTAAAATAGATTATGTATATTAAATGCCTAACATAGCATCTGGCACATAATAAGACTTTAGTAAAAAAAGAGCAAATATTAATATTATTATCCTTTAGGTTATATTTATAAAGTAACTCCTCTCCCCACCCCAAAAAAGAAGCAAAGTCATGAGTCTAAATTCCATCAGTTTTATTTTACAAACTGATTCTTCTTTGGGAAGTAACATAAGAGTACTTTGGGAAAAGATGCTCTGTATATGTTTTGCTAGTTCAGTCAAAACAGCCCATCTTTGCACCAGACATCTTGAAGGGTAAAGATGCTTCTGGAATGGACTTCAGTCAAGGAAGATCAGCTCTCAGGTGACAACACAGACACGACAAACTGGAACAATGCAGAAAGGAATGCATGCAGGGGTTGGGTTAAGAATTGCAGGGCAATTACTTTCTGCAAACTGATATGTGAGAAGGAAACACAGGCACACCTTGTTATCCAGAAACACAATAAGCAAAAATTCACTATTACAGAATTGCAGAATAGGCAACCCACTACGTAAAAATGACTTGTTATTAAAAAAGTGGGGGGTGGTTGTGAAATTGGTTTGGAATGTGGGCCTCATTTTCCACTAGACTTGAGTTCATGGACTGGTCCTTGAAGGGGCTTATTTAACATACACTTGCCTGAAATGCATTTTTCCCCCTTGCCAGCCACTATGCACAACATGGTTTTTATGGGAGACTGTGTTGCAAGAGCCCTCTTGTTCCCACACCAACCCGGTACCAGTTTGTACTAACTTTATAGGAGTTTTCCTTAGGTTCTTTTTATCCAAAAATCCATTCTCTAAGGCTAGTGGTTCAAAGGTTGTAGGAAAGCCAAAGTTACTATAACATTAAAACATTCATGAATTAATTGACCACTTATCAAATTAGGCTTACTTAGACATCTTCCCCACTTAATGCCAGGCCTCCCAACTGTGTTGAGTCAGCTCTTTATACATCTGTCTTTTCTGGATTATCCAGCAGCCAGGAATGTAATGAAAATAGAATATATAACACTTGAAAATTAAAATAGCAAATTTCTCAAAAGACTCAAGATTTTATCATGTTGATGAAAATGATGTTGGAAACCAAGTTTGTGTCACATGCAAATTTATTAACCAATGAAGATAATTTATCAGTTAAAAAGAGGAAAAGTCACTAAGCATGATCACAGCCCAGGGGTTTCACAGTGAATGGCTGGATGTTAGAGGCTTACCAATAGATCCTTGGGAAAATGGCAAAGTCTCAAATATGTCTGTGAATGCCACCATCCTAATAACCATACTCACAGGAGTGAAGGAGGTCACATCAGGCACTCATACATAACCTGGTTAGGAAAAGAAATGGGTCAAATAAATCCACACTTTTCATTCTTTGTTCTTCATAAGAACTAGCGAGTTGTTGACATTGCAACCTAAATTTTATCAAAAATAAGGTATATATGATCATGCTCAAAAATTTTAATCTCATTTTTTTAAAAAAAGCCCCAAATCTCTTCCCCATTATTTACTATGAAATTCTGGTCCCTGTCAAAGGTGCAGTGTCCTCCAGGTCCTAGTTTTTCTCTAGTAAGGAGAACCTGGTATATTTGCATGGAGGAGATTTGCTATAGGTGACTACTATTTATGCACACTGAATTAGGGGCAGTGGGCAACATGGGAGCAAAGTATCCATCAGTCTCTTTATCTACATAGGGATGCTTAGTGTTTTCAAGGTCATGGACCCCTTGGATGGAAAACATAACTGTGGATTATCTTTCTAGAAAATGCACATGCACAAAATAAATTTCAAGGGGTTCACCTACCTTCTTGATGTCTATCCATGGATCATAGATATTAGGTCATAGATTTAATAGCCCTTGATCTATACCCCTGTCTCCCAATTTTATTTATTTATTTATTTATTTATTTATTTATTTATATCAGAGGGGGGAGAAAGAGTGGACAGAGGGAGAGGGAGAGAGAGAGAATCCTAATTAGGCTCCAGACCCAGCACAGAGCCCGATGTGGAGTCAGTCCCATGACCCTCAGATCATGACCTAAGCCAAAATCAATAGTCAGATGCCCAGCTGACTGACCCACCCAGGCACCCTCCAATCATATATTATTTATTTATCTCACACACACACACACACACACACAGACATACTAAGTACCAGAGCACTTTATACATTTTTATCTTTTGTTGTTGCTGACAGCAATCCTATGGGGTATGATATTGTCCTAATTTTAACATATGGAAAATCTGAGTCTTGATAAAAGTTAGGGAACTCACTCAAGGTCAAAGTAAGTGACTGGTCTTGCATTTCAAACACCGGGGTTTTCTAAGACCTAAACCCTCACTATAATTTTCTATAATTTTAGGCAACACTATGTGTTCACATACTACACTATTTTTTCCCTTAATACGTAACTTTTACAAAGTGTTTTTATTACTGCACAAGAGATGCATGTTTGTTGCAGAATGGTTACATATTCTAACTCCTAACTCTGGAAGTGCTACCCATTCTTGCTTTTTTTTCTTTTTTTTTTTTTTCATTTTAAATTGAAGAAACAGGAGGTTTTATTATTCCTCTCATTTTTACAGATGGTAAAATGGAGGGACTTGGGACTTAAATGACCTGCCAAGATCAACCAACTTGTTGGCAGCTTACCGATGCTCCTGCTCAGGTTGCCTGGCCCAGACCTGGGCCTACCTGTGGGCCCATGCTGCCCTCTCTCACCCTGACCTACTTTTGGCATCTCTTTGACCCCCTTCATCCTGTCCCAAAGCCGCCCCTATCATTATATATCTCCACAGTCACTTGTTAGCCTGCCCTAGCATCCCAAAGTCTGGAGGCATTCGTGAGTTTGGCTCTCATTATTTTTTCCATATATCTTGAAATGTAGAGCCCTAATATTTATAGTAAAAACTGCTTTGCATTAATAATTGAGTCTCAACTTTATTTAAAATTTAATTCTTATTTTTCTCTAAATATTTTATCTTCAACATTAGATGCTGACTAAAGTCTAACTTTACTACAAATGGGAGCCACCAATTTCTACAAATATACACTTGTCCAGTAATATGTTGAAAAGTAATGAGGAAATAATTATAGCAATAAAGTTGACCCTGTGCCAGATACTCTATTAAGTGTTTTATGTGTATCAACTTGCTTAATCTTTGCAACAATCCTATGAAGTAGGAATTGTTGTTACCCTCATTTTATGGGTGAAGAAACTGAAGCACAGAGAGATTGAATCATTTCCACAAGATTAAAACACTGATAAGAAATTTGCATACAAACTCCTGCAAATCCCATAAAATTCAACTCAGTGTAATGATAACAAATCCCTTGAAAACAGAACCATACCCTAAAGGAGGCATAAGAGACTCTTTTATTTAATATTGTATTTACCAGAATTTTGTATCCATATGATGGTAATTGATGTTCATAATGATTACCTTGAGTCAAAATAAGATTTTGAAAAATTTCAATCATCAAGAAAATATTAGTATCAAGGAGCTGTTTGAGGCAATGTTAGCCTGACAAGTGCACACATTAAGCAAGAGGTTGTTCTTATTAAGGATATAATGCAAGTCTGACTGAAAAGTTTTTTGGCTTTCTCCCTCCATTGATGGATGTCTTTTAGTTATAAAGCCTTCAAGGCTTTAGTTTTTATTTAATAACACCGTGGTTTTTTTCCAAAACAAACCTTACTTTAAAAGATTGCCTTCTTGTGAAGTTAAATTTTTAATTTCTCCTTAAATTTTTGTTAGATCAACATGAAATCAAAATTATATGTATATTTATGCAATAAACTATTTTTCAATAGGATCGAAGTGTTATCAGGGATGCCTGGGTGGCTGAGCAATTGAGCGCCTGCCTTTGACCCAGGTCGTGATCCTGGAGTCTCAGGATTGAGTCCCATATCAGGCTCCCTGCATGGAGCCTGCTTCTCTCTCTGCCTCTCTCTGTGTGTTTCTCATGAATAAATAAATAAAATCTTTTTTTTTAAAGGAGTGTTATCAGAGAGAGTATTATCAAAGTTAAACTTGAAATTAGCAATTATCATAGACTTAGAATACTTTTTTTTAAAATAAAATGCCAGACTAACATAGGAAAGAATCTCCAAGTCATCTGCAAATCCTAACTCTACACATTCCTTATTATTTATTCATTCAACAAATATTGGGCCAGTGGTGTTTTGATGTAGCAGAAAGTGGCTAATCACCAGTGCTGTTTCTCCAATGCAGTTGGGTTCAGGCCAATAAAATGTGGGTGGGAGTGATGGACAATACTTAATTCTTCAACATAGAATATCCCTCAGGATTCTCTTATGCTCTCAGAAGACATGTAAGACTATTTAAATCAAACTGAGAAACTTTAAAAAAAATTTTAATTACAATATAAATGACATCAGACTGAAAAATTTAATGGTATAGAAAAATGTGTGGAAAAGATGGCTATATGCTGGTATAGAGTTTGCAAAGGCAACAAGGTAATGGAAGGTAGAGATTGAGATTGCTGCTCTTTTTAATTTTTTTTTAACAAGGTAAGTAGTGGAAGGAAAAATGAGATAGGATTAAGAAGAAAGATTCCTATGCTGCAAAGAATAGTGGCTGATCGAGGCTGTCTGAATCTAAAAGGAATATGTAGTAGTCGGTAATCTTGTGTCAATTCAAACTATTTTTTAAAAGGGAAGAAAGGAATATATTGGCCCTTATATCTGAAAAGTTAAGGTACAATGACTTCAAGTATGGCTGGATCCAGTGGATTAAAAAAAAAAAAATCAGGACTCTGTCTCTCACCATCTCTTGGCTTGCTTTCCCCTAGAGATATTTCATTCATTAGCAGATAACCACCAAAAGATTCACCATAAGATAGAGAAACATCTCTTAACAGCCCCAGATGTTTATATAATAATATAGATGCCCCAGAAGCATGAAGCATCACTCTCTTAATAGTTCCAGCAGAAGTCCCCAGATGAAACTCATCCCACCAATTTTTGCCACAATCCCCTCCATGAGCATATCACTGTGTGGCTAAAAAATAGGATATTTTGGATTAGGTAGTTCTATGTAATGTTATGTTCCCTCCCCCAAAGTCTTACAATGGGTGAAGTGTGATTCCCTGAAGGAAAAAAAAAAAAAAGTCAAGATACTGCTACAAAAAGAAACTGTACTAAGTGATGAGCAGGCAAAAAGAGCAGGGGATGTGCTGAAAACCCTTCACAGAGTTGAAGGGTTGGCAGTGTAGCTGAGCAGCACAGGACTAGATCTGGAGAGTGGAAACTCAGGATATCTATTTTCTCATCTGTTCTGTCCCCTCTCATAGAGCTTCCTCTACCTTCTTTGTACTCTCACCATAGCCTGCATGTCCCCAAAGCCTTTTCATGGACTGACTCAGTCCCTTGGAATCCCTCTTTCTCAATCCCTAGGGGAAGCAAGCTCATTAGTCAATATCAGAACTAAGCCACAAACTACAGGTCACTAGCCATCCTTCTAGATGTATTTGCCTGAAGCAGGAGGCCTTGCTGGGTACAGTCAATGCTAGCAAGTTAGGGCAGCTCAAGCTCCCTGTGGGATTTTTCCTTCCAGGGCTGTGGATAAGGTAGGATCTCTAGAAAGATATGGCAGAAAAAGTATTAATATGTGTCAAGAACAGAAGCGGGCTGCAAGGCCATTCCTGGAATGGGAGCCTTGTTGAAAAACCTGGAATCTCATTCGTTGACAAAGACAGATGGACGAGGAACAGGCTGTCAAAGAAGCAGGGAGGCCAAGTTTGTCACCAAGGAGGCAGACAAAGAATCAGAGCCAAGTCTTGGCTGCCCCAACACAGCCATGGAGTTCTTCTCTGAGGGAGGTAAAATGCACACATAGGACTCATGAATTGTGGCATCTTTCAATATCAGGGAGCATAAGCTTCCTGGGCAGCCCTCCTCAAGTTGCTTCCTCTCAGTTTGACGGGGCTGTCCTTAAGGTTCCCTCTGTGGTCTTCCTCCTCATCTGAGTGATGTACCACCTCTTCTCTCTCACCCTGGGTCCAAGTGTGAAAACATCTGCTTCCTGCCCTTGATAAACTCATAAGCAGCCCAGGGGGTTAAGTAAGTAATTTTATTAGAAACAAAGATTAAACACACACACACACACACACACACACACACACACACACCCCACAGGAACAAAAGTACCATAAATTCATGCAAGTTGATTGGCTTCGGTTTGGTTGTGTTAAATGCAAGGGAGCATATTCTTAATAAAAGTATCAAGATTAACCTAGGTGCTACACACAGATATTCTTTCTCAGATGATGTAGATTTAAGCTAACAGAGCTTCTCAGGCCAAGCAGAATGTTAGGTTTCTCCCTCTCATTCATCCATATTTGTTCATTCACCTGACATATATATAGGTGTCCACTGTGGGCCAGATATTGCATCCTAGCATTTTCTTCCTTTCCAGCCCCAGCTTAAGCTTTCGGTGGGCAGTTTGTGGGCATCCTCCCTTCTCTCTTCTCTCCAGGGTATGAATTCAGTGTCTTTCCTGACTTCAGAGATCCTTCCTGTGAAACTCTGTACCAAGAATCATCCGATAGCATTCCAGTAGTTCTTATCTCTATCCATTTGGTGTGGGTACATGCTAATACTGCTTCTGAAAAGGAAGGGGATATTTCTGTCCTAGCACCTGGACCTCGTCTCCCCGGAGGTGGATGACATATTTCCATGGTGACTGTGCACCAGATTCTGGGCATAGCCAAAGCCCTCTTTTGACTGAACTTACAGGTTCTAGTTTCTTCCTTGAGAGCTACCTCCAACTCTCACTTGCAGAGTCAGGCAGCTCACTGACTTTGAAGCCAATGAGCAATTCACCTGGCTTTGAAGGCCTTTTCCCAGGGTGTTCTTCATCCACAGGTTTTATGAAGAGAGATGTAATAGGGATTACTTTTTTCAGAGACTTCCCTAGGTTGTCTTTGAAACCACCCCTGTGCTGCCCAGTCTCCAGCAAAATAAGAGATGGGCCATCTTGTGAAGGCTGTAGCTGCACTATTAATATTGTACTAATGTAATTTGGTGAGTAAAAATGAGGGAAATTTTTTCAAGTTTTCTTGATTTTCTTTTAGTTTTTAAAACAAAGTGGTAGTGATTAGCCAACCCTATCCACCTTTAAGGAAGTCAATTTAAAACCTGGTAACCAGCCAAAAACATAAAATATTTGAATGCTGCATATTTATTAATTAATGTATTTACTTGGGGGATGGGCAAAGACTCTAGTTCCTGTTCTTATGGTGCCCTTTGGCAAAAAGACGGCAAACTCTAATGTGATTCTTTGGGGAATCTCTCTGAAGTAGTAAGTCATTCATGGCCAACCTTTTAATTGAAGGTAATAATAATTCCAATGATATTATTACGAACAACCATTAGCACGGGAAGGACTGAATTCATTGACGTCAGGGCAAAGCTATGCCCAGCGATGACTGCTGTGCCGAGCCCCTGGGGGAATAACTTTCATAATCCATTGAAAAGTTATGAGCTCCTTGTGTTTGCACCAAGAAAGAAATCAGCATTAACCATTTGAGAAGCCATGTAAAAATGGAGAAAAAGCTACTTGTACTTTTAACAGCTTAATTAATGACTGCAAATGGAGTTATTTCTCACAAAAAACCCATGGAGGAGGTTGGGATGTATGTTGACAATGGAAAATTATCCTGATTTTATAGGTGAGAGCAATTTCCAGACACTAAGAACAAACATGGCCAGAGAGAAAAAGAAAAGATGACTTTTTGTTGTGGAAGGAACAGGGCCCTCGGCCAATGGGCTCACTGTCTGGTTTGGGACAACGGCGATCATTGTGTGGGGGGAACTGAATGGAGGAAGTAGAAGCTGGGTTAAGAGCCTAAAAGCATTGGGTTCAATTATTGCTTCTGCCATTTGTTAACTTTCTGACCTTACCCTAGAAGGACTAACCTTTCAGAACCTTAGTTTTATCATCAATAAAATGGGGAAAATAATACTAACTAACTTGTCGAATCAGAGAGGTCATTGAGATGATGTATGTCAAATTCTTAGCCCAGTGGCTGGCCCATAGACAATTTCTATTATCTAATATCTTCATTATTCTTCTTTCATAATTAATTCTTCAAATATGTAATAAGCACCTATAGTGTGCAGGGACTATGCTGGAGATACAGAACAGTTTCTTTTGATTTTGTAATCTAATGGGAGAGATGTCAAAAAAAATAAATAAAGTGAACACATCAGTAAGTAAAATGCTTGCAAATTGTGCTGAATTTGAAAGCCTGGCTCCCATGAGTACTCAGTAGATAAGAGTTGCCATTTGTACCCAGAAGCAGAGAGTGGGTTTTCATAACTTGGTCTTTTGAGTCTGTCAGAACAACTTAAGCACCCGTTTCTGCTCCAGGTTATATCTTTGGGCAAGTCCTCTGTACATTCTGAGACCCACTTCTGTACACTAGGGGTGGGAAGTGAGGGGCATTCTAGACAGTGCCTTGAACACAGTAGGCTTTCAGTGCAGAGAAGTGTTATCTCAACAAAGCTCCTACTCATCTTGGCTCATGGCTTTCCATCTTCCTCAACATGATTCTATACTCCCAAGATTAATAGGAGTTTAAGATGGAATAGTATTCCCATTTCTTTCCTTGGACATGGACAAGGAGATTCCTATCTCCATGTCTGAGGATTTTGTAAGAAGATTTTATCATTGGCTTGAATAGGAAAAGAAGGAATACATTCCAGGAGGCCCTTTGGCCTACCAGAGTGTCACCAGAAACCCAGTCCTAAGAAGGAATTTGGTACAATAGGCTGGTTTAAAGGATAGGTGAGTCCACCAGATGGATAGAAGGCCCCCAGCATACCTGTAAGACCACAAGGGTCCTGCCAGTGGTAGGGAGTATGTGACAGGATGTAGCAAATGGCTACAGTGAAGCTGCGAGGGACTGACTTATTGCCTCTTAGTTTCCCTTTGAATGATTTGGTCTAGCACAGAGCTTTTAAGTCATGACTGAGCACTTGTTTTTGGTCAGTCTGGTTTGTCATCAGCAGGCTAGGCTTTTAGAACATGGATCTGCAGTCTATTGCTTGTGGTCCAAATCCAGTCCCCTGCCTGCCTTTGCAAATAAAGTTATATTGGCACACAACCACATTCATTTCTTTATTATGTATGGTTGGTTTCTGGTACAACACTGAGCTAGGTAGTCATGACAGAGACCCTTGGCCTCCAATGCCTAAAATATTTCTTCTCTGGCCCTTTTCAGGGAAAATCTACCAATTCCTGATTTAGAGCATTATAGTTTTGGTAGGAATAGATTCATTGACTGATCAATTCATTCATTCATTCATTCACTCATTGCACAAATAATTATCCATCATTTCAAGTGACCTAAACATATGCTAGGCTCACAGTGTCCCAGGTGGTGTGCTCAATTCTTCTCACAGCTATGTGAGTTAGTGATATTATTATCCCATTTTGCAAATGGTGAAATGGAGGCTGGGGATTTCAAGGTTATTCAGCCAGCAAGTGGCAGAACCAGGACTAGAATCATATTTGTCCTTATTATCCCATCTTAGAATGGATTACTGTAAGAAGGGAAAAAAGATACAAATGGTGAGAATAATTTATTTAAAAAAAATCTCTGACAGAAACTCTTGCAATTTAATGAGATGGGTGAATGAAGTTGCTACTTTATTTGGCAGAGCCTCTCTTGAGATGGTTCTTCATTGTGCCTTGTTCTGAACTCACACACTAATTGCTTTAGATGATATTGAAAAAAATCATCTGAAAATGTTTTCCCTTATAATGATATGATTTCACCACTAATGTTGATAAACATTAAAATGACATAAAGCATTTCCTGTTCCAACCCGAGACATCTTGGAGGATTTGTCTAAATATTAGCATACCTTTAAAATAATCAGTGGGTGATTATCTGGATAAGAGGTCAAGAAAAGGATGTTTAGGGAAAAGAAATAAAGTGGGGCAGATTTTTCCTTTCAGAACTCCAAACTGCTGTGGGAGAACAGAGAACTGGCATCTTGCTTTTATTATTTTTTTTAAGATTTTATTTGTTTATTTATGAGAGACACAGAGAGAGAGAGAGAGAGAGGCAGAGACACAGGCAGAGGGAGAAGCAGGCTCCATGCAGGGACCCCGATGTGGGACTCGATCCCAGGACTCCAGGATCACACCCTGGGCTGAAGTCCGCACTAAACTGCTGAGCCACCCAGGCTGCCCGGCATCTTGCTTTTAGCAGGTTAGAAAGGAACTGTATCCACAAGCAAAAGTGAGATTTTGTTCTTTCTGGTGCTCATTCTAGATGTGGCTTTTGCTGGTGTCTCCACTGGGGAAATGCAAACTTAGAGTTTCTAAGTGGAAATTAGAGAAGAGCATTTTAGCTTGAGGGACGCTGCCTCCTTCTAATGACAATTTATGAAGATGGTTTAATTTCACAGTCCAAGTAGAGGGTCTACTGACAAGTTCTCATATGAACTGATTAGGCTTCCCCTGTAGACATTTTTATCAGACTGATTCATTCCTCTGGAAGAATGCTGGCTTTTACATTTTTTAAGAAGAGATTCCAAATGGCTTGTCAAGATTACATCTTGCATGTGAGTCTCAGCCAGGATTATGTTACAGCCGGGACTGACAATATTTAATAGGTAGAATACAGGCAGAATTATAGAAATGGAGCAAGCTGATCCCAACAAATAGAAGGAGCGTGTATGTATGGTGTACATATATCCCAAGTAGCTTCCAGGCAGTCTGTGGATTGGATGTCCTGAGAGAATGCATGAATACATAAAATGTAATATTCCCAAAAAATCAATTACTTCAGCTTTTGTCTTATAGCATGAGCAGATTCTTATAAACTGTCTTTGTGTCTGGTGCATTCCATGACCAGAATTCCTAACCACCCCTTCAGATCCCCTATAAAAACCAGATATGTGGGAAGAGGAGGGAACCCCAGACCGTTTTGTGCCAAACTGGTCTAATATAGAGATTGCAGCTACATTGGATAAGTGCTGACAAACTCACCACATCTGAAGGGGCTTCTTTGGAATGGCACGTCCCCTGCTCCTGGAACTCAAATGGAGCATCTATCAAGCCACACAGGAGGTGAGCAAAGCATGTGGCCTTTCTCATCTGAAACCCTTGACTCCTAGGCTTGGCATGTTTAGGAGTGGTATGGCATAGGCTGACCCAGACAATAGGAAGAACATGCGCACAGGCTTAGCAATAAAAAGAATCATGAGACCTTCAAGAGCCGAGTCCTTCCCTGCCTTGGCCATGGCTAACAGGTTGGTCTTTCTGGGAGTACAGCTGGGTTAGTCTTTCCACAAATGCCATTCTGTCTGCCGCCTTTGTATAGGACACAGCTCAATGACCCTCTCATGACAATAATTTTATTATTTATGGGAGAAACCACACAATGACAAAAAGGGATCAGGAATGCATTAACCCTTTAAAATTACTTTGTGATACTATCTACTACTGTTATCCTCACCCCTTTAGCCCAATGAATTCCAACTCATGCCCTCCTGTGCTTCCCCAGGAAAATTTTCCCTGGACCCAGCCTGGGCAGGTCCCTTCACTCTAGGGTCTCATAGCCTATGGCATCTTTTTCTTACTCCTCATATTCTTTGTCATGTTACCACTATTTGTGGGATTTAGTGGATTAACCTCCATGAAAGCAAGAGCAGGTTGGTTTTGCTGGTTTCCATAGCCCTAGTGTCTGGCACAGGCCTGGCATATACTAGGGCTAGGCAGATGGATAGATAGAGAAATAAAGGAAACTCCACAGCATTTTAAAAATGTGGATAACAACACCTAATAATGGGGTTGTTACAAGGTTAAATAAGATAACATATGTGAAATTTCTGGCTTGTCTTGCCAAGGAACAAAGACTATTCTGATTATTACTTTAAAAATTATTAGCAAGGTGAAGAATTAGAGTATATAGAACAGAATTCAGAAGATGATACTCGAGGCAATAACTGAATCTTCCAGAGAGAAGTGTCACCAGAGTTGTCTGGACATCTTATGCTTCTGGCATCAAATTAACATCTCAGACCAACCCAGTTGTGTTGTTGTAAGGGAAATCATCTTGTCACAACTGATGGTACCAGAGGAGCTCCTGGTGATGAGCATCTAGTTACTGGTTTCCTGGTGCTATTTGCTTCAGTGAGCCACATCACCCCTCTGCTAAGTGGGTTCAAAGCTACACCTTGCCAAGCTGACATGACCATTTTGATGATCACTTTCTTTTCTTTTTAAGTATAAGGTAGTAGTCTCCTGAAAACTACTGTCCCTGAGTTTTGAACCATGCAAGGATAGTGGTGAAAAGACCAACATGTTTTCAGGAGACAGCAAGTGAGTGTCCTTCCACTTTTGGCAAGCAACATAGCATAGTGGCCAAGTGCTTAGAGTCTGGGACCAGGCTGCCTCCCTGGGAATTCCAGCTTGGCCACTTTCTAGCTGTGTGACTTTGGCTAGTCATTTAACCTCTTTGCTCCTTAGTTTCCTTGTAACTAAAATGAGAGATTATAGACCTGACTCCTAGGGTTGCTGTGAGATTGAGTATGTTAATATTTTTAGAGTGCTAAGATAATGCCTAGTAAGTAGGAAGTGCATATAGATAAATGGATGGATGGATAAAACAGAAAAGTTTTTAGTGAAGACTGATAGGAGTTCTTTGTATTTCTGGAGAATTGCTTGTATTTCCTGAGAATTTTATTTTACCAAGTTCTAATCTTCCCAGCAGCCAAACAAGGCAGGTTCTCCTTTGCCCTACTAGAGAGCAAGAATCAGGACAAAGTGCTGACTTGTCCAAGGACATCTGATGAATAAGTGGCAGAGCTGGATCCTAATATAAGTCTTTCAGAGTCCTGTAAGATTCTGGAGTCCAGAGACCTGGATCTGTACTGAACTAACACAAGACCCATTAGAGAATGTTATGTAAGGGAGTAATTTCTGCACAGACCTTACTACCGAGTGTTTTAAAATCTAGCAGTGCCAATTATGCTGGACTCAGCTCTGTTCATTTTCTTATTCATTCGTTTGTTCATTCAACAAGTATTATAGAATGTCTCCTCAGCAGCAGTTACTCTTCCCACTGTTGGGGTATTTCTAGCTTCTTACAGTCTGCCCTGAATTGTGTTATCTGGGTGCTTTCATGCATCTCTTTAGGAAATATGTATTGAGTGGTAGGTCAGGCACAGTTCTAAACATCAGTTACTTGTCTTAGAGTCCACATAAGCCCATTAAAGAGGGGAGTTACTCATCTTTGCACTTTCCAATACCTAGCAGACAGTAGTTAATAAAGATTCTTGATCGAATGGATACATACATGGACTTAACTTAAAGAAACTCAGGAAAAAAATAGTGGAAGGATGATATAATGGGAGGGCGACATACTATTTGCATACTTGTATTCTTGCCCTGGTTTTCCCACTAACCTGGTGACCCTTCATAAATCATTTAAGCTCTTAGAAACTTAGCTAGCTAACCATCTTTTCTTCTCTCCCCTTCTCCCATAGAATTGTATTAGGGATCTTGGCTATAGGTCAGTGATAATTGAGAGAAAGATTATATTGCTCTAAATTATCCCTAATTTATCCCTATATACCTGCTTTAAGTTTTATAATGTAATGATAGTTTAGATGAATTACATTTTCTGAGCAGTCTTAAAGTTCTAGGTCAGGACTGCAATCATTTCATGCTGCTAAAGGTCCTATATGATAAGCTAAAGGTGAGGGATAATTAATCCATGGCCAAACTGGATGTCTTTGGGACAACCCTTGGGCTTCCACTGAAGCCAAACTTAAGAGAAAGAAGAGATGCGAATTTGGGCCAATAATTCTTGCCTCCTTACCTCCATCTCACCCTGTCTCCCAAAGCCTCACAGCCTTCTGGCAATAGATTAAGAGTGAAAAGGACCAGATTCAAGAAAAAAAATATGGCTTGAGCCTCATAGTCATTCATACCCTGAGCCTCCTTGCTCCTATTCTCTAACCAGTTAGTTCTCCTGATTTGACTAGGATGGGAAGCCACTGTTTTATGGATCTGTCAGTAGCTTTCACCACTTGCCAGCTCTGCAGATTGGTGTGTAAGTGGGCACACAGCACACATTTGCTCTCTGGCTAAAGTGTTTAGCCTTCTTCTCTTGGAGTGCATAGAGAGAGCCAGCCGTTTGGCCATCCCTCTAGCTCACCCACCCAATAGGAGTTCACCCAGAGAAATGCAGTATCAGGCATGAGCAAGAGTTTGTGCAGGCTTGAGGGTCACATATCCTTGGTTGCAATCCCAGTTCCTTCGTTTGTTAGCTATGAGACCTTGAGCAAAGGACTTAATATCTCAAAGTTTCAGCTCCTGCACATGTTCTGCGGGGGATGATAAGAACACTGACCACTGGTTATTGGGAAAGTTGAATGAGATAATCTACATGGAACACTACACATGGGTCTGACGCATAGTAGTTACACAGTAAACAGAAGCACTTTTTAGTGTTGTTATTGTTGCTCTTCGTGGAATTCTCTTAGGAGCCAAGAGTGTTGATTTGATAATAATAAAAATCCCCACGTTTGTCTAGCCGCCTGTCAGGTGATGGTTGGTAGCCAGCCAAAAGTAGTCCATTTAGTCACCGTCTTCTGGAAGTATTCAGCATTCCAACTATTCTTCCTAGCTCCTAAATTTTCTCAAGCCTTCTTTTCACTGCTGAGGGCTCCTGACTTGAAAGTAGGAAGAAATCAAGTGAGAATTTAGTTAAGCATGCACTGTAAAGATGGTCCATTTAGTTGGCAGAGTGAGAGTTTTGGAGAGGGTGTTTGAAAGACTAGCTTGTAACTTCTGATGCCAACCCGGAGGCGTGAGGCAATATTTTTTCTTTTCTCCTGGAAGGTCCACAGCCTCCTTCCAGGGCAATCTCTTGGGTTTCATTGAATTGGCTGTTACATTTGGAAACCAACTTGTGCATCTGAGCATTTGGAGAAAAGCTATTGACTAACCCTTGCTCTCTTTCAGCCTGCCTCCCTTTTTCCAATATTTAGGAGTCTTGGCCAAAACAAAGAGCCCATTGTGTCCCTGGTACAAGCACCAGAACTAAATTAAACATTCATTGAGTCCTAATTAATTGTATTAAGGTTAGGCAATTCCCACTGCTTGGAAAAAAAACCCAAATACTTAATTTACTCGCGATGTGGTGTGTGTCCCCTAGCATTGAACTAAACCACCACGAAACAATCACTCACTTAACAGAAACTGGGGCCTCGGCCCAGGAACTAATTAGCCCCTCTTTCTCTATATATAGCTATCTTCACCACCAGGACCATCTGGAAGTTGTTACCTTCCAAATTCTTTCCATCTATTTTTTTTTTTTCCAAACCGATCATTACTGCCATGATTCTTTCTTTCTCTTTTATTCCTATATTACGTGACTTCCCACTCTTAGATTCATTGGTGTTATCTAGATCACAACCCAGCTGCCCTGGGTATTTACTGTCTGTTTGCTTTTCAAGTGGCACACCTATTTTTATGTACTTTTCCCAGTGGCAGAAGGAAAAAGAAAATCTTTGTAAAACCCAGAGGCGGAAGCAAGAATAATTGCCAAGGGGTTTGGGCCTACCAAAGTTGACTGTGTGCCCACCAGGAGGCCCCTGAACTCTATGAAGCCCCTATAGTCAGTGTCTTTAATGGTCAGAGACACATGGAGAGCTCTTAGAAGACCTTGATTTCTTGCCCAACTCATTGAGCAAAAAGCACCAATGTAATTTACCCTTTCTTTAGGGAAAACTCACCCATGTCAGGGTCTACTGTGCTTTGAGAGTCAGTATGGAAGTATAGAAACTGCCTTAGCTGACAGTATACTTTAGGAGAGTGGCCTCAAATACTTCATGAATGCTTAATTAGTCCAGAGCCCTTACTCTGACTCTCAGGAACCCCTCTGGTCTGGCCTCTCTGTGCCTCTCCCACACCCTGTCTCACCAACATGCCCTGGTTTACTGCAGTCCTGGAACCCTGGTATTCCTTCTGCCTCCCAACATGCCAAGCTTATTTCCACATCAGGACCTCTGAACCTGTTGTCTCCTGTGTCTGGAACCCATTCCCCTCCATCTTTGCAAGACGAGCTCCTTCTCATCACACAGGTCTCAGCTTAGCTCTTACAGCTCGAAATGGCCCTCCCTAGCCACATTATCAGAAGTCCCTTCCAGCCCTCCAGGCCCTCCTTATCACATTCTCCTGTTTTGTGCTCTTTAGATTTTTTTTTAAAACTTAAAATACAATCTAAAGGTTACAAGAAATAAGGAATATTTTAAGAAACCTTGAATAACTCTAGTAAAATCACCAGGAAAACTCAAAATCATAGGCTCACTTTACCTGAAGTGCTCTCCAATTCACCATAAGTTTCAATGTTTCAAGTTCATTCCATTTCTTGCATTTTAGAGTCCCTTTGGGGTAAGCCTCTCCCCTTCCTCCGCCCCAGGCATCAAAGCAGAAGAAGCCTAGCTTTCCAGAGTTCATCACTCACTCAGTGGCTTCTGATCATCTCTGGGAGACTCGGCCTCCCCATCACCCCCACCACCCTGGCATCCCTTCTGATATCTTGCTTCACAGCATATATTGCATGCTGGCTCAAAGTCAAGGGGGTCTGGGGGACTAGAAGTATAATGAATTCTTGTTTTATGGAGGGTGGTTCTCATCTTCAACCTTGGAGACTAACTCCAGGCAAAAGCAAATTTCTCTTTTGTCCCTTTACAGTAGTTCATCTGCTGCTTTTGCCTGCTGCTTCCACCCCTCCTTTATAGTCCCAAATGGCAGAAATCCCTGGAAACTTAGCTCCTGGTTCTCAACTCCATTTATCTTAAAAATTCTCCATATAAAAAAGGCCCATGGTGTCCAGATTTCAGTAAGGCTAACAGGACCCTCTCTACAGAGTATCATGTGTCAGAGTTATAAGTCCCAAGGAGGAATCCAGTTACATGGGAGTTCAAGTCCACAACCTGCTCTTCAAGCATTTTGATTTTCCTTTGAGTGTCACATTGGATTCAACTAATTCATTTTTCGGAGGAGAGAAAATATTCTTAACAGCCAGGTTTCTGGCTTGGCTTTCATCTGGGAGGCCTTCAGCTTTTCATGTTCTCTCTTCAATCACCTTTTCATGGACCTTTCCTACTAAACCTCTGGGACTTGAATCCAAGGAGGAAGGAATTCAGGCCTCAGTAGAATCCTGCATAGGTCTGTTTTTTGGCTGATGACTAGTTTTCATAAAAACAATCAGAACAACAACAACAAAAAATGGGTGGGGGGTAAACATAAGGAAGTAAAAAGGAAGTAAATTTTTTTAAAAGGCCAAAGGCATAGTAAATAAAATAGAAAACAACAATAACAACAAGAGATGATCCACAAAAATAAAAGCTGAATCTTTGAATTTTACACTGTCCAATATGGTAATCACTAGCCACATGTAACTATTTACATTTAAATCAATTTAAAAAGTCCAGGGTAAATAAAGAAAGAAAGTAGACAAGATATAAAATGCTTCATTAGGAAAAAATATAGAAACATAACTACAGATAGAGTAGGGACATAACTACAGATAAAGTAGAGACTTTTTTTATTATTATAAAAGATGTTATGAAGAACTTTGTGCCAATGTATTTTTAAAACCAGGTACAATAAGAAATTTCCTGAAAAAAAAAAAATAAGCCTTTCCCAAACTGACTCCAAATAAAGTGGAAGCAAGTCTGGATATACCAGTAACCATTGAAGGAACTAAATCTGTAGCTAAAATATGACCCCACCTCCATCCTCCTCACCAAATCAAGTCAGGATAATTTTACAGTCAAGTTCTACTAAAACTTCGAGGAATAGCCAATCTCTTAAATTAAAAGTGATAGTGGCCAGACCTATGGCCCAAAGCAAGATATTTTCCTGCTTGGTGTCTCTACCCTGAAGCAGTTAAACTAAAAAGTTTCAGGGGGTAGGGAGGCACCTGGGTGGCTCAGTTTGCTAAGCATTTGCCTTCAGCTCTGGTCATGATCCTAAGGTCCTGAGATGGAGCCTCGCATCAGGCTTCCTGCTCAGCAGAGAGCCTGCTTCTCCCTCTCCCTCTGTTGGTCCTTCTTATGCACATACTCTCACTCTCTTTCAAATAAATAATATCTTAAAAAAAAAAAAGGTTTTCAAGGGCCTAGGCAGCTCCATGGTCCCATGATTCCAGACTCTAAATCATTTGTCCTCCCACTAATCTTGTCTACACATTAATAGCTTCCAAGTACAAAAGTGACAATATCAGATCACCTCTATGACCAGTCTGATGTGCTATACTAATGATGATTGTTAAATAGACCCAGACAAAAGAGAAATTGCTAAAGAAACAGTTGACTCAACAGTATTGTGGAGCTGAAGCCAAATTATGATTTGTTCCTATCTCATTTAGGGAAGATTTCTCCACTGAAAAGAATTTACTGATAGCCCTGAATAATAACAATGTCTAGTGAGGGTAAAAGTCGTGTTTTTCTTGATTTTACATTAATAGCAATAGCTAATATTTATAGCATGATTCTCACATGCCAGGCATAATCTAAGTGCTTTATATGCATTAGTTCATTTGACATATATGATGTCCTGCGAAGTAGGTAGATATTTGCTTCCTCTTAAAGGCTAGGAACAGTGACTCAGGGATATTCTTACTTGCCCAAGATTACATGGTTCTCACATGTTGAACAGAACTCCAGGTCCAAGAGGTGGTACAAACGAACTGCTCTTATGCACAGATAGCAAGTTATGTGTGCTTGTGGAGCTTCTGCAGTAGCTAAAAGTATTTCTCTTTGGGTTTTATGTCTTTGGTCCACAGGAGCAATTCTTCTGTATCATGTGTCTAGTATAGGTTACTTTCCCAATGCTACCTTATCCAAAGGACCTTAAGAAGCTATTTATTTCCTTCTGTAATCAAAGCAATCACTGGCTAGGGCTGTATTCAGTAAGGAAGCTGGCTGGTTATTAGAAATTCATTGGTGTCATAATATTAGTTGCATTTGTAAAAGATGGATGAAAGGATAATTGTTCCGGCATTTCCATAGTCTAGGGGGTATATAGATTGGAGGGTCCCTTCCTCAGTGAATATGCTTTAGCAGACTTAGGGAAGTTACTCCATCATTTCTTTCCTGCTGATTTCTTGAAGGGTCTGAAGTCCTTATTCTGGTGACCACCAGAGCTGCCCATCAGCACTGGTCAGCAGCAGGTCATTTTGCCTGATCCCCTTTGATTTTGTGGCTTTTGTCAAAACTTTGTCTGCAAATACCTCACAGCCCAAGAGGGAAGCAAAGCCTTGCATGCTCCAGGCCATCGAGGACAGTTCTGCAAGGGTCAAAAAGGCATGCTGATGAAGAATTTCCTTGTGTTACCCACTTCCTTCGCTATTCATTCCAGACTTATTAGGTCAAGCGCTGCTTACCTCTGCAATTTGCATTGTGCAAGATGGACTTTGGGAAAGTTAGGTGGATGAGGAACATTTCTTGGGAACTAAAACAAAAGTACATTCAGTTTAAATTCTTTGGAACACACCTACCTGAGATAATAGGGCACTTCTTTAAAAGTTTCTGAACCCACCACAATCCTCCTGTAGAAACACAGACATGCCTTTCAGTCCCCTTGAGTTATCAAAGGGGCTTAAAGAAATAATGCACCTGGATTTAGCTTTGCTTTAAGTCTTTATGCTGCTGACAGGGCTTAAAATGGGCAGGTAATCACTGGTACAATGTGTCATCTTTTTTTCCTCCCTTTTCTTATGAAATAAAGTGCAAAGTACCTACCTTTTTTTAAAAAAAATCTTAAGCTATTTCTTTTAAATGAGGCAAAGCTATCACTATTTTCCTTTGCTCTGATATTTTTGACAGGACTTGGTTTCCATGGTGAGATGGAAATGAGTTAGATGTATAATAAAGAGGATACAATACATGAGTCTCTATTCATATTGACACCTCTATTTGTCTCTGAGGCATTAAAGCCTGGTGTTAAATGTTAATGAGATCTGAAGAGTGAACCAGAGGGCAGCCAGATCTGTTGCTTTCTTCATTGGCTTAGGGACCAGAGGTACAACCTCTTTTTCTTGCCTCTCATTTTTAATTCCTTCTGTATCATACCAAGTAAATGGTTACTTTTTTTTTTCTAATTTTACCACTTTGGAGTGAGCCACGTGTCATGCTAAGTGGACCTTAGCTTTTCATTCATATGAAGTAAGCGTTTTTGCTTCCATTTTGCAAGAGAGGAAGCTGAACTTACAAAAAGTCAGTGCCCTGGGCTCAGGGCTGCTGAATGGCAGAGCTGAGCCTCAAACCCATCCTACGGGACTCTATACCCAGTGCATTTAGACCTTGTATTCAGATGTCTAGTCATTGACCAGAGAGCCTTTATCATCCTCCACTTCCCTATCTGTCGTCTCAGCAGTCTGGTGTGGGCCACAGGACCTCACCCTTCCACTGGCCTCTTGGTGGCCTCCCTGATCAGAACTTTCCCAGCCCATCCAACCTGAGTGCCTCAGCCAGGTTTACCTTCCTGAAACACTTTCTCTGAGTCCCTCCCATGATGACAGATTGCCAGTTTCTCTTGTTTCCAACCACATTAAGTTCAACTACCTCTACTCAGTCCTCATATTCCTCCCAAATAGGTCCCCTGAGGAAGTTTTTATGAATTTTCCACCACTCCCAGATAATGAGATATTTTTTCCTCTTCTAAAAATATATAGTGTCCATTTTTCTTTCCATGTCTTCTTGAGTATTGTTTGCCATTGTCTGAAGTGCCCTATTTTCTGTCTGAAGCCTGCCTATTGGATTCAGCCTAGATATAATCCTTTAAGCCTCCAAAAAAATTTGAAAATGTCATTATCTCTCTTTTTCCTTACCTCCTGAGGCTCTTAGAATGTCCTCACTCAGTTTTCCTCAGGATTCCCTTGTGGATCACCATGGTTTCTCTTCTGGCCATCTTGTCTTCAGCTAGACTATAAGTTCCTTATAATAAAGCAGTGGTCTTTATTTCTGTTGTTCTCATTCTGCTTAACAGACAGCTAGAAAATAAGAATTGTAGCTAACATTTATTAAGTATGTAATATGCACTGGCACTGTTTCCCTGTATTCATTCTTATAATCTTCACAGTAATCCTCCGAGGTAAGGAGTAGCTCCATTTTCAGATGAAGAGACTGAGGGACTGAGAGATTAGATGACTTTGCCCAGATGGTGAAACCGTAAAGCAAATCAGGCAGTGGAGCAGGGCCTCCACGCTGCACTATGCCCCTTATGCTGTCCGACAGGTCAAATGCATATAAACACATATCCAGGCATAGAGAACAAATGAGAAAGTGTGAATTTTTTATCTGAGATTTTATACAGCTAGTGAAGCTCATGGTTCCCAGGTTTCCTCTAGAACTGGGTTCTTAGCTCTTCGCCTATCACTGAGCAGCTGGAGATCTTTGCATTAAATCAGTATATTCCTTTTTAGAAAAGTATTCTGAGTTTTATTAGCACTGTCCAATCCCACTTAGAGCCAACCTGACCTTTGCATGGTGGATGTAACTCAAGCTCTCACTCCCCTTCTCCAGTAATAAGAGCCTCTTCTATTTGGTATTAGGTGCCTTAATCTTCTCAGAACGAGATAGAATATAAACAAACAGAGTTGAGTATTTTAACTTTATAACAGCAGCAAAAACTTCCATAAGTCTCTTAAAAATGAAGTAATTTTAGTTTTGAGAAATTTGTGACTGCCTAGGTCAACACTGTCATTTCTGACTCTCCATCTCTGTAGTACATTTAAGCAGCTAATTTAGATTGCTTCCATTTTGCAAGAGTTGCATTTTCCTATACTACAAACTTGCAAATGCTATAGCTGTAGCATATTTTCCACATCAGTGCTCTTCTTTTGCATAGTAGATGTGGTTTGGGAGATTTTATTTATTTAGTTAGTTAGTTAGTTAGTTAGTTGGTTTTGGTGAGGTTTTGTTTTTTGTTTTTGTTTTTGTTTTGTTTTTTGGCCAAATCCAACCAAATTATCATCAGAAATGCAAGAAAAAATCATATTAGTAAAAGACCTTTAAATTCTAAGATCCAAGGTGTGTCACTTGTGTACCTCAAAGTCACACTGCATACTGAGGTAACACCTCCTGAACCATGTTTCTGACTCATCCACAGAGCAGTACCTTATATGGAGTCAGCACTTAGCATATGTTTACCAGGTAGAATTTTGGATGTTTTCCTTGGCTTCTACAAACAGAAGTTGGTTTAGTAATCAAAAGCAAAGTGTTCTCCACCAAGGGAAGTATGACTAGAGTTTCAAAGAGTTAACTTTGTCAGGTTAGACTGGGGGATTTTACAAATGGCAGCTGTTGATGCTGATGGAGAAAATAGATTTGGGTAAGAAGAAGAAATGGTTCTTACTCAGCCATATCTAACAAGTTTGTGGAAAGGGGTACTATTATACCAGGTCTCCTTTGAACAAGAAGGGTGATCACTATGTAATGTAAATACAAACCCCACAGGGTAGGGCACCTGAGTGGCTCCATTGATTATATGTCTGCCTTCAGCTCAAGTCATGATTCCAGGTCCTGGGATCAAATCCTGTATCAGGCTCCCTGAGCTCAGCAGGAAATCTGCTTCTCCCTCTCCCTCTGCCCCTCCTGCCTGCTCATGCTCTCTCTCTTAAAATAAAAAATAAAATCTTAAAAAAAACCCCACAGCATCTTGTCCTGGTTTTGCTTCCTAGCCTCAGCTCTCACCACTGCCCATCTGGCACGTGATGCTCTGGAACACCAGCCTGTTTGGCATTCTCACACGTGCTATACCCTCCTCAAATCCATGTCTTGGCTTTTGCTCTCCTTGCTGGCAAGGCTGTTCCTTCTCCTCCATTTGGTGTAGTTATCTGCCTCAGACAAGAAATTCTTTTTCCCAAGGACAATTGCCTCCCTTCCAAAAGTGGAAATGCCACTTATCAGTCCTTCTAGAATTTGCTGTGCACAACCTGTTAATACTTTGTATTCTAATTAGTAATGTGCCTGGGTTTCCAGCCAGCCTGGGATTTTCTCAATCTGTATCACCTACACTGTGCCTGAAATATAGTGGGTGCCTAGGGGCCTTGCTGAAAGAAGAAACAGCAAGGGGAAGATGATGGTAGATGAGTGCTATTCCACAAGGGAAAAGGAAAAGCTGAAACCTATCTACATGAAATCCCCAAATATGTTCCATTCTTTCTTTGTTGTCACCTTATTCTGCCTTTCCTGAGGGAGCAGTTGGCCCCATGTGAAAGGTAAAACCCATGAGTCTTTAGGGACATTTTATGCATGTAGAAAAGTCTAGCATTTCCCAGTCCACTACTTAGGAGTTTCATCATAGAGTGTCTCAGGAGGTGTTATCTCCCCTCTCGGGTCTTAGGGGGAGAAAGGGTGATCAAAGAAACCAACTCTAGGGGAAATTTTAGAGTCAGTGGTTTTTATGGATAAGCAAGGGGTCTGAGCTTCCAGGAACAGAGTGGCAATGGGTATGATCACAGTATGGGGAAAATTCTTCAAGAATCTCCTGACCATTTTTACATGCAGCCATCTTTCATATCCCTATGAGATAAAATCACCCTAAGGGTCATAAACCACTGTCAGGGGTATTGGACAAGCCCCATAGGTAGTTGTTCTGAGCCAGTAAAAGCATCTTAATTGACCTAAATGACAACAGTTATGTTATAAATATCTAGAATTTATGACCTGAGAAGGCATAATCACATCTTCCATCAGTTAAGTTTGCATAGGAGAAGCTTGGGGATTTAAGATAGGGCTGCAAGTTGGGGGAAATCTGATTAGCCTTAACTTTATGACAAACACAGAGCTAAGTGAATCGGAGTGCTTTCAAGTTCCTGATCCCTGAGAGTTAAAGGCAGTGGTGTTTCAGAGTCGGTAAAAGCCACCCCGTCCCCTCTGTGCAGCTGTCATTTTATTGGCCTTGTAAAGTCTCGCGTTCGCCGTGACAAATCCAAGACCATATACCTGCAAAGAAGAGATGTTTTAGATTATGGGGTGTGCAGGAAGCAGACGGTGGAGTTAGAGGGTGTAAGCTGAAGGCTTGTTGGTGTGTGTGTTTATGCTGAGCCCTCTTTGGAATGTGCAGAGTCATTGTGAAAAGCAAGTAAATGCTGCACCAAAGAACACATGAAGATCTGATGAGATGCCTCAGCCTCTACAGCATTTGAGTAGGTGAAATTCAGGGAAGAATTTTAAAATGAATTTATGCATCTAAAAACTCCACATGTCTTTCAAGTTAGTTGAAAATTAAACTTGGGTTTTTAAAACATAATGTATTTCCTGAAGTTTTTTATGAAGAGAAGCATTGATATCAAGCAGTTTGATTACATCTGAAGCAAAAATTGAAACAAAACCAACCCAAAAGAGAATGTGTGTTTTTAAAATCACACATTATAGACATAAATTTGATATCATTGATCAACCAGGTGATTGCCCCAGACTCAGTGATCAATGGAGTGGAGTCATCTTTGAGGTAAAAGGCAAACAGCCAACTTAATCCCAATTTGCAGAGCTTCAAAGGTGAACAGTCATTTTGCAGGGCAATGAAGAGCTCAAGTTATCTATTTAATGCCGAAGTCTGTGAAGTCAGTGAAAATTCTTTAATGAATTTGAGAACTATCCTTCAAAGAAGCCTCCAACTAAAACCCGTAGAGAGACCAGTTGTCTTTGAACTCTAGAGATGACGTTTATCCTAGATTAACCTGATCTTTTGGTTTCCTCTGTTTACTAGGGACAGAGTTCTGAATTTTGAGAGTAGCATTACAGTGCTTTGGCAGGCATACCTATCACAGATGTATTATAACATGGAGGAATGCTTTTTGCTTCCTACAGCTTCATCTATTAATAAGGACTTGTCCCAACCAAAGGATCCAGTTTGTGCATGAAATTCTTGCATGTGTCCATGTTCTGTTTCTAAGAGTCAAATGGGCCCTGAGATATGCACTCAATTCATTACTTCTCAGGAGGTATGCAACAAAACTTCAATTTTGGTTTTATTTTTATCATACTTTCCACTGTTCTGCTATACCTTTAAACCTTGTATCTTCCAAATCCAAAATTCCATGCCTTACAATGTGGAAGAAATAGGAAATCTGGAACTGATTATGAAATTATGAAGGAGGGGAGATGCAGAAATGTACGAGGATAAGTGTACAAATGCATAAGCTCTGATATACACAAAGCCTGGTGCGAAGGACACATCATTTTGGGTTTGAACCCCTGCTTTTACATTTCAGCATAATGAAATCTAGCATTTGCTTTGTGTAGTGCTTGGGGAGCTTTTGGTGTTAACAGAATTCTTTTCTAAAGAAATTCCTTTGGATTCCTTTAGAATTTGTCCAGTTTCCAGGTTCCAATAGGAAAAACATGGATGAGATTTTAATAGAAAAATAGTGCTTCAGATTTTTCATTTGGCAAGCACCCTACTCTAGAGCTACTCTTATTTTATTGAGTAGAACACATCAGCTTAATAGAGGAGCTCTCAGTGTTTGTACCCTGATGAGACGGGCATGGGCCCCCTGGGAAATAGGCCCTCTGGGGTTTTGAGTCCACTTGTGGTTTGCCATTCATTCTCATCTCATTGGAGAATACACTTGAACAACAATTATATGTGCTGATAAATCAAAGCCAAATCCTTTAATGTTCTGTACTCATATCTCCTTGAAAAAGGAAGGCTGAACCTTTCCATAAGTTATTTCAGATGTGATTGTCTTCCTATTGATCAGGTGGTGGTGGTAGTGGGATATTCTATTGTTTAGCTTTAGTGCTCGCAAACTGATTTTAAAGGCAATGCATTTTTATTATTAAAGATATCAAATAATTCAAAAATCTTTGCAAAAGAATTCCACCATCCAGAAATACTAACATTTTGGTGAGCTGTGTGCCTTCCCAGTCTTTTTTTTTCTATATCTAACCTCTTTACAAAAAAGAATGAAACCATGTTATAAATATCTTTATAACTTGCTATTTGAACTGTTAACATTGTATGTTGGACACATTTCTGCATTAATAGATTATACCTAGGGCGCCATTTTCATAGCTTCAGGGTATAGAATTTTGCATTATTTAATCAGTCCTTAACAATGAACACTTAGTTCTTTATAAATGTTTCCTATTAGAATGCCATAGCTCCTTGGGCTTCATCTTTAAGCAGTTGTCTAATAATTTATTTAGAATAAATTACTAAAAGGGAAGTTGCACATGTACATTGATACCTATTGTGAAGTGGCCTCCTAGAGAGTCTGTGTCCAATCACTCTTTTATTTTTATTTTTTTAAAGGTAGTAAGTAATCTCTATACCCAATGTGGGGCTGGAACTCACAACCCCAAGACCAAGAGTCAAATGCTTTACTGACTGAGCCAGCCAAGTGCCCCTCATCCTACTTTTATGTCTTGAATGGCACCATCTTGCTGTACTACCCCTCAAGTCTTTGGTTTTGTTTTACTTTGCTTTTCCAAATTAACTCTAATTGGTACTGAGTTCTCAGGATTTTTCTCCCGAGTGATAGGGTACAAACCAGGGAAACAGTTAAGATGCTAACTTGAAAGTCAGTGCAGCAGGAAAAGAGAGATGAAGAATATGCTTGTAGAAGTGACACTATGATGCTCATCTGGCTTTTCCCCTGTGGGTACAGGCCTTTAACTTGAATGTATGAAGTTTCTGAAGGAGTTGCCTCTCTCCGTTTCCTTGCAAGGACAGTTTTCTTTGTTGTAGGTGAAGATTTGTAGGCCTCGGCCAATAAAAGGGAAGTGGCTGGTGCAAGAAATGAGCAAGTGGTCCCACTTTCCTTGCTCCAGATCTTACAAACACATAAAACAAAATTCAGTTAACCAGTTGATTTTTGCTGGCATACGTTTTGAATCTGGAGCTTCTTGGCCATTGAGGGGTCTGAGGTTCGGGGCCCTTTTATCCTTTTATTGGTGAATTCACTGAAGTGTAGGCAGACAGAAAATGTTCAAGTGGCAGGCAGATAAACTTGTTAAATCCCTGGGAGTCTTTCCTTCCTTGCTCTGGGAGTTTATCATCTTGGCGGAGTTAAAAGGCAATTAGACCTGCAGGTCTTTGCCGGCTTGTTTATTGGCGTTTTACACATGGGTGTTGAAGAGACAGGGTCGTATTAAACATTCCGATCCTGCTGGCTGGAGGGGAATGAGACCTCGTCCCAGCTAAGTCTCCTCGAGAGAGAGCCTTGCCAAAAAGCTGGAGGAAAATCCGTTTAAATATAGTACCTGTGCCCCACGATGCTCATTGTTGGTGGAAAATTGCAGTCGGCTAGCTCCATGCTGCGTTACATTTCCTGGGAAATGGTTTTATGGAAGGGCGTTTGATGAAAAAGTTCATTCCTTTTGTAATTGTTAGCTGCCCTGTGGTGTTAGTTAAGGTAGAAGCACACTAGAAATGCTTCTTGCTCCAAATCTCTAGGGCAAGCCCATTCATGACAAGGGAAGGCTACTAGTTTGAAATTGGATGAGGGACAGATTTCCTCTAAGCCTCCTGGTCCTTCTGGTTCTCTGCATCTCCCCAGGCAGGCTAGTCCTGGGCAAAATTGCAGAGAAGCCCCGTCTTAGGCTTCTGCAACCACTTCTCCCTCTTCTCACACCCCTCCCCTCCATCTGCCAGGAGCCTTGTAGACAGAACTCTCACACTCATATGCTAGTGAAGTAATATGGCCCCCATCCCTTCTCCCTAGGAAGTTGTTGTTGTTGGTTTTTTTTTTTTTTTCAGAGTCAGCTTGGGCGCTCATCTCAATGGAAGTGATGAGAATTTGCAGGGCTGAGCATCCCGTGGTGGTTAAACACACAGGCTCAGGACTCAGATACCCCTGGGATCAATTTTAGGCTCTCTGACTAATCTTGTGGCTGGAATCCCCTCTGATCTCAGGATTTTTTTTTAATCTATAAATGAGGGACAACAATAGTCCCTACCATGCTACTCTGTTGAGAGAGTAAATGAACTAAATCATGGAAAGTGCTTAGCAGAGTGCCTGTCATGTAAGAGCACAGTAAATGATAGTTATTATTATTATTATTATTATTATTATTATTATTAAAATATATTTTTAATTTTTCTTAAAGATTTTTTATTTATTCATGAGAGACACACAGAGAAAGGCAGAGACACAGGCAGAGGGAGAAGCAGGCTCCATGCAGGGAGCCCC